>NC_090450.1:337473581-337787470 GCF_031143425.1 Pleurodeles waltl | reverse complement strand
CCTGTTCAGATGCTATAGAACCGATCCTACACAGCGGAGGAGCTACTGAGTTGATTCCTGTAGACTTTGCTTTATCAGGGGCCATTGCGGGTACTCTTCTGCCATCACAGGCCCCATTCCAGGCCCCCGTCCCTTTGGACCCTGAAGTTGTACTTACTGCCCCTACTTCTAGGACCGGAGAAGATTTGCCTGGGGGGGAAAGGAAGCATGTGGAGCCCATTAGAACACAGAAACGCCAAAGGATTAGCATTACCTAGTCAGAAGGCGTCATTAAAGCGGCTAGAGCTAGCACCTGAGTCTGTCCAGGGTGTAACTATCGAGCAGCTGGAAGTTATGATGCACACCGCCTGGATTCAAAATTTGATTAAACCCAAGCGCTAGTTGAGCGGTTGGGTTTAATCGAACTAGAACTTAAAAAGATTGGAACTGTACAACCTTGTGGACTATCTTTCCCTAGCTCCGTAAAAAAACTGGATACAAGAATCTGAAGCAGAGAGCAGCTACTGAGGCCCAGGTAGCTTGCTCGACCGGCGCTGTTGACTGGCCTTCTGGGTATTCCCCACCGAGAAGAAAGATCAGGTCTCTCATTGCTAGCAACGGGCCTAGTGAGGGTATTCAGCAACGATTATGTGTTGACCCCCCCCATTCCTGTAACAGGGAGACTGGTAGCAGCCCCAGCTTGCGGCATGGTGGACCCAGGGAACACATCCGTCAAGCCTGGAAAATCCGATGTTAGACCCCATATTCCACCTGAATGTACCCCATATATTGTTGTTCTTGAGAATGTTCCACCTCTCCCTGCAGTGAAGCAGAAGTCACATTCTTCACTTTTAAACAAAGTTGCCTATTTGTTATGGGAACATTCCGGTTGGACTTATGATATTATTGGCCAAATCATTACCACTCGCCCTGTGACGTTTTTCTTGGGTGGGCCACAAGCGAAAAACGTCACAGGGCGACTGTGTTGTTGTGAATTTTAAAGCACCTTGCTCTATTCGAACCCTGTTACATCTGCTCAGACAATTTTGTCATCGCAAAGGAGGTGTTAGAGCCCTCCCCCTAGGCTTCTTTACCCACCAGTAGCATAGGGCGAAAGCCCTGTCAAACAGACCACCCAGCAGCGTATTGTACAAGATCGGGATAACAGTAATGCTAACTTCGGAATTCCCACTCACAATCGATTCTCTGCTCTTGCTTCGTTAGACCAGCTGGATTGACTATGTCATCTTGGGCAACATTAGCTAATAGAAGTATCCATCCAACTTTGGTCTCAGCAGATGGGCTGAACTCCGAAGTTCCCCCTGTAGGGGTGATTAGCTTGTCAGTAAACATAGAGCGAATGGATGTCCCTCCTTCAGCAACGGCCACATCTAAGTCAGATTTTCATCTAATTTAATTGAATGTGGCATAGGTTGGTTCAAAGTTGGTCGATAAGGATTGGATCTCCTTTATTGGGAAGCATGATATTTGTTTGTTCCAAGAAACCTGGGCCATAAATAAGGTTTTTGTTAAAGAATTTACTACTTACAGTGCAGTGGCAATTCCTCCCAGGAAAACGGGGCGAGTGATGGAGGGGTCTTCTGATCTTGGTAGATAATAACATTGCTTGCGTACAAGAACCCCTCAAGATAGATTAGCCTGATCTAATGGGTATCAAGTTAAAGCTTCTTAGAGGCTTGTCATTAATCTTATTGAATGTATATGCTCGCTCAATGCCAGCTAAGTGTGAGTCGCCAGTCCTAAGTATGTTAGACAGTCTAGTGGAGATCTACAAATAGGATGCCAAAGTAATAGTGGCTGGCGATTTCAATACTTCATTCGAACCTTGTAATTAATTTGATCTGTAACTAAGGAAGAGGACGAGTACTGGGGTGTTTCACATGTGGCAGGCAACAAGCAGAGGCACTTCACTAAGGCTCTCTTACAAGCAGCCCCGTTGGTGGCTGCGCATCGATTGTGCGCCTGTAACGGGAGAACCCGTTCAGGTCCCAGCGAGCATTTACATTCAGAAGAAGCTGCCAGAGGAGTGTCATTGACTATGTATTGGTGGATGTCCGGTTGTGGCTGGACCTCAGCGACATGAAGGTGATGAGAACTACTGTTAGTGATCACAATCCCTTGGTTACCTCTTTTGGGGGGGGGGGATTTACAGGACATCCTGTTCAGATTATGCAGTATTGCTGGATCCTATTGTGACTAACAACTGTCATAGAGTAGCATGGCCTAGAGTCATGGTGGATCAGTAACAGGATGCAGAGATTTACCAACCACTTGTTCAGTACGTGTCGGAATTTGAAGGATCGATTGTGAATCCTGGCCTCATGTTAAGTACCCACACAATATTTTTGGGATAAACTTAAAGCTATCTTTTACAGGGACTGTCAGGGCAGATCCAGGTTGGTTGAGAAATTCCCTAAATGTTTCACTCAGAGACTGTAAGTGGGCTAAACAATTCTTAAAGACAGCTGTGAAGGAGTGTAAACGGAAGACATTAAGGGGGTTATTCCAACTTTGGAGGCAGTGGTAATCCGTCCCAAAAGTGACGGTAAAGTGACGGATATACCACCAGCCATATTACGAGTCCATTATATCCTATGGAACTCGTAATACGGCTGGTGGTAAATCCGTCACATTTGGGACAGATTACCACCTCCTCCAAAGTTGGAATAACCCCCTAAATGTGCCCACGTCAGATATAAAAGGGCACTTAAAGCGGCGAAGAATTACTTCAGTCTCTCAAAGTGAGCGATAATCATACCTTCTGGTCACCAGTTGCGGCTGGGGCCAGGGAGCATGATAATCCCAGGTGCTCTCATATCTCACCAGATAAGCGGGGGGGATAATTTTGGAGCCTTATATTCTGTGAGTAATAATCATGGGAATTCCTTGGCAGTGTGTGGGGGGGGGGGCAGGAGACGCATACTGGTAATATTAGTCTGACACCTGTTGCACGTGCCTTACTGTTTTTTTTTTTGCTTGGAGGACACCCTTGCTGCAATAGATGTATGAAACCCTTAAAAGCCCCTGGCCCGGACTGTAACCCAGGGGACTTATATAAGTCAGAACCTCTACTGTGGGCCTGGTAAAGAAATACTTTATCAAATGTGTTTGTTAGTGGGGGTCAAATGCCGGACACCTGGAAAGGGGCTGAAATCATCCCATTTTTCAAAAAAGGAGACCCGATCTGCCCTGCCAATTGCCGACCCATTAGCTTATTGGATAATCTCCAAAAAATGTTTGCGAGACAAGTGTTTGATAAATTACTTATGTGGGTAGCTAGTGAGGACGTACTTTAGCACCTGCAAGCAGTATTCCAGACAAAGATTTTATCCTATACTGGAAGTAGGATCTTTTGCGAAAGCAGAAGTTATATTTAGGTTTTGTCGCTCTCCGAGCCACCTTACATTTGATCCTGCGTGACAACATGTGGAGTGTATTGAGGATCAAGGCGTCCCTAGTGACCTTCTGGACATTCTGGCTGGATTGCATCAAGAAAGTTATGCTCAGGTATGCTGGGGGGGAGTATGGGGAACTGACAACCAGAATTCCTATTGTTTGCGGAGTGCGCCAACGTTGAGTGCTGGCCCCACGCTTTTCTCTCTTTACATGAATTACATAACTGAGTTCCTCGGGCAGTGTGTTAATGATTCCCCCACTATGAATGGAGAAAAAATCCCAATTCTTCTCTTCGAGGATGACTCTTTGCTAATCTCTAAATCTACATTGGGGCTCCAAAACCTATTGACTAGGTTTAGGTTATTCTCTGATGAAAGAGGATTAGAGATAAGTTGCTCAAAAACAAAATATATGTTTTTTGGCAAGAGCCCCGCTAGATCTAAGAGTGTCAAGGTGGGCAATGAAAATCTTGACAGGATGTTGTGATTTTATTATTTTGGAATCACCCTGTCAGATAAGTTTATATGGTACCCTCAAATTCTAAAGAGCTCCCTGATGTTGTTGCACAGGTCTAATGCAATTCTGCGATTATTTTTTTTAGAGCGACTTCCACTCAATCAATTTCACCTGCTCTTGAGGCTTACCGCACCAAGGCCCGGACTGCCGCTGTTTACAGCACTCTAATTTGAGCATACACTAAGAGATATAGGGGGTCATTCCAACCCTGGCGGTCGGTGATAAAGCGGCGGCCAACCCGCAAACAGACCGGCGGACAAAAAAATGGAATTCTAACCCTGGCGGGAACCGCCAACACAGGCCGCCACTTTAACACTCCGACCGCCACTGCGGGACAGACAAACAGCGCGGCGGTCACCGCCAACAGGCAGGCGGCAGACAATGTACCGCCCACCCTATCACAACTCACCAATCTGCCACCTTTTCCGGGGCGGGAGCCCCGCCGATAAAAACACGGCGGAAACAGACTACGAACGGGAAAACGCTCACCTATACACACTCCACGAGGAAGGAGGACAGCATGGAGCCCGAATTACACATCCTACCGGCTATTGTCTACCTGCTCATCTACCAGGAGTACGAACACCGGCGCAGACGACAACGGTGAGTACTGCACCTACGACACAGGCGAGGGGGGAGGAGGAAAGCTTACGGGCACACACATGCGCCATACACCCACCCCCCCACCACAAATACCTACACCCCAATGCCGAGCAACAAGTCAGAGTGACACCACACAAACCCCCCGGAATAATGCAAAGACACAATTTAAATGATCTATGAAATATATGTATAAATAGCTCCATTTAAGGAATGGCAAATATGCCATATAAAAGATACAAAAATAAGGAATGAACATAGGCAACAATATATCCATAGGCAAAAAGTCCGGCACATTCCTTGAAAGTTCCATAGTCCGTGGGCCAATGTGCACAAACACAAGGGCAAAGCCCACACAAGAGACCAGATACCATTGGAGAGAACACTGCAGGGGCATCAGACGATAAAACTATAGGCACCTCAGGGGGAAGGGAAGGGGGGGCACCTCAACCACATGAGTCTACGACGCCAGATCCACGAAGGGCCTCCATGTCCACTGTCCCATCCTGGGGAGTGCAAAGCCACAGTCTCACAAGTCCCTACAGTGGGAGGCTCGCCCACTGGACCATCCTGGGGAGTGCAAAGCCACAGTCCATCTGATGGATTACCGACTCCACAGTTATTGGAGGAGGCATGGTGCCCAGAGTGCTTCCTGAAGCCCTGCTCGACACAGAACCGGCACTGTCAATGGGCCAGCGGTGCTTGAGATGAAGGGCCCAGCGGAGCGGTGCTTGAGACGGCGGGGCCCAGCGGAGCGGTGCTTGAGATGAAGGGCCCAGCGGAGCGGTGCTTGACAGGAAGGGCCCAGCGGAGCGGTGCTTGACAGGAAGGGCCCAGCGGAGCGGTGCTTGACAGGAAGGGCCCAGCGGAGCGATGCTTGACAGGAAGGGCCCAGCGGAGCGGTGCTTGAGATGAAGGGCCCAGCGGAGCGGTGCTTGACAGGAAGGGCCCAGAAGAGCGGTGCTTGACAGGAAGGGCCCAGCGGAGCGGTGCTTGAGATGAAGGGCCCAGCGGAGCGGTGCTTGAGATGAAGGGCCCAGCGGAGCGGTGCTTGAGATGAAGGGCCCAGCGGAGCGGTGCTTGATAGGAAGGGCCCAGCGGAGCGGTGCTTGACAGGAAGGGCCCAGCGGAGCGGTGCTTGACAGGAAGGGCCCAGCGGAGCGGTGCTTGACAGGAAGGGCCCAGCGGAGCGGTGCTTGAGGTGAAGGGCCCAGTGGAGCGGTGCTTGAGATGAAGGGCCCAGCGGTGCAGTTCTTGTCCCGGCGGGGCCCTGTTCAGCGGTTCATGTCCCGGCGGGGCCCTGTTCAGCGGTGCTCCTCCCGGCGGAGCCCGTTCAGCGGTTCTTGTCCCGGCGGGGCCCTGTTCAGCGGTTCATGTCCCGGCGGGGCCCTGTTCAGCGGTGCTCCTCCCGGCGGGGCCCGTTCAGCGGTTCATATCCCGGCGGGGCCCTGTTCAGCGGTGCTCCTCCCGGCGGGGCCCGTTCAGCGGTTCTTGTCCCGGCGGGGCCCTGTTCAGCGGTGCTCCTCCCGGCGGGGCCCGTTCAGCGGTTCTTGTCCCGGCGGGGCTCTGTTCAGCGGTTCATGTCCCGGCGGGGCCCTGTTCAGCGGTGCTCCTCCCGGCGGGGCCCGTTCAGCGGTTCATGTCCTTGCGGGGCCCTGTTCAGCGGTGCTCCTCCCGGCGGGGCCCGTTCAGCGGTTCTTGTCCCGGCGGGGCCCTGTTCAGCGGTGCTCCTCCCGGCGGGGCCCGTTCAGCGGTTCTTGTCCCGGCGGGGCCCTGTTCAGCGGTGCTCCTCCCGGCGGGGCCCTGTTCAGCGGTGCTCCTCCCGGCGGGGCCCTGTTCAGCGGTGCTTGTCCTGTGTGTCTAGGGAGCCAGACCTGGCCAAGACTTCCCGCTCATTCACCATCCGAACTTGCGGTCGCGGCGCCCTCCTGTGATGGAGTCCTGGGCCCGTGGGTGTCGTCCGTCACACCCGGAATGGGGCTGGTGGGGCCCTCCTGGGCAGCTCGCCTGCTGCCTGACTTCTCCGCCCTGCTGCCCTTGCCCTCTTTCGCTGGAGCTCTGTGGGCCTTGCCTCCCTTGGATGATGTGGCAGGTGACGGGGCAAGGCTACTGTCCTTGGTGGCAGCCGTCTCAGGCTTGTCGCGCCGGCCCTTTTTCTTTTTTGTCCTCTTCCCGGGGGGGGGGTGGGTGGCTGTCCCCTTGCTGCTGGCCGATGTCCCTGCCCTAGGATCTGGTGGACTCCAATAGCCCTGCACTATGGTCACAGTAGATGCAGGGCTGGTGGTGGCTGAGGTGCTTTTTTTAGTCTTACCAGATGGAGGGGGTGGGTCAGTGATTGGAACGAGCTCAAGGTTGGAAAGGAAAAGGACTTTGGAAGGACAGGGACGGGTAGGTGTAGTGGGTTTGGGAGTGGAGGAAGAGGATGTGGTTGTAGGAGAGTCAGGTGTGCTGTCTTTGGGTGCAGGTGCTTGTGACAGAGGCTGTCGTGAGGTGGATGGCTGTTGGGTGGGTGGCTGCCTGCGTTTGTGTGCTTTGGAAGAGGGGGTGTCAGACACACTGGGAGAGGACACAGGGGACGTGTAAATGGCAGTGGGGGTGGTGACTGCACGTGTGCGGACTGTAATGGAGGGTGTACTGGTGATGGAAGTACTGGCTGATGGTGGTGTGCATGCAGGTGTGAGTGGAGACGTCACAGGGAGGGAGGAGGGAGATGAGGAGGTGGGGGACACAGAGGTGGTAGTGACTGTTGGCATGTCTGCATCTGGATGTTGCTTGGGTGAATGCTTGTGGGATCTGTGGTGCTTATGTCTGGATGAGCTGCCCTTGGGTGTAGAGGTGTGTGCAGGCTGGTCTGATGGTGTGGATGGGATAGGCAGAGGAACAGGAGACTGGGACTGGGTGGAGGGAGTCAGAAGAGGGAGGCTGGAGACAGGGACAATGGCTGCCGTCAGTGCTGAGGCCAGAGCGTTGAACGATCGCTGATGGGCAGCCTGACCCGAATGAATGCCCTCCAGGTATGCATTGCTCCGATGCACCTCCCTTTCTACACCCTGGATGGCATTCAAAAGGGTAGACTGCCCAACAATGAGTGTCCTGAGGAGGTCAATGACCTCCTCACTGAGGGCAGCAGGGGTAACTGGGGCAGGGCCTGAGGTGCCTGGGGCGAAGGAGATGCCCGTCTTCCTGGGCGAGCGGGCACAGAGCGAAGGCTGAGGGGCTGCTGGGAGGGCGGGGCTGGTGCGCTGGGTGGCGGCTGTACCTGTTGTGGCGGTGGGCACGGATGTTGCCGCCACCGCTAGGGAGCTCCCTTCCGAGGACGTGTCAGTGTCGCTGACGTCTCCACGGGTCCCCGTTGTGGAGCCCCCCTCGCCCTCCGTCTCACTGGTGTACTCGGAGTCTGTTGTATGGCCCTCCGGGGCCATGTGAGATGCAGCTCCCTCGTGCGCCGATGCCACTTCTCCTCCGCCTGATGATGCTAATGCACACATGAACAGGAAGACAAAGAAAATGGGGGGGGGGGAGAAATGAAGACAGGTTGAGTGCATGCATTGGCAACACCATTGTCGGAGAGGACAGACACAGAAGCCCCCTGAACTAGGCCGCGCAATGGGGGTACACTACTCAGTTATTGTGACTAGGCCTACGGGTCTATGGACGACAAATGCACACATGGGTGAGGCCGGACCATGGATAGCTGTACTTGGCACCCTACAGAGGTGGGGGGCGGGGGCACAGGGCCGTGTCTAACGGAGGGGCCTAGCCTACAGAATGCGCCCTGGCCTAGAGATAGCCACAGCCCTCCTCCCCCACCCAGACACCTTCACTGCGCGCAAAGATAGCAGAATGTGCTGATACTCACCCCCTTGTGTCTGCTGTGATGTCCTCACGCACCCATCCAAATCGGGGTAGGCCACCGCCAGGATCCGGGACATCAGGGGGGTCAATTGGCGGCTGGCACCCCTCCTACGTTGGGAGGCCATCCCCAGCAGAGACTCGGCGGTCTTTCTGGTCCCGCGGCGGATGTCCTCCCACCTCTTTCGGCAGTGGGTGCCCCGTCTGTTGTGGACCCCAAGGGCCCGGACGTCCTTGGCGATGGCACGCCAAATGTCGATCTTCTGATGGGCGCTGACCTATGTGACATGTACAGGGTGGGAAAGGAAATTGCATCAGTTTTCTGCCTGGTCAATGTGAGTGGCCCCCCCCTCCCCAACCTTGCCATGTGGCACATGCTCTCATCTTTCGTGCGTTGCACTCCTCATTCGCTCCCCTCCCCACCTCGCCCATTCAACGTGCACCCTGTGTACTAACCTGTTAGTCTGGAGGACCGTAGAGTAGCGCATACTGGGGGAGGACCCCATCAACAAGTCTCTCCAATTCTTCGGAAGTGAAGGCAGGGGCCCTTTCCCCAGTCGCAGCAGCCATTGTATCTCCCAGACCGAGGTCACAGCAGCACTTGCAGTATAGGTCCTCTCCTGTGGATGATCAGGTCTCGAGTGATTAATCAGATAGAAAATGGCGGTCACGCCCGCGGCGGTGCGTACCGCGGCGGTGCGTAACGCGGCGGTGCGTAACGCGGCGGTGCGTACCGCAACCGCCGGCGCACATAGTCATTGGCTCCTGAGACCCATAGGGTTCAATGTTAACCAATGCTGCTTTGCGCCGCGGTCTTCGACCGCCTACCGCCACGGTGTGCCACGCCAGCGCAGTGACCTCACAGCCCACTGTCACACTTCACAGGTCAGGCAGCCGCCATTTCAAGGGCCCACATGGCATGATTTCTACTGCGTCACACAGGCCTAGGCCTTGCATTGCCACTCATACAAGCCGTTCCATGCATAGCGATTCGTGTACTGTGCAAGCTGTGTGAACGAACCTGTGGGTTGTTTGACTCTGTGCTCCATGTTGTCCTTCCTAGGCACCGTCCGCTGGGACTTGCGAGGAGAAGGATGAATCCTCCCGTGTACCGACCGCTGGTGGACCTGTCGACAATAGAAGAACGACATATCATACTTACATACCGGCTTGACAGAGCAACTATACATGAACTATGTGCCCAGCTGGAGCCAGACCTGATGTCCCCCATCCGCCAACCCACTGGGATTCCCCCTCTGGTGCAGGTTCTGTCAGTACTCCATTTTTTGGCAAGTGGGTCGTTTCAGACAACAGTGGCCATATCATCTGGGATGTCTCAGCCTATGTTTTCTAAGGTTTTATCCAGAGTGTTGTCTGCCCTGATGGAATACATGCGGAGCTACATTATTTTCCCTGAGGTGGGCGAATTGGCTACAGTGAAGGGTGATTTCTATGCCCTTGGACATATCCCCAACATCATTGGGGCCATTGATGGGACCCATGTGGCTTTGGTTCCCCCCAAAGACAGTGAGCAGGTGTACCGAAACAGAAAAGGTTATCATTCAATGAATGTCCAGGTGGTCTGTTTGGCTGACCAGTACATCTCCCATGGAAATGCCAAGTTCCCTGGGTCAGTGCATGACGCGTATGTCATGCGAAATAGCAGCATCCCTTATGTGATGGAACAGCTACAGAGACACCGTGTGTGGCTAATTGGTGACTCTGGTTACCCCAACCTGTCGTGGCTACTGACCCCAGTGAGGAATCCCCGGACCAGGGCAGAGGAACGGTACAATGAGGCCCATGGGCGATCTAGGAGGATCATAGAAAGGACCTTCGGGGTCCTGAAGGCCAGGTTTAGGTGCCTGCATATGACAGGGGGATCCCTCATGTACTCACCAAAGAAGGTGTGCCAGATCATCGTGGCCTGCTGTATGCTTCACAATCTTGCATTGCGACGCCAGGTGCCTTTTCTGCAGGAGGATGGTCCAGATGGTGGTGTTGTTGCAGCTGTGGAGCCTGTGGAGAGTGAAGAGGAGGAAGACGACAGGGACGACATGGACAACAGGGATACAGTCATACAACAATACTTTCAGTAGCACACAGGTAAGAAACAGCCACCCCAATTTACATTTACTTAAGGCCTCATGCGTCTCCACTGTCTGTGTTTCCCCCCAGTTCCTGTTAACTGATTTGTGACTTTCCCTTCCCTTTTCAGAGCTGTATGACCCACTGCCTGACTTCAGCTTTGTTTGCCCATGGACTAAAGCTTATTGAAATTGGTATGTTGTCATCACAAAGTAACTGGACATTATTGAACTGTTATGTGTAATACATTTGTTAAGAATACAAGCAGACTCCTGTTTATTTAAGTGGAATAAGTGATTTATTTTAAGTGCTAGATATAGGTAAATGATTGGGAAGCGGGGATGGGTGGGGGTGGAGTAATGTCCATGGCAGAGTCCAGTTCTCAGTCGCACAGGTGCATTGTCCATATGCCTGTGGAAGGATGGAGCAGGGGCAGTTCAAGGTTGGACAGGGTGACAATGTGGGACAGTGGGATGACATCAGGGGGTATCTTAGGCTGGCGGGGGTCTTGCAATCCTACTCTGTCTTCTTGTGAGATCTCAGGTTCCGCTTGGGGGGTGGTTCTTCTTCTGCAGGAGGTGGGGTTCTGGTGGCCTGTCGTTGTGTGGGGGCCTCCTGTCCACTAGCGCCGGCGGAGGTGGTAGGCTGTTCCTGGCCTGGGCTAGTGACAGGGGCCCTTTTGGGTGCCACATGGTCCCGCAATGTGGTGACGATCTGGGTAAGGGCCAGGACGATGGTCCCCATTGCGGAACCGATGTTCCTCAGTTCCTCCCTGAACCCCATGTACCGTTCCTCCTGCAGTTACTGGATCTTCTGGAACCGGGCCAGTACCGTCGCCATCGTCTCCTGGGAGTGGTGGTATGCTCCCATGATGGAGGAGAGGGCCTCTTGGAGAGTCGGTTCCCCGGGCCTGTCCCCCCCCCTGTCGCACAGCAGCCCTCCCAGTTCCCCTGTGTTCCTGGGCCTCTGTCCCCTGGCCGGTGTGCCCACTACCACTGCCCCCAGGTCCCTGTTGTTGTTGGGGTGGTGGGTCAACCTGGGTGCCCTGTAGTGGTGGACACACTGCTGATTTACGTGCCCTGGAGACAGAGGCATGGGCCCGCTGGGTGGGAGCTGTGCTGGTGTTCCCAGAGGGGGTTGGGTCTGGTGTAGCCTGTGGCTGTCTGTGGGGAACCGACTGTCCAGAGGTCCCCGATGGGCCGGGCTGGTCGTCTGGCTCCAGGGAGACAGAGCTGCTGTCATCGCTGGGGGCCTCTTCTGGGGGTGGGATGGACATCTCTGGACCCTGCGTGGCGGTGTGGTGGCGTTCAGGTCCTGCAGGGGTATAAAGGTATTGTTATTGCTTCTGTGTGTGGGATTTCGTGTGATGGGTGGGTGTCCGTGTACCCATGTGCAGGCAATTCCTTGTGGGGGCTTTTGTGAGGGTGGCTTGTGGGGGTGATGTGTGTGTGCAGTGGGCATGCTTTGGTGATGGGTGTCCATGCTTTGGGGTTGCATGCAGGGCTTGGTGTTGGGATGGGTGGGTTGTGATGGTGAGGCTTTTGCTAGGGGTTGGTGTGATGGGGAGGGGGTGAGGGTGGGGGTATGATTTGGCATTCAGGTGGGGGTGGGAAGCAGTAGTGAAGATTTGCCTTACCAGAGTCCATTCCTCCGCCTACTCCAGCAAAGCCCTCAGGATGCAGGATGTGCAAGACTTCCTCCTCCCACGCGGTAAATTCTGGGGTAGTAGGTGGGGGTCCGCCGCCAGTCTTCTGCACCGCTATGTTGTGCCTTGATACCATGGAACGCACCTTCCCCCGTAGGTCGTTCCATCTCTTCCTGATGTCCTCCCGATTGCGTGGATGCTGTCCCACCGCGTTAACCCTGTCCACTATCCTT
Organism: Pleurodeles waltl; assembly: GCF_031143425.1. NCBI lineage: Eukaryota > Metazoa > Chordata > Amphibia > Caudata > Salamandridae > Pleurodeles > Pleurodeles waltl. The sequence goes on along the minus strand of NC_090450.1, from coordinate 337,775,140 downwards.
TGCCATAGCTCCATCTTCCTGGCAATTGTGGTGTGCTGCACCTGTGCCCCGAAGAGCTGGGGCTCTACACGGACTATTTCCTCCACCATGACCCTGAGTTCGGCGTCACTGAACCTGGGGTGTCTTTGGGGTGCCATGGGGTGGTGTGGTTGAGGTGTGGGGTGGCGTTTGTGGTGATGAGTGTGGTGGTGTGTGGTGTTTGGTTCGTGGATTCTGTGTGGGTGATGGTGTTGTGTGCCTCTGTGTTGTGGGATTCTCGATTCTGTGCTCTGTCTCTAGCCTTCGTCAATGATTTCGGGTCGTAGGGGCTTGTGGGTGATGTGGGTGTGTGTTTTATATTGTGTTGGGTGTGTGGGAGTGGTGTTAGTATGTGTATCAGGTGTGTGTATTTCGAACTGACCAATGTGGCTGAGTTTTCTATGGGTGTGTGTATTTTGACCGCGGCGGTGTGTACCGCCAATGGAATACCGTGTTTGAAAGACCGCCGCGTGGATTTGTGGGTCGGAATGGTATGGGCGTATTTCTGTTGGCGTGACGGTGGAGGTTTGGTCAGCGCCATTTTTTCGCTGACCTTTGGTGTGGCGGATTATTGGGGATGTCGGGTTTTCGGCGGTTTGGCAGATGCGGGTCAGAATGACCGTGGCGGTTTACCGCGGCCGCGGCGGTGTTATGGCGGCCTTCTGGCCGGCGGTAAGCACCATTTACCGCCGAGGTCAGAATGACCCCGATAGTTTAGCGGTGTCTGAAAATGATTTTTTAGAGCTTTAGTGGCAGTCCCAGTAAGTACCCCACTTTTCCCCTGCACTAAACCCTAGGTACTAACGGGGTATCTGATCTTATTCAGTTGCAAAACTCTTCCTTACTGAGTTTGCATTTGGTCTACTCCTGAAAAGGTTGCATATAGAGACTGTTTAAGTGATCATTACAGTGTCTACAGGGTTTTAGCCTGAACATTTAGGGTATGGGTGAGGGGTGGGCTTCTTGAATTGCGCCATAATGTTAATTTAAGTTTTAGAAGGCAAAAACAGCATTTGAAAAGATTTCCTGAGGCGTGTGTTAAACTTCGAATTTGTGTTGATGGTAAGGAAAAAGGAAACTGTCATCAAGACACCGGTGATGATGCCCTCCCAGTGCATCCTGTTTACTGATAGAAAGCCCAAGGCAAACAGCAGAGCCTCTGTGACTTGCAGGTGGCGCAACATCATTTCCGGGGACCTGGGTTTGAGGAGCCAGCCGTCTAAGTATGGAAAGATTTATTCCTGAAAGTCTGAGATGGGCAACAACCTCTACCATCTCCTTCATTAAGGCTTATGGAGCTGAAGTTAGACTAAGAAAAATACCTTTGTCTTTGTGGTTTGTCAATTCTGAAATCTTTGGTACAGTAAATGCTAAAACTGACTGCCCTCTTGGGGTTCCCTTCAGGAAATCTGTATTCCTCTTCAGTAGGGTATGGGGGAGGGAAGAAAACAGGGGAGGTGACGGACTGCCCTATATAAAAGAGTGTGGCCACTTTGGGCAGGAAACCAGCCCTGTTTCTAAGAACTGTCTAGCCTGGAAAGAAGGTTGTTACGCCATATTGAAATTTCCATAGAATATAATGGAATTGTAATACGGCGGATGGGAAATCCATCACGTTTGGGACAGAGTAACCTCCTCCTCCAAGATCTAAATCTGGCCCTTAGTAAGAGTAGGCCCTGGTACCTTACTTGAAGTATTTTTTGTATGTCTGTTTGCCCCTGCACAAATAGTTATCTCAAACCAAACATTAATTGCACTGTTTCTGCTTTAGTACAGGTTACAATAGTGTTTTCTTTCCGTTCACCACTATTTTGTTTTTGAAACTCCAAGCTATTAATGTCTTAAAAGCATAGATGGTTAAATTCTTCATCTTTTTGATATAACGTTAATATGTTGCTGGTGTTAATCAATATCATGGCTGCCCATTGAGGTGTACTAAGAAGAAAAACTAAGTTACAGTCACTGGCCTTATCCTTGTTCAATTTCTTGTTGTGGATTCACGACTTCTGATGATATGATATCTGTGCACTTGCTTCCCCGATTTCATGTTGTCCTTTGAAGAGAATTTTTACATTGGGTCTCTTCAGTCTGTAAAATAAGGCCTAACTAATATTAGTGTTTGCCATAAATCCAAATAATAAATAATGATGGTTGGACTGCATAATTGTGTCATAATATTTGATTTGTATATCCTATGCAGTGCATGTAGTTTTTTTCCTCACTGTTTGAAAGATTGCACCCATTAGTTTAATTCTACTTGTAATGGCCTTGCAAGAACCATCAATGGAGCTCTGGGATTATGGTCAGAGTTCGCCAAGTCCCTTAAATTTCTGTGATTTTTATATTTCACTGTTACAGATTTTAGATGTCAGATGTTCTGTTGCTTACTCTTCATCAACAGCTGATTGATTAATAGTATCAAATGCAGCTAAGAGGTTGAGCAGCACCAAAAGTACTGCCGACCTCCATCTGTGACCATGAAGACGGTACCTTATGTCAAGCTAGGCTGTCTCAGTACTGCTTTAAGGACTGAAGCTGGTTTGCAGGTATTGGTGTAATGAAAGTTGTTTTGTTTTCACCTTCTCCCAGAATTTTGCATGACCAGGCATTCCAGTTAACTCCCTGTAACTCGTGTTGTGCGTAGGTTTCAATTACTCTACCTCCAAAAACAATTCACAATTTTCACAGTGATCCGAGCTACAACTGGTCTCAGCTGTTTTATCAAACAGAAAGCTCATAGGTCAGCAGGCCATTTAGTGACGTTCATACTCTCCAAGATGCCTACAAATTCATCAAGAGAGACCTGTAATAAGAGAATGACAGGGACTGATGGAGACGGGTCAAAGCTGCCATATTAGGATCACAGGCCGCATACTTTTTTTGTCAGCACTGTTCAAGACAAATCTCTCTCTAACAGTAGCCACTTAATCTACAAAAAATCCTATACACTCTGGGCTGATTCTGAAAGAGATCACCATAATACCCATCCTCACCTCTCGTGCGATCTCAAACAATTACTTCCCTTTTCTTCTGTCACTCTGCAATTAAAATGGACCAATTCAGTAGCCTCCATGTCTTGCTTGTAAATTTTACATAACTTATAATAATAAATAAACCCAAATTATACCTCATACATCTGCAGAGCAAAGAAGGTCCTGGTCTGCGTAAGCAGCACATTCTGGATGAGATAATCCTCAGTTCCATTTCCTCATTAGAATTATAAATGCCTGTTACATCACCTGGTTAACTTTTTTAAAAGCAGCCCATTCTCTTTAAAGGAAAACAGGATTTGTTTAAAAAGAAAGAAATTAAACTTTGAAGTTTAATTTTTTTATGAGTAGGCAGTGGCCTGTGGGACCACTGCCTGTTCGTAAAAAATATATATTTTTTATTCTTGAGTACCCCTTCCCATTTGCTAATGGGTTACCACCTTCTTCAAGGAGTCGGTAAAATATGAATGGTTTGAACTCTAATTCGTCACAAAACATTCATACATTCCATTTAGAAGGGTATTTGGAAGGGTCGCCTTAAACACTCCCTTTCAACTACCGAATCGCAAACACGGATTGCGATTCGGTAACCTGTTACTGAATTGCAATTTATGTTTTGTACTCATTTATAAGCATTTTTGTGGACTGCCAAAATGCTTTGTACATATGCTCATGCTTCATTAAAGCCTAATCAACACCAACAATATAATCTGCACTTCTAGTTTAAAATAAAAATCTTCGAAAGTAGACTTAATTTATCAGTCTGCTTTCTTTGTAATATCTTCCAACCTTCATCCCAACAAAAAGGCCTTGGAAGCCAACTAAGTGAGCCTTACAGCAGAAAGTTTTCAGTCCTGCCTCTTGCATTGCCCATCGGCCTCATCCAGCCAGCATAAGGGAAGACACACTAGCAAAGAGATTCCTAACAGAGATCAACAGTTGCAGCACCTCATGAGACCTATCCTGTTACCTGCACATACTCCTTTATTCATCGCATTACACAAAACATAAAATGTCTGGGAAAACACAGGTATAAAAGCAGTCTAATATTGAACTTGGTTCCCTTAGAGACCATAAACATTACTCCTTGTGGAGTACACATTCTTGCACCCACTCTAAACAATTGTACATTCAACACCATTTTCCATTCCTTTCTAGAAAGATCTTCATTATCAGACCAGTTCTGAAGAAGAAGTTGGACCTTATTACCAACCCGTAACTGGCAATATCTAGATTTAGTGAGGTTCCATTAAAGGTATCTCCTTCTGCAGTTAAAAGGAGGTTTGACATCAGCTACCCTGCAGACTGCGGTAGGTCCCACTGAAATTGATGATCTAGAGTTACTGTTCAATAAACATTACCTTCTTCTGCCAGTTGGGACAAAAACACAAGATGTGTACAATATTTACCACCACAACCTCAATACCTCTTTCACAAAATCAGTTGACCATACACCTCAGGGTGATCGTTATCTCTTGTGCATTGTAGAGTATGGTAGTGTTTTTAAGAAAGAAACACTTCAGGCACAAGGTGGTAGTTTATTGGCAAAGAATTAAAAAAGATTACACACGGTTCCAAACAATGCAGGTTTCTTTCAAGAGGATGGTTCAATCAGAAGATGGAAACCGAAATTTTCGAAGCAAGAGCCCTCACTCACCATCTGGTGACATGCTTCATCATAGAGAATTTTATCATGAGAATAAAAATCATTAGTCATTACCTCTAGTCATTTTTAAAATTTTCCTATATAGCAATCCTTCACTTTATTGCTTTTGACCGGCTATATACGATTCTTAAAAGATCTCCGGCAAAGAGCCCCCTTGTGGGGCCCGTCAGGCATTGCAGCGCCGGCCTGACGAGGAGCTGGGCCCTATGATGAAGCATGTCACCGGATGGTGAGTGAGGGCTCTTGCTTCGAAAATTTCGGTTTCCATCTTCTGATTGAACCATCCTCTTGAAAGAAACCTTCTGCATTGTTTGGAACCGTGTGTAATCTTTTTTGATTCTTTGACTATTGGGAACCTTACGCACGGGACCAGGAGTTTGCACTCCGAATATCCCATTTTCTGCCCCTCCTTTTGTTGTTTTTCCGGTAGTTTATTGGCACCCACAAACTCTGCTTCCGCTGGCCAAGCTGCTAACTGTCCTTTCAAACACCGTTTGAACCACATCAACATTGGCCTATGTGAGCAGTACAAAGATAATAGGCATGCATCAAGTATACATTTCTGCAAATACCACAAATAGAGAAAAGACTTACTCTTAGTTACCACACACCTCCTTCCTTCAGAGAAAAAAAATGATAACCCAACAGCTACAAACTAACAGGTTAAACATGAATAACAAAAAAACCATAAGAAAATTATATTAAGTCATAAACCTTTTCGGTAATCCGATACTCTTAGAAGCTCCTTGGAAGTTCAATATCTAATGCTACATACTTTCTTGAAGACAAAGAAAAAACATTGGACATACTAAAATCTACACTCAAATGTAAATCATCATTAGACTTTCCTTCACACAAATTACTGTTAGAGGTAACTGGAATAGCCAAAAAATCAGGACTTAACAATTCATCTTGTTCACAATGTGGATTCTTATTGAATTTAGCTGATCTTGAACAACCCCACCAAGAACCATTTGTTTTAAGTTCCAAGGTTTAGAGAACTTAGAATTCCATTTAGTGGCATGCCACAGAGTTTTGATTTTCACCCAGTCATCTTCTTGTAATTAATGTAACCTTTTTGACAAGACCAGTTTTGTCATCCTTTCCGTAAGTATACAAATTTTTCTCAGTAAAAGATTAATTGGCATTACTATACATAAACTTTTATATCTACAAATGGATTGCATCCAATAAGCCAACTCGGATTTAAACCTTGTCTGAGTTTCTTATCCTTTAACATTACCAAAGGCAAAACTTTAGTGGTCGATTGTGGTATAAATTGGTAAGACCAAATGAATTCTGAAATATGTTTCGTAACATCAATATCTGCTTGAGTGGCTAACCAAATACCTTCTACCAAAGTCTTATGAAACTTTTCCACAAGACCATTCATACAAGGTGAATACAGTTCCGTGGAATGTGTTTGATACCTAAATTCCCTAAGAATGTTTGTATTTGACTGATGTAAAGTGAACTCCATTATCAAAAGTGATGAAATAAGGGATACACCCTTTCAAAAAATAGTCTTATAGAAAAATCAGAACTTCCTCCAGATTAGGTATAGTAATCCACCTAAGGTCCACCCATTTAAAAAAATAATCCATCAAAACAAGAACAAATATCTTTTCTTGTTCAATACCCTCATAAAGTCCAAGTAAATCAATAGTAACTTTTTCCAAGGTTCATCAGATAAAGGCCTCCTAACTTTCTTAACCCTGAGTTTTCAAAGTTTTATCCGAATTCTGAGAAAGAACACATATTCTTTATAAAATTGATAATCTCTGAGTCTATAAATGGCTACCAAAACAGATCCCTAGTTTTCATAATAGTACCAGACTGTCTGACATTTCCCAACTGTGCTATTGACATCAACTTAGAAAGGATACCAAAAGGTGGAACACACACATTACTGTTCATAATAATGTTGTTCTCCATAGATAACTCCTCTTCAACCAAGAGAACTTGTATCTCTTTGGACAGACATTTTTCTAAAGGCCAACCTTCCATAATAAAGTTGTGTACAGCTCTCAAAATGTTATCCTCATCATGGGCTTTCAGACATTCATCTTTGGATGATACTTTATCCAGGGACAACACAACATCATCAAGTGTAACTACAACACATTCTTCCAAACTATCTACATAAATATCAGCATCCAGATTTCCTGACAATCTGAAAAGGCAATCTGCCCTCACATTTTGAGAGCCTGGCATAGAGGTTACAGTGAAAGTATACTCATACAGTTTGGCTAGTAACATAACTTGTCTTGCTGAAGCTTTACCAACTCAATTATTGAACAATAGAGTAATAAGAGGTTTATGATATGTTCTCAAGTGAGCATGTTTTTCCCAGATATATGTTTTAAAAGGCTCCACTGTCCAGGCACAACCCTGCACCTCTCTCTCAGTAGTTGAATATTTATATTCAGTCTTAGTTAAAGGTCTAGAAACAAATGCTACTGTGTGTTCAGCATTACCCTTAACTTGACTGAAAACGGTACCCAAAACTGTAGAACTAGCACCCACAGTAATCATATTATAAGCTTTGCATAAAAATGGTTAAAAAGGTGCAGAATAAATTATTTATTCTTTTAAATAATCAAATGTTTCCCCCTGTTTAGAAGTCCACTCAGATTTTACATCTATCTTCAGCAAAACTGTTAAAGTTAATGCTACGTCACTAAAATTATTTACAAGCCTTGCATAATATTGACACATTCTTCAAAAGGGGCCTAAGTTGATCCTTATTGTTAGGTACGTGCATCTCATCAGTGGCTTTCATTAAATCTTTCTTTGGTTCAATTCCGCCCTTTGAAAAACGGTTATTCTCCTTTTTTAAAAAGAATTCAAATTTATCTAAGCGTATTATTAGGCCTTTTTGCTCAAGAGTGGATAATACTTTATCCCGCAACTGATAGTGTTACTCAGAATCAGAGTAAACTAGTATATGCAAGTACACCATCAATGTTCCCAAACATGTTTTTTGAAACACATGCCACAGAGGCACAGCCAAACGGCATCCTGGTGTATCTGAATGCACCATCAGGTGTGATAATAGTGATGATTTGGCAAGAGTTTTCAGTCAGTTCAATTTGGTGATAAGCTGACTTCAAATTATTAGTAGGGAAAGATTTTGCACCATTCAGTTTTACAAACATCTCTTGTATGAATCCTAATGAGTCACAGTCCAAGATCAGCACACACATATAAATCTCCAGTTTTCCTTTTCACCAACACAATTGGAGATACCTACTAAGCTGCATTTATAGGTTCAATAACACCTTGCTCACATACATCATTAAGAATCCTCCTGGTTTCCTGACCTGGACAGAAATGTGTCTTCATTTCTCTGGCGAGGGGCTAGGCACCGAATTGCATTGGAACACTTTCAGGGGGTACCTATGGAGGTGGCATGGGTATGGCTAACCCGTACCTGTATTACTTAGCAACTCAACTATTGGTCATCAACGATTGGTTTACCGGGGGATAGGCGGACCCAGCATATTGACTGGAACTTGCTTCGCTCAGCTTCCCGCAGATCCTAGGCCTGCTTTACAGTTCCTCACTCCATATGGTAATGTCCCCTGTGACCAAATTAGTATTCCTTGCTCTGCGACATACTCAGTGTATAAATACTCTGACTTGCCAGACACCTCTTGGTTGAAAGAATCAGTGGCCCGCAAGGATTTAGCAAATGGGATTTACTAGGCATATCTAGGCTGGGGGACCCATGGGCAGGTACTTCCATGAGGTCCTTTCAAGAACTACAGGCTACCTACCAGCTGTCCCATACTCCGTTTTATAGATATCTGCAACTCTGCCACGCCCTCACCACACAACTAACCTATCAGTGCTCTATCCCCGAATACAGTCTGCTGGAGGCCAAATTGCTTATGGGGCTCTTGGGAAGGGCAGTGTGCTGCAAGCGTATAAAGTGCTGATTAATCACGCACCGGGTAACTTGACCCACGTTATAACTCGGTGGAGGCAATGGCTGGGCCACCTCGAAGAGGAGGATTGGCGGGATGCCCTGATGGCAACAGAGGTGATCACCATGCTGTCCAGATTATGAGTGATACAGTTGTTTTTCCTGCACGGGTTCTATCTCTCGCCCAATAGACTGTATAGGGCTGGGGTCCGTTCTGATTCTAAATGCCCTAGATGTTTGGTAACAGCTGCAGACTTTTATCATGTGATATGGACATGCTCACATATTGTATGGTATTGGACCATGATTTTACAGTAGCCCACAGATATAGGGGGTGGATAGTCCTGATGTCTCCAGTGGTCCTCTTGGGGTAATGGAAGATGTAGACGGTACAGATCAGAACGCATCTTTGTAGGGAAGGCCTTGATGGTAGTGAAGAGAGACCTTGCAACCAACTAGAAATCTCCAAGTCCACCATCCCTCTCGAAATGGAGTTGTGGAGTGGACTGGTGCGCACAACAAGAGAGACCAGTGTATGGAGCCCGAGGGTGCCCTCATAAACACACCAAGATATAGGAAAAATGGCTGGGCCAGATACCATAAAGAAATGTGAGGTTCTGATGATATCATGGACCTCTGTAAATGTGCCTGTGGCTTTGCATTAATTATGGATGCTAACATACAAGGGTATGGACCTGTACGGAGGGATTAGTGTGGCGGATTGTTGTGCTCTTCTTTACTTTTTGTACACTCTGTTCAAAACTCAATAAAAATTGTTGATCAAAAAAAGAATCTTGAATAACTCATTACTGACAGTAAGTGGTATGTGTCTGAATTTATGTCTAATTGGTATAGTATCTTCTTTTAAACAAAGTTGAAGGGAGAAACCAATGACTTTGCCCAATTTGTTGTGAAATAAAATTTCATGGTTTTCTAGGACTCTTTCTAGCTGGTCCTGAAACATAATTCCCTCATGTACAACCTGAGCATCTTTATAACTTTAGAATTAGGTTTTAGTATAATACCAAATTTACCCTGATCACGCCAACCTAACATTTGAAGACCATCTTCAGCAACTTACACCTTCTCAAAAATAGATCTGTGCTAAAACTTAATCTCATCCACACAATAACCAAACAATTTGATTTAATTTCCACCACAAATATACACTTTAACATCATCAAGTTATAAATCTTTCTTTTTCCAACCCTCATAAAAGAATATATCAGATAAAATGGTGGACAGGATCCTAGAGTCTGCCATTACATCTGTTCTCTTGTTTTCACTAACAATCTCACATATGGGTGGTTCCTCATCAACACCACACTTATATACATTCACACAATTCTTCTTGTGACTTTTTTGGATGCAGCTCCAACTGTTTGCTGTTCCTTAACATTATTAATATTTGAACATTCGAAGATACAGAAAACAATATTCTCCCTTGTAAATCCATCACAGCTGGAAGACTCTTAAATTACAGATACTCATTTACTACTAGATGATAAACATGCATTACCTAAATGTCCAATCTTCCCACATTTGAGGCATTCTTTGCCTCTAGCATGACAGCTTTTGAAATGGGAGGAATGATTTTTTGAGCCTCAATGATTATAATAATTTTGGGACATTTTCATAATATTGGAAGGAGTGTACTGTTTTGTTTTACCAAATATCTCTTTTATATTGATATCCTTAGCAGTATCGTTAATGGCTGAAGTGGCTATGTCATTGCCAACACTTTTTTCATTGATGGTTTTAAACTAATTAATAGAACTCTCTACATTTTTGACAATATCTGTAGTTCCTTGTAATGGAGTTTGTTGGTGCAACAGTTGTTCTTGGATTGTCTTTATTTGAGCAACAAATAATGAATTGATCCTTTATATAGGTATCTACATATGCTTCAAAAGCACAACCCGTTGCCAAAGTCCTCAACAGAGATGCATAAGTTGATGATAGATATATTGGAGGCCCTAAAGAAAGCCAAAGTGAGCCATTGAGAGCACGCTGGAGCTGCACTTGTAGACCAGAGTTGATGTGGAGCACTTAATGAGACTCAGCAAAGGCCATTTTAATCTTGCCTAGAGGTTTTGACAAATAAACATGAAATTTGAGGCAACCTATGGCAATTTTAATAAAAGCAGACCACCCTCCCTAAAAAAAAAATAGGTGTCACCATAACAGCTCTCTTTGAATCTCCAGGGTAGATCCTGCCCAGATATGTTTAGGATATCTGTGGCATGGACTCGACGATAAAGAATGCCACTAGAGGGAAAACACAGTGAGTGAGAGTCCTTAATATAAACTAATAGGTTTGCCAGGGAGCACTGGTTTGGATGGGAGTCCCCCATAAGTACTGGATACCTCCTTGTGAGTTTGTAATGCGAAACAATGCTTCAAACTTTCCTGTTTTTTTCATTATCAAATATCATCAAAAATGAGTTTCATAGTCATCAGAGGTAGAATAGATGTATTTGGTAATACAAGCTTCAGTAGTAAATCATTTGCATAAAGGGAACACTTTTACATGCTGTGCCTCTTTAATAATCCCATATTATCTCATCAGCTTGTCTAATAGCATGAGAGAGGGATTCCAAGTCCAAGAGAAAGACCGTGGGCATCCCTGTTGTGTTCTAAGCCGGATCAGCCTTGATAGGAAGCCTCCACCATTGACAGTCACAGTCTTAAACTCACACAATCAACATACTATAGATACAAAATCCTGTACAAGGCCACCCAGCTCCAGGGTTCTAAAACTACTTTGGTAGTATTCTCATGTGATTCCTAGATAAGCGGACAGGGACAAAGCCCGTTTGAGAGGAGTGGACAAGGTATGTTATCACCTTTCACAATCTGTTAGCCAAACCTTTTGCCAAGCTCTTCATATCATCATTGATCAAGTGGATGGGATGGCAGTTAGTACACTCCAAAATGGCTCTACTTTCCTTTGCTTTAATTGATATGACAACTTTATTGGAGAGTGGTCCGAAAGGTTCTGTTGTCTCTCTGTAAATGCAGTGTGAAATAATTGGACTAAGAGAGTCTTATAAAATTCTCCAGACAAGCCATCCTTCCCAGGGGATTTACAGGTCAGAAACCTGCATCTATTTCCTCTAGGGTGATTTAGCCTCCTTACAGTGCCCCTCCATCATCAGATGGCATATGTAAACACAATTGATTAACAAAATCTTCATCACCCTAAATAATAGGTGTCAAAAGCCTTCAATGTGATGATCATAAGTGAGAATAACTAATCAGGAACAGCTGCCACAGCAGTCTGATCTCCATTTGCCTAACCGCACAGTCGGCATCCTGGCTGCTTTCTCTACTCTCCTATAATGTCTCCACTTTCATTTGATCAGGGTCCTCTCTGTTGCTTCAGGAAAGAACGAGTTAAGGAACCCAGTGATTTCAAGCTTGCGCCTTGTAGCTTTGTATGTGATGTAAGAAACATAATTTCAGACCCTTAAAGTGGTTCACTACAGTTTCAGTGTGAAGTTTTTATGTCAGAATCACACATAAGTTGAGACTGCCAACTCACCTTGTCTGAAGCCCACAGTGTATGTGTCGAGGTGACCAAATTCATAATGGCTACATAGTGTGAACATTCTTTTCTTCAGCTTTGCTTTTTTTATAGCTTGGAGAGTAGTGAGTCTAATGTATATTTCAAGTACTATTAATTAAGTATCAGTGATCTCATTTTCTAGCATTTCACAGTCGGACACATATGATAGCAAGGAGCCCTGGATCAGGAAATAGTCAATTTGAGAGGATGAGCCATGAGCACAGGATAGGAAAGTCGACGGGGTGTAAAAGATGGCACATGCCAAGTATTAATCCTCTATCAGATCATGTACCACAGCTCCTTTATTTCCATTGCCATGATCAGGAGGGCTAATTTTATCAAGGAGACATCTGCAGCTAGGTTCCAGTTGCCACCTGCCAGGAGTTTGGAATTGCCAATTTCCACACTCAGCCTAGACAGTGTCTAGAGGGAGGGTTGTCCTTGGTCATTTGAGCATAAGCAGGTCCCTATGATCCCCATCTTTTCCGTGGTACTGAGCTTTAACAAAATGTATCGTCCTTCAGGGTCAAGACAATTTTAAGAATTTATGGGGTCATGTTTTCTGATCAGTATAGCAACTCCCCATTTCTTTTGGACCTGGGGAAGAAGAGATTACCTTGTGTGCCCTTCATTAAGGGGCTATAGATCTCACACAGTCTCTTTAATTTCAAGGATTAAGGGCCAGATGTAGCAAAAATCGATTGAGCGAATCGGAAATTGCGAGTCGGTGCGGCTCGCAATTTCCGATTCGCTAAATCGTATGCAGAATGGTGTCTCAGACAACTTCTGCGAATCTCAATGGGGTCGCAAAGACCCACTTCATTAATATTAATGAGGTGAGTAGCATTTTGCGACCCCATTGAGATTCCCTGCACTCACAGTGATGGTGGCCTGCTGGAGACAGCAGACCTCCATGTCTGTGACTGCTTTTTAAATAAAGCAGTTTTTTTTTTGTATTGCAGCCCGTTTTCCTTGAAGGAAAACAAGTTGCAATACAAAAAAAGAACGAAACCATTTGGTTTCGTTTTTTCAGAGTAGGCAGTGGTCCATTGGACCACTGCCTGCTCCGAAAAAACATTAATAGCGACATTCACAAAGGGGAAGGGGTCCCATGGGGACCCCTATCCCTTTTGCGAATGGGTTACCACCAGTGTGACACTGGTGGTAACTGCGAATTGCTTGGCGACCGTGTTTGCGGTCACAAAACAATTCTGCATCGCGGTGCGAGTCGCAAATAGGAAGGGAACACCCCTTCCTATTTGCAAGTCGCCTTTCCATTTTGCGAGTCAGTACCGACTCGCAAAATGGGAATGTGCATCGCGATGTGCATTTTGCATGGCGCAAACTGCGATTTTCGCAGTTTGCGCCATGAAAAAACGCGTTCTACATCTGGCCCTAAGAGTCTTATAAGTGCATTCCGCTTGACATGATTAGCCGGTCAACTCACTATCAGAGAAATAATTCTCAACGGTCTGTTGTTGATGGTGGTCATGGGATAGGTTGGGTATCCCCGAGGTAGATAATATCTGTGTCTGTGTGTTGTAATTCGTCAGAGATGTTCAGCTGCTAAAAAGATCAGCACTTGAGATTGATTTGATGAGGCTGGTGAAGTAGGGTAAATGTGACACGCACTCTGGGATATGCTATTTTGTATCCAGCATTGCTGTTAATTAAGGGTCTGGCCAATGAATACCAACTGCTTTGAGAGAGAGAATCTGATCATGGTAAAAAAAAACACCAGTTATCGATAGAGGTCGGGGTCTTGCGAAGGAGGAAGTTTGTCAATAATTTGCTTACTTGTTCCTAGAGTAACTGCTGTTACCTAGGGCTTCATTGATGCATCACAAGCCAGCGCTCTTCAGGCCTGCGCAACAGATGAAAACTAGATAAACTAGTGTCGAATTCCCTACTGCTAGACCCTGGTGTTTTATGTTCTGTCTCTAAGCTTACTCATATTTTGCTTCTCAGACTCATCCTTGCCTAAAGCCTCACATACATTTAGAATGTTGTGACAGGATATGAAGTCAGGAGAGGAGATAGTCTAGTTTTTCTCTGGATTTTTATTAGGTAAAATAACAAACAATGTTCAGAAAGTAATGTCAAAATTTACAGCTTGGCAGACTGATTTTTTTTACAATCACTTATACTGTCTCCCACAAACGTCCTGACCATGTGAGAACTTTCTTCTGGTTTCTTCATTGCCCACTTTTCCTTGGAAGATTGCTTCTTACTCACTCCAAAGAATGATTCAGAAAATATCTGTTTTACTATTTCCCCCTTGCTAACCGTACTGCCTGGTAATATCCCCTCACCATCACTTCAGCTCTTACCTAAACTTTAACCCAAACAGGGTGTTGTTTTTAGTGCTAAGTAGTGATTATTTGCATTTCTAGTGCCACCAATTCAGAATAAATTATTGTACCACTTGCATGTGATCACAGTCCTCCTCCAGGACCATGGCTGCGAGAAATAAATCACCTCTTTACCTCAGGCTGCTGGATTCATAACGCAGTATGCGGTCTGTGTCTTCCCCCTTCAGTTCTGGGAGATGTTTCTGATCTGGTTCTCTTCCCAGATCCTAGTGTGCTCCCAACTCACAGGTCGAGGTGCTGGTCCTGCCAGCACTTCATCATCCTGGATTCCTCCTTGTTCTTCTTTCTCTCAGATCAACTCCACTGTTCAGCCATCTGCTACTTTCTGGTCTTCCTCGCACTCCATTGCCACCTTCCCCAAAGCCAGCCTCACCATTCTCTTCCATCATTGTTTTTTCCAAGCTACCCAGATGTTTTCTTTTCTCTTTTTCCAGGACATCCTCGACCATTTTCCGGTGGATTGCTCACTCCTTTCTTTTATGTCCGTTCCCTGGTGGTCAGCTTGGAACTCGTCCAATGCCCAACTCCATGTTATAAATGTATAGCCGCTGTGTGATATTTCATTTCTGTGAATTTACAGTATGATAGTGTTTTACTATTCTTTTCATTATAAAGTGTATTTCTAGCTCATATGTTATAGATTTATGAAGTGTGATATTTAGAAAAAAGCACAGTAGCGTTAATGAATATACAAGGGATAAATAAGCAGGGGAGGTCACACGCTTCTGTTTTCACCTTGCATCAAGATTATGGAGTTACGTTTTCTCAAAACAAGGCTAAAAGATACAAAGCATGTTCGCAAGCCTCTATAGGTGAGTGGGATCTTCGGACATTCTTGGGAGAAAACTTACAACAGACAGTCTGCATCAAGGTTGTGTGAGAATATTTTGAGTACAATAACATAAGGGAGATGAGGACGGGCGTCCACTAGGGCAGGCAGCAGACTGGAAATATATGAACAATAAACGGGTATGAAGGTGTGTCATCTGGGAAGCTCTTATTTATGGCACAATTTTGGTGCTAATTTTTATATTATTAATATGTTCTACCTGTATATTAAACACCATAATTTTTATATCTCCAATTAAGCTTTTACATGTCTTCTTTAATATTTTAATTAATTCTTTAAAAATAACAAAAATATAAATGTGTTCTTGTCCATCTCTGGTTGGAGGTATGTTGTGGAGATGGATGAGTCACAGCTCTGTTGTTCTTTCTACTCAAGATGGTAATTTGGCCTATACCTGAACTTGCCTGAGGACTAAGGAGGACCTACTCGGCCATGTTTACAAGGAAACATGCAAAAACATCCCACTTGGAAATTGTAGCACTATGAGTTTGGGTATCAGTCATACCAACATTAATGTGATTTACAAAACTGTTACTGGGAGCCCATGTGTATGCATAAGTGAAATGGTTTTCTGAGCACTACTGACAATACCCTTGACCAGAGACAGTCAAAAAGACCTGTAACAGTAGTCCAAGGTGCAACTTAGAGCAGAGTCTCTGTCTTGTAGAACAGTTTTTCCCAGCATCGACCAATATCCGAGTTATAGTCAGGTCACAGTATTTTGCTCATCAAGTGTATTTCACAGAACAGGAGAATGACCCCAGAGCCTGCCCATGCCTTGGAATAGCGACATTTATTGAAGGTAGATCAGCATGTTTTTTTTATTTTCACTATTCTGCAAATTTGAGCCCTAGTACAGGGTAGATGTTGATTTATCTTGGTAGGCAGCCAGACTTTAAACTGTCTGGATTAGTCCATCCCTGTCGGCTCTCCTGCAGCCAGAGCCAGTGGCCACATGCATATCTTGGTGGTTTTAAGTTGGTTGGATATGAGATGGAAGGCAACTTCTCCCTGGAGATGAGGTCTTCGTGGTTTAGGCTACCTTCAAAAAGTAGTCACTGAGTGTGTCTAGGAATTTTCCCAGAACACCCGGTTCAACATTCTCAATCTTGCCATTCTTGTGATGATCATAATTGCTAGAATCAGTAAACCAAGTTTAATGTCCCACTGGCTCCTTCATGGGTGCAATACTAGGAAGTTTGTGCAGTAAGATGACTCTGTTTGTGAGTGAGCGTGAATAGTGAGGCCAGTGGAATCTATTTTCTATGCCACCCCTGGCATGTTATAGCACAACATGGCAGATGAGGACAGCTTCCCCAGAGAGTGGAAGAGTATTGCTTGAATTCCAGTGACTGGAGGTTGGAGAGCCAGTTACTGAAATGAGAAGGACATAAAGAGGGCTAACTTTAGAAATCCCATTAGGACTTTGGTTAACAAGGGGCTCCTGATTAGTTCTTCCCGTGCCTTGTAATTTGGTTGATGGTAGGGATGAGGTCTAAGACTGTAGCTTCTTTTATGCTAGTTAAGGAAGTTTCTAGTTCAGTCCTGCTCTTTTGTTTAACCTTGATAATTGCTTCGGAGAGATTGTCAACAGCCAAGTGCAGACACTACACCCTTCATTATGCCTGTGTTTTGGGTGGCCCAGTGGGGTGACAACCCCAATACTACCTGCTGTGACAAGCATCACTTTATCCAAAGGCTGTGTCTAGATGCACCCTGAGAAGCACAATGGAAAAAAGAGCCAGTCCACCTAGGCCTAATACAGTGAATCTGCATACCCTTTCTAGAACAGGTGTATGACAGTGGCACCCAAACCATCCCCCTTAGTTTTACTTCCAAGTCCTTCAAGACCAAGGAAGAAAGTGCTCTGCACAGTACGCGGACTGCTGTTTGACCAGCTTGTCTGACAGCCAGTCTCCTAAAGGTGCCGGGAAATCGTCTGTAATTTTTGCTGGATGAGCTGAGGGTCTGCCTGAGTACCTAGAAACCAGCATGGGCCCTGACAGAGGGAAGGCCTGTGCCTGACCCTACAAAAGGAGAGACTGTTCAGGAGTAGAAGTAGCATGTCCAAAGGGCCATGAGGCATCCAGAGGAAGCAGACTTCCTTAGAGCAAGCTCGAAGTGACCTATGCTGCAGAGGGTCCCTATGGTCTCTCAAACCTCTTATGTGTTTTCTCCCTTTCTTGTGGTTTTGACCAGCCACTTTGTGCAGTAAAAGAAATATATTTCTGGTGAGACCAGTGGGGGTGTTTATCTCTCTCAGGAGATGCACAAGCACTGTTAGTGCCACTTCGCCCAGCCTATTTCAGCTCCTCTGGCCTACGCTACCAATTCTGAGCAGCATATGTCTTTATTGGTGTTCTGGACAGGACACTTGTGGGGAATGCATTCTATTGCCAAGGGTTTCGGGAAGGACAAAAAACTATTTGCCTCATGCGTATTGCGGTGATTCTTTGAAACAGTCACCCTGGAACATAAGGTTTGGCGTAAGAGGGAGCTGGCATGCCAGTAGGGTTTAGGGAGATAGCATCTTGGACTACTCTTGGTGTCTCCTCCTAATCACTGCCCTTTTTCTAGCCTCAATGTCTCCCCTCTTTGGGAAGACGATGGGGATAGCATGCAGTAGTTGTTAGGACCACTGGCTACTCCCCCAGATGCCATCAGAAAGAATCTATTACTATTGGCCAAGATATTAAGCGAAAATCAGTCTGAGGAGGTGAGCACCCTTACCAAAAGTATGCTAAGCAGAAAGATGGGAGAAATGATAGTGGAAATTACAACAAAACAGTCAAAATGTGCAGTCAAAACTTGCAAGTTGGTATGAGCAGGTAGTGCAGGTGTTAAAGGAATGTGTATTAGGTGTGGAAACTATGGGCCAGATGTAGCAAGCAGTCTTTCCCATTCTGTGTCTATGGGAAAATGTGTTCGTACATATGGCCCTAAGTGCCTGCAGGTAGGAATTGTAAGTAGGAAATTAAACAAATAAAATGTGGGGATGAAGAATTGAAGGAGGAATCTGTTATGGTAAATGTGGTGAGAGGTGCTGTATTGTCTGTTTTATGTATGCTGTATATGATATTTCTGTAGTGCCAGCCTAACCTGAAGGCAATGGATGATGGTTTGCAGGTGGTCAAAGTAGTGATTCTCCCACCATGTTGTAAGTTGGAGATCAATAGTGTGCATGTGCAAGTCAAGGCTGACTCTGGATCACCATATATAATTTAATTCCAGAAGTATACACAAATACAATGAAAGGGAGATTTGTCTGAATTGTAAACCATCCAGTATCCTTCCTGCTGGGTATGGTTTTATGCCTGTACTGCTGTGGAGTTCTAAGGTGAGCAGGATAGATAAGATTTAAAAATGGGAAACTGTATTAAAAATCGACATCGATTAGAAAGGAAATACATTGTTGAGATGGTGGCATTAAACAACAATAGGAGCTGCTTTGACACCGGCAATTTTGGGACCAATCGTGCAAATATTTGAGGGCATTGAGATTGAAACCAAAGTGAAGTTGTATCCCAAGGTCTTCAGTGACAAATTTGAAAAGTTGAAAGGATTCAAAGATGGTATTGAAAAAAGAGGTGAACCCTGTTGTGCATAATGTGAGTGATGGATCAACTAAAAAAACAGGTGGATCACTTTTTGTGTAATAGGGTGATAAAGCATGTGCAAGCATCAGAGTGGTTGAATAATTTTGTTCTTGTAAGAAAAGCTGACAATCTGTAAAGAAAGTGTGTTGACCTGAGGGATGTGAGCTTAGTGATTTGGAGATGTTGATGACTAAGGGGAAATCACAATAGTTAAGTGTTACTGACTTGTAATCAGCGTATCACCAAATGAATTTGGACGAGACGTCTGAACACAGTCTGTTTCATTCCTCCATTGATGAATACACCCAAATGCTGTTTGGGTTACCATCTCCATGAGCTGATTTGCAGCAAATGATGGACTGCTTGGATGAATAAAGGGAATTATGTGCATTCAGAATGATACTGGTGCAAAAGAAATGTTGAAAGCACCTGATGAATTATTCATTCGAGTAAAGGCAGTATTGAAGGAACAGGGTCTGACAGTTGAGAGATCAAAGTGGAAAATTTAGGTGAATTTTGTAATGTACCTTGGTTATCAGTAACAAGGATGGAAATAAACCACATGACGCATTGATATAAGCAATGAAAAATATCCTAGCGTCATGCAACAAGGTATTACTGAGGTTGTCCATGGCCTTATTGAATACTATGCAAAATGTGTTCCACATTGCTCAAAAAAGGATGAGTAAAACGTGTATGCTTCTAAAAGAAGAGTGAATATAATTGGTCTCATGAGTGTCAGGATTCTTTTGAGTCATTACAAATTGCCATTAGCACGACACCTTCGCTGTATATACTAGATGTGAAAAGTAAAACTTTTAATGTGGACGCCAATGGAAAAGGTTTACGAGGAATGTTAAATCGGGTCCAAGGGGGCAAAGAGCTGAATTTGGTGTTTGCATCTTGTTCTCTGAATGAAGTGGAACAAAAGAATTGTGTTGTGCAACATGAGGCATTGTCTTGTTTATGGGCTTCAAATCATCTTAGGCATTTTTTGTGGGGAATATCTTATGTGTTACAGACAGACAGACAATAGACCTTTGGTTCAGCTGTTATCGGACAAAGTGTCTGTGAATGCTTCACCAAGGACAGTATAGATCCTAATGTTGTAAGTATATAATTTCAAAGTGGAACATTTGACAGGATGACAGCGTGTGGGTGCAGATTGTTTGTCGAGGAAGTATACTGAAGGACGTTGAAGTTTCTGAGGAGGTGACTGATGTGAAATTGGGCAGAAAAGTGTAGTTGGTGGCGCTGCATTAAAACACAACTGGTTGGAAACAAATATTCAGAATCTAGAGTTGGGTGCTGTGAAGGAGAGATATGCAGTGAATGATTGCCAAGCTTGGTGAGCTTAGTAATGAATGTTATGATTGTCTATGATGAGTTGTATGAAGATGGCAATAGTATTTGGAAGAATGGTAGATTAATACCACCAGTTAGTTTAAGGAGAACAGGAATAGATAGAATGACTGAGAAAATGGTGTCTACATATGTGACATGACAGTGGCAAAGGCTTGGAGGCAGCAAGGGCACTGCTAGTTCCAGTTCTGATTCCCAGTAAAGTGTGGAAATAGGTTCCTTGGGATAATTTGGACAATCAGAATATTTGGGTAGAAATTACAGGTATGTTGTGGGCATTGTGGTTTCTTTGTAAAAATTATTGATATTGATTTTGTCTCTAACAATCCTTGATGTGATGCAGGTATTGGAAAAAATAATATGGATATTGTGGTGCAGTTGTGTTCAAAGAAGATGACAGAGCTTTTGTCTGGTGAGGATACTGCCATTGTCTAATTACATAATATAACCCAAATGTCAATTGACCTATAAGGAGAGTTAATAGGTTGGTCATGGATGATGTGCAGGTGACTTTGAGGGACCACCTATTGTGGTTTAAGGAATTTGAGAAATGTCTTGGGGCATACAGGCAAATACCTCAAAGTGTCACAAAATGTGCCCTTTTTATTTTTATAATGCAAAGGTACACAGCTGTGTCTAGCGTGGGTGGGACTTGAAGTTGGCATTTGTGGATCTGCATAAGTTTAAGTGTACGATTAATAATAAAAGGCATACAAAAGGTGGTATGGTTAGCAAAATGGAGAAGTGAATTAGTTGAAGTTGATTGTTGGGGCTTTGGATCATTTGAGTAAGTTGGGTTTTATAGGGAAGGGAGAGCCCAAGCTCCCTACATGATGAAAGCTGGGTTGAAGCACGCGGGTGTGGAAGGTGGGTGGTAAGTGTGGTCAAGTTCTCTCAGAGTGACAGTGGTTGGGTTTAAGCAAGTGGTAGTGAAAGGTGATGGTGAGAGGAGTAAAGATTGTGTTATCAAAGTGAATTACGAAGTGTAGTCTTTTGAGAATGCTGGATATAAGTTGTTTTGAAGGTTTTTTTGTTTTATGTTTTCCATTAGCCGTTTGGTCAGAATGGTGTGCATCAGTTTCCTTTCTGTATGAGTTATTTCATCATTTGTAATTGGAATGTTTATATGTTTGTCTGCTGGAAATGTTCCAGTTGGCAGTTGGGGGATTCCAGTGTTCAATAAACTCTCGGAAAAACTAACTTGTTATTGAGTACGTCTTTTAGCAGTATTCAAAAGGTTTGTTGATACTGAAGTCTAAATTGTTGCCAATTCTAAATAAAGAGCACTTTACGAAATACCTGACAATGTCATTACAAACATTATCCTCCCTCTACGAGTAGACCTTCAGTTGATTTATGTCTTTAATAGTGAGCATAGAAGACAAATCATCAAAGCCCTTAATGTGAAAGGAAGAACTATTTTAAATTATTTTTGGGCTCTGAATGCTGGTCTTATGCTTTAATATAAGCCACATCATGTGAATGGATGAGATGGCTGATTATTCAATGGAGAGTCACTGCGATCTACTTCAAAGAACTCACGTATGCAGATTCACTTGCTTTGACACCTAGAAAAATATCAGTCCCATGTTTTTAAATTCACTCATTTCCCTACAGCTTTTTAGAGCACCTGCAACATTAAAGTTGTTTGTTTTATAACTATTATACTCACCACAAGATAATCAGTTTATAGAATAGATAGAGTAACTGATTAGCTGCATTTAGTCTAAAGACTTCATCTGGGAGTGGTGGGCTGTGGTTCCACTTCTGCTATCTGGTTGGCATTGGTAGGCAATTTATCAAAATTCCCACCTTTAAAGTAGGTATTTTATTGGTGAAAACAATCCTGTACTTTCAGCACAAATGCTCAGTTGTAAATAAAAGGGCCTTCCAATACACTGGAGATGATGGTAGTCTACCAGCTTATATATGGTTGGGTTCACGGTACCCCCAACCTGAGGCCCACAGCAGCATTATAGCACAGCCCAATGAATTGAATTGTGGTCAAGTGGCAGGTTGACCATGAGCATCTTGTACAATACCCACAGGTAATTTAATCCAGTTCTTGTGCAAGACCCAAATATTTGCTGTATATCAATGCTGTAGTTAAGAGTGTGCTACAAAGTTTGCTCCAGGAATGGAGCAGTTTATTGCCATTAATCAGTGTCCACCTATCTCTTCTGCACATTCAGATGTTGGAGAGACCCAGCTGTTATAGCTGCTGTCTTGTCAGAGTATAATTTCAGACATTTGATCACCATCAACACATTCAGTTTAGTCATACTTTCACAATATCGTTAATAGCTGCACTCAATTCTGTAAAAAAAAAAAAAAGCAACAAGGTTTTGTCTGTCATAGCATTAGTGTGGTCACGGAAATGTCCATAAATAGATACTATCTATTTACGAAACACTGGAGAGCTGGAACAGCAACTTGTATATGTGCATTTTTTATTTCTTGGTCATTTGTAAAGTGCTAAACATTCCACTGGTAGCTTCTTCGGAGAGGCAAAAAAGGAGGAAGAAGGACAGGGGAAAAAAAGACAAAGGGGGACTAGGAACATTTACAGCTCCAGAGACAGGACATTTGAGTTCCTACCTTTGTTGTGCATCTTAGAATGGGAAAAGGAGCCTTTGGGTTAGTAGTCACAGGCTCACATAAATGTATTTTCCTGTGTAGCACCTCCTCCAGTAAATTTTCTGCTGTGTGTAAGTTTTTCTCTGTTCCTTCCACAGAAAGGCTTTGTGCACAAGACCATCTCTGTGAGATTGCTGGAGCATCCTACAATGGGTATCCCTGTGAAGGTGATGGTGCCGACAGCTTATTGCAGTGGAAGCCATTGGTACTACTCATCCCTCTGCGCCTTGGACTTAGTGACATCAATGAGGGATATATTGAAACTTTAAAGGTAAGAAGTGCAGAGGAATAGCATGAGTAGCCTTTGTAATTCTGACTGTATAGAGGAGTACTTATATAGCCCAAACTCAAGATTCAAACGAGGGTAGCCAATGGTATCCTGTGCTAGTAGAGCTTGGGACACAGAAAGTCAGTATAGAGACCGAATAACACTCCGATTTCACCAGCCCAATCCACTGAACTAAAATACAACCTGAATAAACCTGAACATAAAGAGAGCCAGAGTCCCCAGGGCTCAATTTAGATATTGCAGGAGAAGACTAGTGACCTCACATGTAAGCTTATTACATTTTTATGTAATCTACAAGTTTAATAAGTGGCCAACACGAGAGATTCTTCCCTTATCTGTGGCCATTATACACACATCACGTTAGGCTTGTGCAGCAGTATTCCCCATCCATTACTAACGTTGACCACCAAGGAATGATGGTAGCCAGGAACCAGTTGACGATAACAGCAGGTAAGAGTAGAGGGATGAGGGATGCCAACTGTACTGCCAATTCATCAGTCTTGGAGCCTGGGGATTCTACCTACCACTCAGGCAGGGCCTGCTTCAGAAGAGCAGAGGCAGTAAGAAGGATTCACCTTACACTGCACCTAGTGGGTATGGGTACTAGGGATTTCATGAGACGTTAGGTGAATGCATGAATTGTGTCCAAAATTATTTCAGGGCTCGCACATGTCAAGTGCTGCACACATACCTGGGTGAGGACATACCCTTATCCAAAGTGTCTACGAAATAGTGGAATTCATCACATGGTGCTGTGCATTTAGGGTAGAATAGGAGAGAAACCTAAGGGTTTTTGTTAGACAGGCCTTCTCGTGGGTGACCGGCTTCAAAATTCTAGAATGTTAGCTCAGCTGCCATCTTTATGCCATTGTAATGACACACCCAAAGTATGGTCTTCTATAAATAGATCGAAACTTCCTTGGACCATGGTCAGAGGGGCCTTTGGTGGCACCTCCACATAAGTTTAAGTCCGTGCATTTGAGCTTATAAAGCCAAGCAAGGAATCCTGAGGTTGGACGGGCATGCCTGAGAGTGCCTGCTTACCCTATGAAATTATGTGAATACATGATCAGATACTTCCATTTAAATTCCATCTCATTCTAGCACTGCTTCATGCTTCCTCAGTCCCTGGGAGTAATTGGAGGAAAACCCAACAGCGCCCACTACTTCATTGGATATGTGGGTAAGTAAGGAGAGCGATTTTTTTTCGAGGTAAAGAAACAGCCACACCTATTGCTTTAATAATGTAGTCTTCTTGCAAAACAGTGTCTGTCTACACTTGGATCAGGCTCTCTCTTTTAGATCCTTGCTCCTACTGCCTGTCCTTCTTTCACACCCGTAGTTGCAACTAACTGCTCCTTCTACAAGTCCTAGGAATGTCCTTACTAGTCCTTTTTGGTACCCATGCACCCATTGACTGTCTCTCCCACCAGACCTATCCTTTCACTAATGGACACCCCTTTCACAACAATATCTCGGGGATTGTCATACCTATGGCTTCCATTGTCTGCTTCTAGATCTGTAAACACTGCTGTCTGGCCCTATTTCCTGATGAATTTCTCTTGCTACCTAGCCCTCCTTCTGTTAACTGTTCTGCCTTTCCCTTCTTCCTGTTCCATAGCTTTCAATGGAGAGCTTTCTCTCCATAATGCAACTCCCACACCATTGACAACAGATGTTCTTTATCCCACCAGCTAACACCATCACACTTCAATCCCATGTCAAAAGTTGACCCTTATGTCTCAACTGACCAGTGTGCCTTTAATATTAACCCTTGCCTTGAGATACCTCATTATTCCCAGACTATTACTGACTGTTTTTCTCACCACTTCTACTGTATTCACAGTTCCCTCTTAATCTGTGTAATAAACTTTGGCTGTCTATCAGCTGCATTATCTGTGGCTCCAACTTCAAAAGGGCCAACACACACTGTACACGCAGGACTCTCACTTTAATTGATTACCTCTACTTCATACCCAAAGTTGACAATGATTATTTCCTTCACTCGACTTACAGCTACGACTGAATTCCTTGTTCCTCTTCCTCAGGTTATCTGTTAACACATGACTTTTTTCAACCCTACTGCTACCATCTAGTGTTCCACTTTCTAAACGTAAAGCTTCCACTGACCTACTATCCATTCAAGCCAAATACTCTTACTGGCTATCCTTACTCCCAAGCCCATTGCTCCTGGTGAAACTGTTTCCTTTCTTTTCACTACATCCCTTCCTTCAGGGTATAAGACTTCCACTGAGTGACAGTTTCTTCATTCTTATGGCACCATGTGTTTCTGTATGCCCAGTACCTTTGCTCTTTTCTTACCCACAATGTTGACTAGTTCTCTGTCCTGATCCACTATCTGTTCCACTAAATGTCTATTCTCTGCCATAGGAATGTCATTTCCCTGCAACAATTACACTCTTAACTGACCCATAACTCACAATTTTAGTAGTCAGCTTCCTCTACTTACTTGAGTCTCAGTGTGATTTACTACCATTGGGGCCAGTAGTCTCATGGCTCCTGTTCCTTTAAACATGAGCTTTGTTAGGAACATACTCCATTAATGTTTCTTTTTTTCCCCTTTATATGGATCCCATTCCAAACTTTTGCATGTACATGTTTCATGACATTCTCTCCTCCACATTTCTATATTCCTCTGTGAATTAGCTGTCATTGTGAGTACAGTGGTTATGTGTGGGAAGATGTTTCTCAAGGACTGTCAGCACTTTTGTCGTCTGCTAACTTTATGAGCAACTCAGTCTGCTGTGTCTCAGCACCTCCTCTCTTTCTTTGTACATTAGATCATCTTCACTTTAGCCATATGAGGTGCCACCTTCATGTTCACTGGAGTTGCATACTATTCTCTCTGCACTGAACTTTAATGTCTCCTTAACCTTTTTCACATCGGCAGGTGAACAGTTAATCTACCTGGACCCACACACCACCCAGCCCACAGTGGAGCCCTCTGATGATGGTTTGATCTCAGATGACAGCTTTCACTGCCAACACCCTCCCTGCAGAATGCAAATATCTGAACTTGACCCATCTATTGCTGTGGTAAGTGCATAGATGAGTGATCAGTGCCAAGTCTGAAAGCACCAACCTGCCAATACCCAATATTAGCATATTGGGGACTCCCTGCCCTATCTCTGATCATTGCTTTGGGGCTATCAAGCACTAATGAGATAACTCGCTTGGTTGTATGACAGGACCATGCATACAGGAACAACACATACCTTAACAACACGGTCGAAAGGACAGTGTCTTTTCCAAGCATGCCTTTACCACCCATGCCTTTACAACAAATTGTGTTGTAAAACCATGCTTAGCAAAGGTATATGCGGAAACGGCATGTGTGGTTCTGTCATACAAACCCCCACATGCCCTGAGGCCCAAAACTATCCCCACCACTAATACGTAAACTACCCCGACACACCAACACAACCTGAGCCCTAAACCCCTCCCCCACTCCTAATAAGTAAACTACCCACCCTAAGCCCTTCACAAACTACCTTGACCCCCTACCCCTGCCTGAAAAAACTAAACTACCCTGACACCCCCACCCCTAATAACTAAACTACACCGATTGCCCCACGCACCCTAAGCCCTAAAAAAAAAAAGCCTACACCTGCAGCTAAAAACTAAACTACCATGACACCCCCACCCGCCCTGAGCCCTAAAACATTCCCCACCCCTAATGACTAAATTACCCTGACCTCCCCACCCACTATAAGCCCTAAAAAGAAACTACTCCAATAAAAATAAAAAAACTCCCCCAACCCCGCGTCCTCTCCCAATCCTTCCTTCTCTTCTCCTGCCCTTCCTTGAACCTTACCTGCCCCTAAAAAATTAACTACCCTACCCCACCCTAAGCCCTAAAAAATTAAACTCAACCCCCACCCCACCCATAGAAAATAAACTACCCAGTACCCCCACACCCTAAGCCCTAATACTAGACTACCCCAAACCCCTCCACCCCACAAAAAAAAAATACTGATCCCACCACCCACTCGAAGCCCTTAATTCACCCCTACCCCTAAAGACTACCCCCCAACACTGCCCCTTCGCCACTTACCTCTCCTCTCCCGAGCTCTCTACCTTAACCACCCATATTCGTAGTTTGGCACATGTGTGGTTATGGCAGAGAAAAAAAGGCATGCGTTGTCCCTGCAAGTGTTGTTTTACTTGTGTAGGATATGTCCCAATTGTTGGCAACGTGTTGTTTGGGACGTTTCCCCGCCAGTCTTACTTTTTCGTAAACCCATATGGTATCGCCAATATTGCAAGGATAATAAAAACAAACAAAAATATGATAGAAATCATCCATAGCAGAGGCTAAGATGTTAAGGTCCCAGTTGAAGGAAAAAAGCATCAACATGCCATGGGAGCAACCCATAGGTTTGTATACAATGTAGCCTACGTGCTGTGAGTTGCAGCAGAATGGGAGGCAAATAGTGCTGTCTAAGAACATCATAAAGAGTTCAACCATCCCCCACTCATCCACCTACAGGAAGTCTGAAACCAGCATAGTAGTGACAGCATCCAGTGCCCTCTGCTCCATGACCGACTCCGGTTGACATTACCCGCATATTGGGGTCAATGATAGCCAGTCTTGTTTCAACACCTGCATGTTGAAATGCATTCTTCTCTCTACTGAATTATTTGCACTGGCAACCTGAACCCTACAACCCCCAACAATCACCTGACTGGAATTAAAATCATACCAACTCAGTAGAAAGCCATGTGGGCCCTACAGGAGGAGAACAGGGACCAATAAACTAAAACAAACATTACAGAATAATAAAATGAAAGCTGCTACTTGACCTGACATGAAAGCAAACAAGAAGGATCACTACAATGCTCAATTTGTGACTCATACCCAAGCCTGCCAACGTATGACTCCTACCCTAGGACTTGTGCTTCTCAACCTTACTTAGGCATTCTGACAGCTTGAAGACGGTGGCTCTGAAACCCCTTAGAAAACAGAACGAGAACACCTACTGTTGCATGCTAAACCTTTTGTGAGTGCAAGTAATGGTTGGCTAGAGACTAATTTGCTAAGGTGAGCGCTGTATCCTTCTCTGAGCCATCTGCACTCAATTTAAGAAGATGCATTCTGATGATGAATACATTAGATTTTACTTAAGATCAATGGGTACATGGCTACATACACATGAATATAAAGGGAATACAGTTGACACTAGTTATCTTATTCAGACCAATTAGGGGGGTCCACTCTTTGATACCACCATTCTCAGAGGTCTCCAGAATAACCTGTCTAAGGACTGTTAACTAGGAAGGTGGCAATTTTTGACCCTCATGTGATTGCCTGCAAATACTAGGATAGTGAGCTGCAAGGGAAAGCAGACTGCTATCCCTTATTTGCATTCTGAAATGTAAACCTTTTGTTTATGGCATGTGTAGCTGTGGGTACACATGCTGTATACTCCTGCCATCTGGTATTGGGCTGTGACGTGTACAACTTGTTTTTGTTCAAAGAAATCTTTCAAGTCATGAGGTATAGTGACTCCTCCTTTAGTTGGAAGTGCGCATGTACATTAACTCCATAGTTAGATTGTTTTCTTCAGCTGCCAGGTTCAGGTGTGCGACTTTCATTGGGGCCCTCTTGAGTTTGCTGTTTTTAATAGCCTTCGAACAAGTGCAATTGTTCCTTTTCAATGTTGTGGTCGACTGCTTCTCCTATAGTCAAAGGTGATCCTTTCACAGCATGGAGTCTCAGATCCTTTTCCACAAGTCTCGCATTTGAGAATGGTCTCAGTGTGATGGGAAAAAACACCTTTCAGGTACTGTCCATAGTGCCATTTGAAGTAGTCGTGGTCAGACCAACGCGTAGTCTGCCATTTGTATCTGTCCCCGGACTACAATTATGCCTCCTGCTCTTCGTGCCTTGCATTTTGGTTGAAGAAGACCATTCATGACTATCAGCTCGCACAGGCGCCATGGAACAGCAGAGAGCCAACAAGATCCCCAATATCTTCAGGGAGGACATTGATCGGGAGAACATCAAAGAGGATGTACACGCTGAGCAAGTAACAGCTCTAGCCTTGAACCTAAGTCACTGTCAGACTCTGAGGACCCAGATCGGCAGCTGACACTGGCCCAGTGACTAGGCATACACGCAGTGAGTACCACATCCTATCAAGGCACTCGCCACACCTCTGGGGGCAGGGCTTCCAGCTCTCATTCGAAGCCAATGCTTCCCAGGCTGCCACTGCACTCCAGCCATGGCAGGCACCGACATAAGGCTTCGGAGCCAACTTTGGTTTCCACTCTGGCACCGAGTGAGCCACACAAGACCAGACCCCCTCTTGACACCACTAGCAAGACTACATTGAAAGTCATTTCAGAGCCAAAACAAGCGTCAATGTTGAAAACAACTTCAGACCTGAAACAAGAGTCGATGTTGAAAGTGGCTTCAGAGCAGAAACATACATTGATGGTGAAAATGACTTTAGAGCCAAAACAAGCAACAACATCTAAAGTAACTCCGAGGGTCAAACAGACATCGTGCCCTAGTCGCCCATCCACAGTAGACTCCCTATATTTCAGCGCCTTCAGGAGGAACTGGACTCTCAGCAGTGACACCTCTTTATCTATCCCCCACAGGCAAGATTATTGCTAATGTGCAACAGACACTTCCTTGCATGCGGCAACTCACATTCGAGGAACACTTAACGCTGGAGCCATCACTGCTTTGGAAGTTGAAGGATAGACATGACTGGGGTACCAGCCCACTACACCTAACACCTTCCCAGCCTTCTCTTCCTCCAAGACCTTCTCCTCCACCGCTTCCTCCGCCACCATCACCTCTATAAAAGCCACCTTCACCTCAGGGGTCTTTTCATTCATCTTATGCAAAGGGGAGCCCCACCACAACTCGATATATATGAGGTCCCATACACTCAAGACCCACAGGATGAACCATGGGTTGATTATGAGGTGGTCCCTCCAGGGCCTAACGACCCCTGACCTGTACCATGCTAAGCCTTCTCCTCTTGACAACACCACATTGTATTCTGAGGTTATCCAGAGAGCAACAAACTTTCACAAGGTAGATTTGCATTTCATATCTGAGTAGATTTTCCCAGGCATTCCTGCCAATGCTTAAGCCCATGCTTAAGCTAACACAAGAGTTGTTTAAAGACCCAGAAGCCCAGCATTGTCACTCCAAGGCTAGACAAGAAGTGCAACCATTCATCCTATGACCCACCATACATTACAGGTCAACTCCCACCTGACTCATTAGTGGTACACTGGGGATGCCCGCCTCCGCATAAAGAAAGTAAAAAAGTGGATGCGGCAGGAAAAAAGGTTGCTGCTCAGGCAGTGACCCAGTGGCACATTGCCAGTTCAGTAGGTCTGTTGGCAAGATATGATCACAGCCAATAGGATGAAATGGGAGTACTAACTCAGTACCTACCTGATCAGTATAAGCAAAAAGTTCAGGACATTGTGTCAGACATGCAGACCATCTCTAATACTTCTATCAGATATGCCCTTGGTGAGGCAGACACCAGCTCTAGCGGAGTAAAATCCAACATTCTTATGAGAAGCTTGGCTTCGTACATCTATTTTTAAGCCAGAAGTTGAGCAACATCTGATCAACATGCAGTTTGATGGAAAACATTTATGCAGCCTAGAAGTTGATCAGATGCTGGAGAAAATAAAAAAGAAACACAGATACTGCCAAGGTGAAGGGAGCCTTACAGTTGCCATACTTTGTGTGACTTTTCGCTGCAAACAGATTTTGTTTTTGAAAAACAAATTTTATTGGATTTAGAGTGATAGGCAATGCATGTAGCAAAAACAACTATGAAAAGCTCCGTGCATATCATCCCAGTGCCCCCTGCACCCCTCACCCCTGTCACAAATTAAATCATATGATGTGATGTAAAAGGTACAGTTGAAGTCAACAGTAATAGTCCCACCATTTGCCCAAAATCTTGAAACATTTTGCAAGGCATCCTCGGGCTATATAGATTGGTTCCTCTTGCTGCACGCACCAGTCCATTCCAGCATGCCAGGTGTTCAGCTTTGGAGGAGAAGATTGATTTCAAGTGCGACTATGTCTCTTTTCGCCACTAGGAAACCCAGACCAATCAATGCTCTGTCCCCTCTGGACCCACCCACACCTTCCAACCCATCCAACAATGTCACCTTCGGTGTCAGCTGTAGTGGGGTCTCCAAGACAATCAAGAGGGTGGCCCACCTTCTCCTCCCCCACCAGACCTCTCCGCTCCACTCAACAAGCACTAGCCACCTTACCCCTCAGACAGAAGACCTCGACTGGTGGGACCAATACCAATACCAAGACATACTATGTGGAATAAATCGGCCTTTGTGGATTGACATTAAGCTCATCTAGAGTCACTGAGGAACTTTGCTTAGCCCAGTCCCTCTGGAGTCATTTATGTTAAATGTAGATAATGTAATTGGATCAGTTGCAATCAGATGAAAATCGCCAATTCCGTGGGGGCCATGCAGGGTTCCCACCATTCAGCCTCCTCCAGCCCTCCCAGCTACCACTCCCACCTCTGACTCGGGGCCTCCAAGGACCATGGTGCATTTTTCACCGGGCCCGATATAGCTGGAGACACCACCTTTACCCAGTCTTCCCATCAGCAAATGGGCCTCCAAGAGGTTAAAGTATGTGAGATCATGTAGATCAGCAGCCTACATATTAAGAGCATGGCGTATCTGCAAATGTTGGTGGAATTAAGCGGGGGTGAGTGAGAATTGGGCTCAGAGGTCAGCGAAGGAATACATAGTGCCACCCCGGACATGAGATATTAGAAATGCCAATTAGGTCCCATCTCCTAAACCCCTGAAGTCTTGTCAGGTGAGTGAGTCATCGCCCTCTCCACAGGGGGGTTTGTCCCTTTAGGCATACCTACTAATCCATAAACCGGAGAGCCCTTCTTCGTATCAGGAAGGCCACCCTAGAGATCGCTAGGATAGTAAGGGGTGTGGAACAGGCATATAGGTAGTGCATCACTCAATCAAGTCCCTTGTGGCAAAGCTCCAACTGGTATGCCGGCTTATAAAAACCATCCGTAAGCCAGTCATTTATGACCAAAAGATGGGAAGCCCAATAGTAAAGGCAGATATCTACTGCCCGACTCCTGCCTCGCCACAAACGGTTTTGTGGCAGTTCCAAAATCACCGCTCTGGAGGAATCCACCTCCTATCAGAGACAGCAACAGCAAACACAATCTACACAGGGATACTCCAAGGGTACTATCAGGCGAAATGCTGCAAAAGGAAGGGGTAGAGGTGGAGTGGTTACATCAGCTGCCCCTCCTAAACAGTGACATCCTTTCCCTTCCCTTAGCACACA
Source organism: Pleurodeles waltl (assembly GCF_031143425.1). Lineage (NCBI taxonomy): Eukaryota > Metazoa > Chordata > Amphibia > Caudata > Salamandridae > Pleurodeles > Pleurodeles waltl. The sequence goes on along the minus strand of NC_090450.1, from coordinate 337,742,506 downwards.
ACACCTGTCAGGGGTGACTGCAGTGATTCATGCCACAATCGTGAAACATCACTTCAGACCAATGGGTTCTGGCTATTGTGGAACACAGTTACTGTCTGGATTTCACTGCCACACCACCAACCATACCACCACGCAAGCACCCCCTTTCCCCCCCAATACTTCCTCCAAGAGGAAATAAATGCCCTTTTGCACAAAGGAGCCATAGAGCCAGTGCCGCCCCACCAACACATGGTGTACTGTCTGTATTTACTAATTCCTAAAAAAGTTGTCACTCAGGCCCATTCTAGACCTCCGTCCCTTCAACAAGTACATCTGATCAGAGCATTTCCACATGGTTGCACTACACAATGTCATACCACTTCTGAGGCACGGTGATTTCATGACTGCCCTAGACTTTAAAGACACCTTCTTAATAGCCTCACTCCGATGCTTAAGCAAGATTCAAGAGCTCACTTTGAAGGAACCTTTTTTCAAGGTTCACACTGACAAAAGAAGTCCTTAGGGCTAATCCAGAATTCATACCCAATGTGATCTCTTCCTTTCACCTTAACCAGACCATACAACTGCCAGGTTTCTTCCTGCATCCAAGCTCAGTAGCAGAGCAGGCACTTCATACACTAGATGTAAAGCGAGCCATCATGTACTACATTGATAAGGACAAAACCATAGACCAGCCAGGTTTCTTCCTGCATCCAAGCTCAGTAGCATGGTGGGCTGTTCATACTCTAGATGTAAAGAAAGTCCTCATTTACTAGATTGAGAAGGGCAAAACCATTTCGCAAGACACAACAGCTATTTGTGGCCTTCTTGAAACCACACAAAGGGACTGCTATTTCAAAACCAGGAATTGCTTGATGGCTAGTCAAGTGTATTCAGTCCTACTGTGTCAAAGCCAAAAGGCAGCTTCCTGCTCCTCCAAGGCCGAATTCTACAAGTAAAAAGGCATCCTCAGGGACTTTTTTAGGCAACTTTCCAATAGGTGAGATTTGTATAGCAGCAACCTGGTCCACACTGCACACTTTCACTAAGCACTATTGTGTGGGTGTCCTAGTGAGACAGCAGATCCAAGTTGGCCAAGCCATCTTGCGTACGCTGTTCCATTGCTCTGCTAAATCATCCAGCTAGCCACAGCCTTAGAGGGGGAACTGCTTTACAGTCTACGCACAGCATGTGTATCTACAGCTACGCATGACACAAATGAAAAATATTACTTACCTTGTAAGCATTTGTTCATGGCATAAAGTGCTGTAGATTCACACGTGTCACCATCCTCCCTGGAAGATGTTGGTTATTGCAGATAGCATCTCTCTGCTATTTGTCTACTCTTCCTTTTTATTGCATAGACACTTTATGAACAGCATGTGAATCTACAGCACTACATGTCACAACCAGATGCTTTCAGGGTAAATAACATGTTCGTTTTTTCTTTTTTTTGAAGGAACCGGTGTTGCTTTGAAAAATAAAAGCTTTTATGGAGGGAGCAGATGTTCACCTGTACCATGGTCTGCCCTCACCACTCCAAACCTGAGGCTGCCAACATGATTTCCAAAGGTAAAGAGGTTCCAAGGTGACCCCTTAACTTTTGTGAATCAATTGCTACCTCCTTAGAAGTACAGGTAACCGTTCAGAGGTTTTTGACTGGAATTGCTGTTGCAAACCATTGATGCAATTAATACTAAATCATGATGTGAATGGAATGTCTGTTTTATGACCCTTCCAACCTTCAATTTGGTATGGTTGGCAACGCCCATTTAATGCTAAAAAACCTTCCCAACCTATAAAATGGGGTTTGTACATGTGAAAAGGGCATTTTACTGTTGGAAACCCAGTGGTTTTGCAAAGTACAGGGTTTGCATCAATAGAATCCTGTTGTATATCTGGCCCTAGGCCCCCTATATATTATTCAAATCCAGCTGCAATCTGTGCTTCTAGAGTTTGAACTTCATAACTTCCTATTTCATCCCTCTGCTCAGCACGATGAAGTGAACCTATGTGGTGTGTAGCACTGTACGAAACACCTGCATAAACAAATTAATTGTTTCACAATGCATATTAGAAATAATAGTTTAGCTCTTCTACAAAGCATGATGAAAACTCTTTGTTAAAATAAAGAGTGTCATAACCCTTTCCCACAGAGAGATGGGTTATTTGATTGACAAACAGGGATGTAGCTTGTAAGATTTTTATATCATTGTTATTATACATCTCGAAAATACGAATGTGTACAACCTAAATTTGCAGAACACTGTCTCATTCTGATCTGTGCATGTGAAGTAATCCTGAGGAAGAACAAAACAGTCTAGCTGCACTTTGAGAACTGTATTGAAATCTTGAGAGATAAAAGCACAGGAATTCATCCAATAGTGCTTATAGTGACTATAAGAATGACGGAAATATTGCACTCAAACAATATACAAGCCCTGAGTGAAAATCTGCATAAAGAAACGGAGTAGACACTCCTCTCACCAAATCTATCACCTCAGTCCTATGTCGCATGCATCATAACTGTAGTTCAGCAGTGAAGAACAAGCTGGAACCCCTGACATAATCTTACACTATAACCTTAACCTACTAATCCTTTCTGAGACATGGTTTAAGGCACCTCACACCACATAATGGGCCTTCCACTTGCTCCAAACTACTCCAGCATGAGAAGTGATCATGTTGGGAGAGGACAAGGAGGCATTACTGCCATCTTCCAGGACTCCTTACAAAGCAGGGAATCACTCAACTGCTCTTTTTCTACATTTCAATGATTATCTATAGTTTTCCACAAACAACACTTCCCCCCTTTCAGATTAAATGACATCTGTCACCCGACAACATGACTGTTATTGAGGAATTCATGGATCTTGCAAACAATCAATCAAGACAAATGCAGAAATAATCTTTCTAGGACTCTTCAATCTTCACTGGGGAATCAATGAAGACTCAACTTCTAACCACCTTTCTGACTGGGAATTATCTTACACAGCACATCCTAAAACCAACACACACTAAAGTAGCCATATTAGACTTGATAATCTCAAAACACAGCCTTCTCGTCGTAGATGAGCCCATTTCATGTGGCTGGTCTGATCAGTTCCTAATCCCTTTCTTGTTGAGACTCACACTCCGTGCCCAACGGCCAATCAGTATCAATGAGGCATCTATACCTTGCTTTACCCGCCTTTCAGATCAGCTTGTTGAGGTTGCTCCACTCTAAAACAAAAAGAAAAGAGAAAACCATCAGCTTCCTGGTTTAATAAAGCCGTGCATGAAGAAAAGAGAGCCCTAAGAACTCTGGAGAAAAAAGGAAGACAGTCATCCGCCACTTGTAACTTCACATCTCTGTACTGCAAGATCACTCTACAAAAAGCATATTCCTTCAGGTCACTGCTTCACTCACCCAAGCACCCACCTGTACAGCTCTTTGAGCTGATCAAAGCTGCCAATTCTCCCTCTATGTCCATCAGGGGCGGCTCCTCCGCTATGGCGGAGGAGTGTTAACTGCCCCCGCCAGCAGCAGCAGCTGTAAAACCTTTATAGTGGAAACATAATAAACTGAGTTTATTATGTTTCTACAATAAAAGGGGTGAGCCACTTTCATGACAGGGACAGAGGCGGAGTGCACTCCCACCCCAGAGCGCATGTCTGATTGGCCATCTGTCTCAGGCTGGCCAAACACCCATGCGCAGTAGGCCCTCTCTAGCCTAGCAACACAGTCACGACAAAGACGGTGACAGTGAGTACAGATGCCTAGCACACAAGGGAGAGATGGAGGAAAACGACAGTGACACACACGCACAACACACACACACCATACACACAAACAGCTGCACACGTAAACAAATCGCACAAGACACACGGCAGAATAATACACAGACCATAATGCTGAAGTAACAACAATGTATTAGCATAGCAAAATCCTTCCCATGAACCAAATATATACAAATGTCCATAAAGTCCCAAAGTCATGAGGGCGCACAAGGTTACAGGGCACATTTCAAGGCCCAACATGTTCTCTGACACAGCCGGAGAGAACACTGCAGAGGCATCATTTTGCAAGTGGGAAGGCACCTCGGGGGGCACCTCAGCCTAATACAGGAACGTTCCCACTGGTTCTGGAGGGGGCTCCATGCCCATCACTTTGTCCTGGGGAGTGCAAGGCCACAGTCTCTCAAGTGGGTTACATGCCCACTGGTTCTGGAGGGGGCAAATGCGCATTGCTTTGTCCTGGGGAGTGCAAGGCCACAATCTCTCAAGTGGGTGACATGCCCACTGTTTCTGAAGGGGGCAGCCTGCACAGTAGCTCCTGGAGGGTGGACTACATGGTGTCTGCTGGCGTTGACAGCTGCACTGTGGTGGTGGTTGGAGGAGTCTCCTGGACAGCCCCTGCACTCACTGATGGCTGCACATCCACAGCTGGCGGTGGGCACCCCGTGACAGCTGGTGGTGGTAGTGGTGGCTGTGTTAGCCTGACAGCTTCCACTGGCATAGAGTGCCTCGTCTCCTCCTGTCCATGGGTCGGGGATCTCTTACCCTTCTTGGCAGGGGTGGATGGGCTCTTCCCCTCTCTGCCTGGTGGTGCAGGTTTCTTCCCCTTCTTCACAGCTGGTGCAAGCTCCTTCCCCTTCTTCACAGCTGGTGCAGGTTACTTCCCCTTCTTCACAGCTGGTGCAAGCACCTTCCCCTTCTTCACAGCTGGTGCAGGTTCCTTCCCCTTCTTCACAGCTGGTGCAGGCCCCTTCCCCTTCTTCACAGCTGGTGCAGGAATCTTCCCTTTCTTCCCTGGTGGTGCTGGCTCCTTCTCCATCAGTGTTGTAGGTCTGGTATCCTTAAAACCACGAGTAGGTGGTGCTACCCCTGTCCCCATGGACTGTTTGGCTGAGGTGCTAGGCTGTGTCCTTGGTACCCTGCCCATATGTGCAAGACGGGGGTAGGGGTAGGGAAGAGGTCAATTTGGGAGAAGAAAAGCTTTTTAGGGACGTTTGGGCGGGAGGAGAGAGGAGTAATGGGATTGGAGGATGAGGGAGTGGTTGTTGGAGGTGTACGTCTGCTGGATTTGGGTGCAGGTGAATGGGCTGTATGCTGATGTGAGGTGGATGGGTGTTGGGTGTCTGAGTGCTTGCGTTTGTGTCCTTTAGGAGGGGGGGGGGGGCAGACACAGTGGGAGAGGACACAGGGGACGCGTGCATGGCTGTTGTGGAGGTGTCTGCCAGTGAGGTGTGTGTTCTTCTTGGTGTGGTGATGCTGATAGTGGATGTAGATGTAGCACATGCAGGTGTGAGTGTGGATGTGACTGGGAGGGAGGTGGAGGAGGTGGGGGAGACAATGGAGGCTGTGGATGTTGTCATGTCTGCAACGGTATGGTGTTTGTGTGAGTGCCTGTGTGATGACATGTGGTGCTTGTGTTTGCTTGTGCCACTCTTGGGTGTTGCCTTGTTTGCATGCTCATCTGTATGTGTGCTTGGGATGAGTTGGGGTTGAGGAGAATGGGACTGGGAAGTGGAAGTTGGAGGGGGGACGGTAGGAACAGGGACAATGGCTGCCATCAGAGAGGAGGCCAGAGCCTGAATTGATCTGTGTTGGGCCACCAATCTACCACGAATGCCCTCCAGGAATGCATTGCATTGTTGTATCTGGGAGGGCCTGATGTGCCTGGGGCAAAGGGGATCCCCACCCTCCTGGGTGAGCGGGCACGGGCAACTCACTGAGGGGCTACAGGGAGGGCAGTGCTGATACAGGGGGGCGGCTGTACCGGCAGCTGGGGTGGTCAAAGAGTTCTCCGCCACCACCAGGGAGCTCCCATCGGAGGAAGTATCAGAGTCTGTGTTGTCCCATCCAGTCTCCACCGTGGTGCTCCCCTCGCCCTCCGTCCCACTTGTTCCCTCAGCGTTTGTGGTCTCTGCCTCCAGGGTCCTATGGGAAGCAGGTCCATCTATCACCGGTGCCCCTGCTCCTCCGCCTGATGATGCTAATGCACACAAGGACAGGATAACAAAACAAGAAAGGGGGGGAGAGAGACAAAGGATACACTGGGTTAATGACTGCACCAACACCACTGCTGACGTACACAGCACCCTCACACACAGGGAACAGGCCTACGCACTGTGCATTGCACTACCAGTGAAATGGCTAGTCACCAAGGCATGAGGAGGAGCACACACACAGCCAACTGCAGCACACCTGGGACCCACGCAGCCCTGCCTAGAAGTGACTACTAACAAGCTAGGTCACCTGTATTTGCCATGCAACAATTACCCTTCAGAGGACCCACGCTGCAATGTCTGGCCTGCCCTTATGGGCACCCACTAACACACAACCACCACCCGGATAACACCCCACCAGCCATAAGTTGTAATGATACCCACTGTACTCACCCCCTTGTGGCTGCTGTGATTCCCTCAAGCGCCCATCCAGCTCAGGGTACGCCACCGCCAGTATGCGGGCCATCAGGAGGGTCAGGGTCCGACAGGCATCCCTTCCTCATGGGGAGGCTATCCCCAGCTGGGCCTCCGCGGTCTTCCGTGCCCACCATCTCAGGTCCTCCCACCGTTTCCGACAGTGGGTGCTCCGCCTGCCATAGACCACCAGGGTCTGCACTTCCTTGGCGATGGCTCGCCATATTCCCTTCTTTTGATGGGCGCTGACCTGCAGAAGCAATAAAGACAGGAAAAAAACATTAAACCAACAGTCAAGGCTGTCACATACATGGCCCACCATGCCTGTTTCTATCACCATTGGCACATACATTGCCCAGCGCATGACAGGTAGACCACCAACAGATAATCCCCCCCTTACACCATGCCTTCACACACATCCCCATGCATCCATGCCACATGCATCGTGCCCACAGTGTACTCACCTGTTGGTCTGGAGGCCCATACAGCAGTCCATACTCGGGTAGGACCGCATCCACCAGTCGGTTCAACTCCTCAGATTTGAAGGCTGGGGCCCTTTACCAGGTCACACGGGCCATGGTAGGTTCCAGACACAGGTCACAGCAGCACATGCAGTGTAGGTCTTCTCCTGTGGAAGGTCAGGAAACAAGTGAGGAATAATTGAGAAAATGGAAGTCATGTCAGGGCGGTGTACACCGTCTCCGCCTTCGTACATCCCCATTGGCCACTGTACCCCAAAGGGCCCAATATTATCCAAAGAGGAATTGCACGGCGGTTCACGAGCGCCTATCGCCGTGATGCCCAGCGTCGGCGGAATTACCTCACTTCCACCTGTCCCTCCACACAGGACAGGCGGTTGCCATTTCAGGGGGGGTGAACAGGCCTATCGATAATTGCTGCGTCATCGGATAAATATGCACATACTTTGAAAATTACACTGTCCAAATACATGATTGCATGATGTGGACTGCTGTTGTGGTATAGTTGTTCAAATTGTGACAGCCTACTCACTCTTGTGCCCCTTAGGTACCCCCTGGGTTGAATAGGAGATGGAGACATACCCCCGTGTACAGACCCCTGGTGGACTTAGCTGCACTGGAGGACAGGCCCATTATCCTCACCTATAGACTGGACAGGGCCACAATCTCACAGGGCTCTGTGCCCAGTTGGAGCCTGTCCTGATCTCAGCTATCCTCATCCGATTGGGATCCCCCCCTCTTGTGCATGTTTTATAAGTGTTCCATTTTACTGGCAACAGGCTCTTTCCAAGTGACAGTGGGCAAGGCAGCAGGAATGTCACAGCCAGTGTTCTCAGTCGTGGTGGCAAGAGTTTTGTCTGCCTGTTAAAAACACGTATGCAGCTACATTGCTTTCCCCCAGGTGGAAGATTTGGCCACAGTGAAGGTCGGATTCTATGCAATGGGACATGTCCCCAATATTATTGGTGCGATTGATGGAACACAAATTGCATTTGATTCCCCCCGTCCAGCAGAATGAACAGGTGTACAGGAAACGTAAGAGTTTCCACTCCATGAATGTGCAGATGGTGTGCCTGGTGGTCCAGAACATCTCCCACGTCAATGCTAAATATCCTGGGTCGGTGCATGATACCTTTGTTCTGAGGAATAGTAGCATCCCAAATGTGATGGGCCAACTACAGAGACACATGGTGTGGCTTATAGGTGAGTACACCTACAGAGGCATACACTAACATACACTCAGTGTATGTATGCACCTGCTGTTAGCCAAATAGGATAGTGTGTGGCTAAATGTTGTCCCTCAGTACTTGCAAGTGACTCTGGCTACCCAAACCTATTGTAGCTGTTGACCCCTCTGAGGAATGCCAGGACAAGGGCTGAAGAACGTTATAAAGAGGCACATGGGTGAACCAGAAGGATCATTGAGAGGACCTTCAGCCTCCCGAAGGCCAGGTTCAGGTGCCTCCATCTGACAGGTGGATCCCTGTGCTACTCACCCGAGAAGGTCTGTCAGATAATAGTGCAATGCTGCATGTTGCACAACCTGGCCCTCAGACGCCATATACTTTTTCTGCAGGAGGAGGAGACTGGAGATGCCCCTGTGGCAGCAGTGGACCCTGACAGTGAGGATGAGGAGGCAGAGGATGAGGATGTGGACAACAGAACATTAGTGATCCGATGACACACAGGTGAGACAGTGCAACTTCACATTTCTATGACTATTGTTGTATTTTGTGTGGCAGTGGCATGCAGGCATTACCCACTTGTTACCTCTACTTACTGTTACCTATGGATTCTCGTTTTACAGATGTTGGTGATATGACAGCGATGTCCTGATGTGATCACTACAGCCAGCAACAGGTCATTCATTCTATGCTCTCATTTTGTGCAGTTCATTTGCAATGGATGTACCTGTTTCAATCAATACAATTTTTCAATACATGAAATACTAGTAGTTGAGTTTTATCCATGGGTGTTTATTGTAGTGCTAAGAAATTGAGGGGGAAAATGCAATGGAATGGGGTGATGGAGGAACGTCCAGGGTATTGTTCCAGTCTGTTTGTAGCACAGGTGCAGTGCCCAAGGGGACATAGGAAGGGGGACAATGGCAGTTCAAGATGGACAAGGTGACTGAGTGGGACACAAGTAGGACAATCAGGAGAGTCTCATTTCCTGGCGGTGGTCTTGGCAAGTGTCTCTGGCTTCTGTCTGGTTCTCAGGGAACGTTTGTGGGGTGGTTCACCTTCTGCAGGGGGAGGGATGCTGGTGCCCTGTGGGTCCTGTGGGAGGGCCTCCTGGCTAATAGCGGCAGCGGAAGTGGAGGACTGTTCAGTTGAATGGCTAGTGGTAGGGGCACTCCGGTATGCTGTTGCCTCCCTCATGATGTTGGCCATGTCTGCCAGCAACCCTGCTATGGAGATCAGGGTGTTGTTGATGGCCTGTAAGTCCTCCCTGATCCCCTGATACTGTCCCTTCTGCAGTCGCCTGTTCTCCTGCACGTTGTCTAGGATCTGGCCCATCGTCTCCTGGGAAGGTTGGTAGGCTCCCAGGGTCTCGGAGAGTGCCTCTGTAGAGTCGGTTCCCTGCTCCTGTCCTCCCCCTGGCGCACAGCAGTACTCCCAGTGCCCCTGTTGGCCTGTGCCTCTGACCCAGGAACGATGTGCCCACTACCACTGACCCCAGGTCCTTGAGTGTCTTGGGGGCGAGGTGTGGCCTGGGTCCCTGTAGAGGTGGGAACACTGCTGATTGACGTGTCCTGGGGACAGAGGTGTGTGTACGCTGGGTGGGTGCTGTGGTGTTGGTTCCTGATGGGGAAGTCTCTGTGGTGGTGTGTGAGTGGGCTTGGGTGACCGGCTGTCCAGTGGTCCCTGACGGGCCAGGTAGGTCCTCCAGATCCAGAAGTCCAGAGTTACTGTCATCACTAGGGGCCTTTTCTGTTGGGGAAGTGGATAATGGTGGCATCTCCTCTCCACTGACATTGGTGGGGGTACCTCTGGGGATGTAAATTATGTATTATGCTTCAATTGTATGACATCTGTACTTCCCTAGCTTCCCCTCTATGGTTGGTGTTGCCCTGCCAGCTTTTGCTTGTGTATGGTGATGTATAGTGGGATTGTGCATGCTTTAGTGATGTTTGTCCATGCAGGGCTGGGAGGGGTGTCCATGCATTGGTATAGCATGCAGGACTTGGTTATTGTGATTAGTGAAATGTATAGGTGCAGTGTGTGGGATGGAGTGGAGTGATGGGAGTGAGGGTATGGGTGTGAGATGGCATGCAGGTATTGGGGGGTTGATAGGTAGTAAATATTGACTTAACAGTGTCCAGCCCTCTGGCAACTCCACCGAGTCCCTCAGGATGCAGTATTTCCAGTACCTGCTCCACCCATGCTGTGAGTTGTGGGGAGGAGGTGGGTCCACCGCCAGTCCTCTGTATGGCGAGCTGGTATCTTGGTGCTATGGAACGTACCTTCCCTCATAGGTCATTGCACCTCTTCCTGATGTCGTCCCTTGTTCTGGGGTGCTGTCCCATGGCGTTGAGCCTGTCCACGATTCTCCACCATAGTTCCATCTTCCTTACCGTAGATATCTGCTGTACCTGTGCTCCAAATAGCCGTGGCTCTATCCTGACAATATCCTCCACTATGACCCTTAACGCCTCCTCAGTGAAACAAGGGTTCCTTTGTGGTGCCATGGGTGTTGTGTGATATGTGCTGGTGAGGGTGTATTGGGTGATGTGGTGGGGTGTGTAATGTGGAGTGCGTGAGGGGTCTATGGGTGTAAGTGGTATGTGTGTCTAGTTGTCTCTTTGCTGTTATTCTCAGTCACCTGGTGGCAATTGTTGTTCGTAAGGGGTTGTGGGTAATGTGTGTGTGTGTTTTATAGTGGTGTGTGTATGTGTGTCAGGTGTGTGTTCTTCGTATTGGAACAAAAGGCGGGGGACATGGAGATTATTAAAGGTCCAGTGTACGACCTCCCAAATTAATGAACATATCAAAAAGAGTACACTGTTCCTAAAAAGCAACTATGGAAACACAGGCTCAGCACTGGCAGTTCCAGTACTGGAAGAAGCAGGCCCTCACACATCCATAGGATGTCAGGCTTCATCATAGGGCCTGCTCCACGTCAGACTGGCACTGCAATGTCTGACGGGCCCCTAGAGGGGGCACTCTGCCAGAGGTATTTACCAACAGTGTGTGTCTGAAAAAGGGTTAGGAATGTATCTGAACCTACCCTAAAAAAGCAGAAGAAAACCAAAAGCAGAATAAAGTTGGCTCAAGGTCCTCAAAAAGCTAATTTGAATTCAGGTGGAAGACCTTGGTCAAGATAAAAAAATAGGCAAATAGGGAGTGGGTACGGAGTAAGGTTCCTCCACTCACACGGTGAAAGCGTTGTAGAGAATGGTCTCTCCAACAGCTAGTAACTCAGGTCAACATGTTTCGAGCCTATCATACCCCTACGGATCGGGTGGCGCTTCATCAGGACCAAAAATAGCAACTCATCTTCTGCTGTACTACATTCCTCTAAAAATTACCGAGGCGTAGATTTTACTTACATGAACATTACATGGAAGGTAACTTAAAACGAAGAACGTGCAACAAAAAGAACAGAGCATTATCTCTGAATATCATTTGAACATTCTGATCAGCATCTCTTGAAAACAACCAGTGACAATGTGAGAAAATATTGTGATAGTTGTGAGCAAAAAAAGCCATGCACCATTAGGTACCTAAATAAACTCCTTACCCTCCCTTCCTTGGGAACAAGTTCCTTGGGTTCTAGCGGACCTTGGGACTCACAATTCTAAATCAAAATATGGGGCGCAAATGCAACAAAAAGTCATCATCATGACCTGAAACTGTATATGTATGGAGTCAAAAAGAAATCTGCGGTGAGTACTTCAAACCACTGATTACAGCATAACACATGGCCAAAATAAAAATAAGCTCTCAAGTTTTTACAGAAGTATAGCCAAAAGGAACGCAAAATGTAGAAATGATAGTGGGCAGAAAAAGATTACATATCGACTGAGGAGCACACACTCCTTCAGACCTAATTACCAATTATGTACCCAGCCAACTCACTCAGAGCAAGGGGAAATCAAAAAGATATATAATAAACCCTTACAACATTGAAAGGTATGCAAGAAAACATGAAACGGTTAAAACGAGGCAAGAAAACTTCAAAAGAATTCTAACCGATCGTGTTTGCTGTTATCAAAGTGGACCGCCAGGGTCCCTGCTCAAAGGGTCTCCGATGCTGGTAAGCGCCCATCATTAAAGGGAACACTAATAGACAAATTAACAGAAGGCAACGTTGCCACTTACTTCTTTGAAGAGTTCCCGTTGCCGGAAACCTATTCCGTGCACGCTGTCCCGGAAGTGAAAGACGGGGCAGCTGCGCATTTCTTAAGGCGTCTGACAGCCAATGAACAGGTGAAAAAACTCACTGGGGCAGGAACAGAGATCGTCAGATGGGCGAAACTAAAAATGGACTGCAAGTTGCATGTCTGAGTTCTTTCTAAGCAGATCCCACCGTACATCAAAAAAGTATATAACGGAAGTAACGGGGAACAACTGTTAGAATTGGAAATAACCTTCTGGAAAAACAAAATAGCAGAGAGAATATCTGGGTGACTAAGACAGCAAAAAGATATAGAGGCTTTAAACAAAATATTCAGTATGGAGCTCTCATGTCACTGCATAATTTGTTCAAATGTAATATTTATGGTCATAACTGATCAGTGTCTAACTAAAAAAGGCTATAAGTTATGGAGTGAGTCCTTGAGATGCCAAGGTATCAAGAAAAAGGTTGATCATGTACTGAAAAGAGTTCTTTTGTCATAGCCAAAAATGGAAACGAAGGCTATATATCAGGCGACGTTGTTTCTCTACAAGATGAAGATATCTCAAACGATAGTTTAAAAAAAACAAGATCCATGGGATATCATCATTAAGCCCATGACTATCAGTCTCTAGTCTGAACACCCACCGTTGTTCTTTCTCAAAAAGGCCGTGCGGGTTGCTGATATTACTGAAAGATTTCAATACTACCCACCATAATTCATCCAGTGTGTGCTTGCACTCATAAAAGTGGGTACTTAATTTAGTAGTAAGGTGTCCACATCTGACATTACTACGGTGTTCATTTATCCTAACTTTGACTGGGCGTGTTGTCATACCAATATAACGCAACTGACAAGGGCACTGAATCAGATAGATACAATTGCAAGTGTTACAGTTGGTGTGTTTTTTGAAGTACCATCGTCCACATAGTTGGAGGTCTAGAACTTCTGTACGTGAAGTTAGCGTGCAAACATTACAGTTACCACAGGAATGATGTCCCTTCACTGGCGTTAATTGCCATAGAGTGGTTTGTCTATTCTCAAAGAGTTTGTATTCGGGGACAGGTATGTACTACCATATCTTTGATGTTATGAGTACGTTTAAATGCAAACAAAGGTTTTGGAATGTCGAGCCCGCCACTGCAGAGTATCAACCATCGCTTATTAATCAACTTCGGTTTGGCTGGCTTGTTTTAGGTGCCAAAAGAGCTTCCCTATGATTGTTCCGGGCCCGTTTACAGGCTAAATTGATTAAGCGTGGAGGGTAATGTCTATTCTGCAGTTTACGAGATTAATCATCTGCTTGTGTCTCAAAGCTCAGTGTTGTGCTGCAATTGCGACACAACCTCAGGAATTGCCCATAAGATAAGTTAACCCTTAGTGCTTTCGGTGGTGACAGTCAAATAAAAGTAAATTATTCTAATCTTTGTGCTTGCGAGAGGTTGTGGTCTCCAATTTGCCATCATGGATGGAAATTAAAAGGTCCAAAAAAGCAAGTTGTTCAGAAGACACAGTAGAAGAAAATCTTAAGAATGGGTCAAGAGTGTTAACCCAAGTAATAAAGTCTGTCACCAAATCAATGGTGCCATGCCAGATTATCAGGATGTCATCGATGTAGTGGTGCCAAAGTTTAATGTTGACCATAAAAGGATTGGAGTCACTAAGTATAAATGATTCTTCAAAGTGATACATATAGAGACAGGCAAGACTGGGCGCAAAGGTGCTTCCCATTGAGGTACCTCGTATTTGATGCTAAGGTTGATGTTCGAATTTGAAATAATTCTCGGTCAGAGCTAGAGATCATTGCATAATAAACGAGACCGGGATGGAAAGGTTAGAACTCTGCCTTAATAGAAAATCCTCTGTGACCTGCAAGGTCTGTTAGTATAGAGTGATTCTACATCCAAACTGATCAAGACCTGAACTTCTTCAGAAGCATTCATCTGATCAATAAAATTGAGCACAGCAGTGGTGTCTTTCAAAAAAGTAGGTGTCTCTTGTACCAATGGTTGTAAAAAATGATCACAAAAAATAGACAATGGTTCTAAGACAGAGCCTATCCCTGAAACAATGGGTCGTCCGGTGGGGGTGGGGGGTTGACCATTCTTACAGATCTTAGGTAAGCAATAAAAATACGGAATCCGAGGATTAGGAGTATCAAAAAGTCAGCCTCTCTTTTCATAATCCACATGTGAGATGTAGCCTCATTGATCATAGATCTTATCCTTGCTTGTAGGTCTTTGGTATGATCATGGCTAATCGATGCGTAATACGTGGTGTCTCTCAACAAGCGTAAACACTCTTGTCTGTATGTTAGCGCCTCCTGAATAACTGTAGCGCCACCTTTGTCAGCAGATGTTATGACAATGTTGGTATCAGATGACAGTGATCTGATTGCCTCTTTCTCTTGTAAAGAGATATTTTGGAAAGTTTTATGAGAGTGTAACTTCTTAACATCTGCTAATACAGCTTTTTCAAAAGCAAGTAATTCACAAGGCCTTACAGCAGTAGGTGGAACGAAAGTGGACGGTTTTCTAAGTCCTGAGTCTTCTTGGAGATCCGAAGCTTTGTTTTGGAAAAAGAGATGACATCTGATCTTTCTGAAAAACTGAGATAATTCACAATTCAGATGGAAGAAATCTTCCTTAGGTGTGGGAACAAAACCACAGCCTTTATTAGGAGCACGAGTTTCCAAATGGAAAGTGATTTTAATGATAAATTGACAACTAAGTCTTGAGTGTTGGATTCCTCCGATAGCTCGTGGTCACCATCTGAGGTTCCTCCTCTGCATCTGCCTCTTCCTCTGCCCCGGCCTCGGCCTAAAAAAGGACCGTAGGTAAAAAAGGGGCGCAGTTGATAAAAAGGATATGGAGGTTGCCAGGGCATGGGTTGGTGGAGTGGGAATTGGTTTTTTTAATAAAAAGGTTGCACTCCACCGTCATCAGTGCTCCAGCCATCGGAGGATGAACTATTGCTGTAGGTACGAGGTTTCCTATATATAGGTCCTGAGTCATTAGAGGATCTTGACTGTGTCTCAATCTCATAGTCGTCTTTGATGTAGGGGTACACTTTCTCTCTACTGAATTTGTTATTATCTTTTTGTAGTTTATTAATTTTCTGTTGTGTGAGATATTCCTTGTGTTCATTCAGTTCCATATTGATTTCTGCCAGCCGTGTCTTAAATGAAGCAATCTACAGGGTCGCCTTAAGTGCACTCTCCGTCAGGTTAATCTCAATGGTGATTGAGTCTGCCAATCTTTTGGAAGTGTTGATAAGGACTAGCCAGTCCCTAGTGCACTTCCATGCAATCTGTGCCCAGTCTTTCCTGAAGATTAAATCCTGTAGGAAGATCCTTGGTACATTCGTTACGATGAGTCCATTAGGGGCTATATTGGCTGGTAGATATTCAGTCATAATTGTCCCATGTAAAATGGTCTTAATCAGGTCACGCTTCAAAGAGGAAAGTTTGTCCCAATCTTCTTGATGGCTTCCTGTGGGACCAGTCCTATGAGTCCACATCTGACATTACTACGATGTTCATTTATCCTAACTTTGATTGGGCGTGTTGTCATAACAATATAATGCAACTGACAAGGGCACTGAATCAGATAGATACAATTGCGAGTGTTACAGTTGGTGTGTTTTTTTAAGTACCATCGTCCAAACAGTTGGAGGTCTAGAACTTCTGTACGTGAAGTTAGCGTGCAAACATTACCGTTACCACAGGGATGATGTCCCTTCACTGGCGGTAATTGCCATAGAGTGGTTTGTCTATTCTCAAGAGTTTGTATTCGGGGACAGGTATGTACTACCATATCTTTGATGTTATCAGTACGTTTAAATGCAAACAAAGGTTTTGGAATGTCGACCCCGCCACTGCAGAGTATCAACCTTTGCTTATTAATCAACTTCTTGATAGTATTGGACATAGGGGTATAGGTAGATACACAGGTGAGACGACGGTTTGGCTGGTTTGATTTAGGTGCCAAAAGAGCTTCCCTATGATTGTTCCGGGCCCGTTTACAGGCTAAATTGATTAAGCGTGGAGAGGAATGTCTATTCTGCAGTTTATGAGATAAATCATCCGCTTGTGTCTCAAAGCTCAGAGTTGTGCTGCAATTGCGATGCAACCTCAGGAATTGCCCATAAGGTAAGTCATCCCTTAGTGCTTTCGGGTGGTGACTGTCATATAAAAGTACATTATTCCGATCTGTGTACTTGTGATAGGTTGTGGTCCCCAATTTGCCATCATGGATGGAAATTAAAGGTCCAAAAAAGCAAGATGTTCAGAAGACACAGTAAAAGAAAATCTTAAGAATGGGTCAAGAGTGTTAACCCAAGTAATAAAGTCTGTCACCAAATCAATGGTGCTATGCCAGATTATCAGGATGTTGTCGATGTAGTGGCACCAAAGTTTATTGTTGACCATAAAAGGATTGGAGTCACTAAGTATAAATGATTCTTCAAAGTGATACATATAGAGACAGGCAAGACTGGGCACAAATGTGCTTCCCATTGAGGTACCTCGTATTTGATGATAAAGTTGATCTTCGAATTTGAAATAATTCTCAGTCAGAGCTAGAGAGGCACATTGCATAATGAACAAGACCGGGGTGGAAAGGTTAGAGCTCTGCCTTGATAGAAAATCCTCTTTGACCTGCAAGGTGGCTTCCTGCGGGATGTTAGTATAGAGTGATTCTACATCGAAACTGATCAAGACCTGAACTTCTTCAGCAGCATTAATCTGATCAATAAGATTGAGCACAGCAGTGGTGTCTTTCAAAAAAGTAGGTGTCTCTTGTACCAATGGTTGTAAAAAATGATCACAAAAAATAGACAATGGTTCTAAGACTGAGCCTATCCCTGAAACAATGGGTCGTCCGGTGGTGGGGGGGGGTGGGTTTGACCATTCTTACGGATCTTAGGTAAGCAATAAAAATACGGAATCCGAGGATTAGGAGTATCAAAAAGTCAGCCTCTCTTTTTGTAATCCACATGTGAGATGTAGCCTCATTGATCATAGATCTTATCCTCGCTTGTAGGTCTTTGGTATGATCATGGATAATCGGTGCATAATACTTGGTGTCGCTCAACAAGCGTAAACACTCTTGTCTGTATGTTAGCGCATCCTGAATAACTATAGCGCCGCCTTTGTCAGCAGATTTTATGGCAATGTTGGTATCAGATGACAGTGATCTGAGTGCCTCTTTCTCTTGTAAAGAGATATTTTGGAAAGTTTTTTGAGGGTGTAACTTTTTAACATCTGCTAATACATCTTTTTTGAAAGCAAGTAATTCACAAGGCATCACAGCAGTAGGTAGAACGAAAGTGGACGGTTTTCTAAGTCCAGAGATTTCTTGGGGATCTGAAACTTTGTTTTGGAAAAAGAGATCAAGTCTAATCTTTCTGATATGTTTTTCGTATTGGCCAGTGTGGTGTTGTTTTGAATGTGGGTGTCCATTCCGATCGCGGCTGTATGTACCGCCAATGGTTTACCGCCATTGAATGTCCGATGTGGTGATTTGTGGGTCATAATGTGATGGGCATTGTTTTGTTGGCATAACAGTATGGGTTTTGGGAGCGCCACTTTATCACTGACCTTTAGGCTGGCGGATTTGTGTATGTGGCTGTATTCTGTCAGATTGGTGTGTGTGTGTGTGTCATAATATGGGGATCGGATGTTCCCCACCGTGGCGGTATGTTGGCAGCCATCACCGCAGCGATAAGCGCCACTTACCGCCACTGTCATAATGAGGCCCATAGTCTTTTTGGTGGTTCCTTATTCGTTTCTGTTGAATTAGGAATAAATTGGACTACTTAACAGGATGTACTGACGGTGAAAGTTTGAAAAATTAATTACATATTTACAGAGTGTCATGTACTTATGACAGATTTCGTAGTATTGAGCACCTCTTATGTGTGTAACAGTGCGTTTCTAATTAACATGATCAAAGACATTCGATTCAATCCAAATACAGTCAAAAGTGACCTTAGTTAACGGAGTTACATTTAATTAGAGGCATTTATTACCTTAGATATTGAATCACCTAATAGAAATATCCTTCAGGCAGAAGAAGCATCTCAGATGGCACAGAATACTTTGGAAACACAACTCCCTCAACAATAAATCGGATGGAATTAAAGAAACTGCAACATTCCTGACTTATATTTCTCAAAAAAGACATACCGGCACATTTATTTCTGAAAACTACATCGTTTTTTTAAATGTTTATTTAACGCACTTTCCATGGCATTTGGCACTGTGGAGGTTTTTCAGTAGCTTTGACCAGATTTTCACCAGCACATTTCTCTTCCAGGGCTTTTTCTGCAACACTGAGAATGACTTTGATGAGTGGTGCAAGCACATCAGAAAGGTGAGTGTGTTTGTTTTCACTATGTTTGAGAGAGAGTACTAATACAGGATTGCAACTAATTATAGTTGCATGTTTTTCGTAAAGTTCCCATACTTCTACTAATTTGTAATAAAATGGCTCACTACGCCTGTTAGTCACTATTGAGTATGTTTTGTATGCTTGGGAATAGATACTGCATGACTGAGTACAAATTTCCCATTTGCAAGATTATGACTATTCGCATTTGGTAGTTAATTGTTTTTTTTTTTTAATTGTCCCAATTCATGAGTGGAGCTGTTATTAAAGCCATTTTGTGTTTACTGCCTCTTACCAATTTTACCTTTGTACTCTTTAGTTTAGAATTTTGTTTAAGGAATTTGTTTTATCTTTATTTAGTTAGTTAATGTAAAAGTTAAAAAATAAGAAGAAAGGATTCCAAAAGATGTTGGTCTAGAAATTATTTTCAAATTCCATCATATAACATTTCCAATTTAGCTCAGTAGGAGCGCCTTGGTCAACATTTTTATGTCACAACTTAAATTTAAAATACATGATTTTACAAATCTTGGTTTTCCAGCCAGCATGTAAGGAAGTTCAGCATTCAGCCAAACTCTGGCTATCTGCATCCTTGCCAAGGTGTTTCAGGTATTTTTTTCTGAACCAACAGACAAACAGACATTTACTCAGTAAAAATCTGAACTTTGACTCACCACAATATCTCTATGGGGTATTTTATCCATTGATATACTAGCTCAGCTCAAGTAAGTAGCCAATGGAAAATATTGCAAATGTAGTGCTGAGTTCTGGCTTACCCTGATCACTTTTTGGGCATTGGAATACTTTACCAAATTAAATTTCCCTGTCGTGCGTGTTGAAATGTATAAAATATAGCAACGTGGGCCTTCACTTGAAGTTTGGATGAGCAGGAGCCCCGCTATAACTCTGAATCTGTGGTCCCCATCCTGATTTAGGGATGGAGGAACTGCTAGGTTTCGATGACTATCTGCCACAGTGCAGCTAGTTCTGTTGAATGCCAATATCAACTTTCTTCAATGGATTTACAAACAACATCACCGAAGCATTATTGGTAACCTGGTAATTTAGAGACTGTATAAACTCTGAATTGATACAATCTGTCCACATTGTTACATAATTCTGTCCAAATGTTAATACTGTATTCTAATTATCACCCTTTTTCTCTTGCAAAATCTAAAAATACCTCATTTTTGTTACCTCTTCACTTGTATTTTCTTATGGTATCATATGTGTTTTATATAATTTAAGTTGCCTACCCAAAGATACATCTTAATGCCCGTTAGAGACCAGCCCACGTTCTCCAGACTATACACATCTTCTTCAAACACATTTATTTTCATTACCACTACAGATAAATGTAAATGAAAGCTTGTGTTTTAGAGAACATATTATTTGCAATGTGTGACATGACGATGTTGGGATAATCGTAATGTGACAATGTGTTTCTTCGGGACAACTTTATTAAATGGCAATTATTCTGAGAGCAGTTGCTCTGTTGTATACTTTCCCAAACTAAGTTGCGCCACAATAGCACCAAAGGGCAATCAGTTAAGTAGGTAGCCTAAAAGAATGCAATGTGGTATCTTTGAAAGTCAGAAAATCTCAAAGCGTTACCTTTTACAGATCCCTGATTTACCCACTTTTGGGTCTGGAGGGTCCCACCTAAAAGACCTTTTGTATGCAGAAATCTTTAATTTAGATAAAAGGTTTCTTAAAGTTTTAGATCTTTTGCTTCCTGTATTTAAGTCAAACCAGAGTCGTATTACTTCCCTTTGTTCCATCTTAAATATTAAAGTTAAAAAAATAGCCAGGAACAAAATGGTGGAAACACTGCCGTCCGGAGATAAATTGATTTATTTGACCTAATTCAATAGCAGAAGACAGCTATTCTATGTGCCTAGCTAAATGCTAAATGGACATATTTGAAACTTGCCCCTGTTTTGGTCTTGAAGATCAACATAAATTCACTAATGCTACTGCCAGTCCCATGTCAGCATGCCTCCCAAAAGAGTGTGCACATCCCTCACTTGGGAATTCAACAACAGATTGTTTTATGAAGGTTGTGTACCCCAAACCCTCAAACATGGAGTTGTTACATTCCTAGTAAAAAATAAATGTTGAACCATTGAAACATAAGCCATTGAAAATTAGGAATCACAGACCCATTAAGGTTTTTTTTACTCTTAGCGAGAATCATGGAACAATTCTTGGATATAATCATACAAAAGGAAAACACTCAAAAAATCCAATTACATTTCTGATTTACCAATCATATCTATAAAAGTCCAGATCCCATGATGCAGAGGCAATGTTTCCAATATTATGCCATTCAAAGGAAGAGACTCAAATGCCGGTGGTTTAAAAAAAATAATCAATCTTTATTCTTCATTGTTTCTTTGTTTTCATTAAAATCAACAGTGACACCCAGCCAACATGTGTCATCCCAACAGGGGACTTCATCAAGGCTATAAAATACATATATAACAACGTTTTACAATAACGCCAATCCAAAAAAGGGGAAAAACATTTTGGTCTATGACTGTGGGTACATTACATCATGATCACCTCATCATTCATGTAGAATCCTCTGCCTCATCAATTGGACATAATTATTTACAAATGTTGTCTTAATACATATTTAAATTAATGAGAAGACCACAATTTACAAATTCATCTCCTGCGTCACAGTTAGTTCATGTCCTTAAATACTCAACAATTTAATCAGCAAATAATACCTCCATATATATTAAAATAGTAAGTAGACTCCACTTCACAAATTCAACTCGTATATCACAATAGATTTATGTGCTAAACTGTGACTTGTGAAGTTAATATCACAATTACTATCAATAGATTTAATAACAAAGAAAATTCCACAAACTTTAATGAGTTCAACTAAAAATCAATATGATAGTGTATGTTGCATTACAGTTCTTAAAGATAGCGCATCCTTAATTTCGCTTCACCATCTCCATGTCATCATTTTATTAATACTTACATTGTGGTATACATTCTTATATGAAGATAACGTCTTTAATTTCTTTTTTTATTCATGAATAATGTAGCCTTAGGGATTTCTCAGAAAATGGGCAATAAACACAAAGATGAATTTTCAATGCCCCTACTCATAGATTCAGAGCTCAAAATCTCAAAGTTAAAATCTGCAATCAAACCTCATTACCAAGAACCCTCAATTTAGAATCTCTTGAGTTTCAAGCTCTACGTAATTCCTCTTAATTAATAAATAATTACTCCTACGTACTCTAGACTAAGAGGTGCCATCTTGAACTGTCTCTTAGTCTCACAAGCAAACATCATACCAAATGGTTAAGCGTCCACCTATGGGACGTAACTCGCTTTGCACTTGTTCAAACATATCTACTACGTCTTATGAATATAAGTTATTATTGTTATGCAAATGTACATGTTAAACAATGAGTGACAAACTTTTATCTTTTCTCCTCACTGCATTCAGACTATGAGCACCTGTGTCAGCCATACTAACTCTACATCATAAGGCATTTACCTGTAAGCAGACCCAATCTGTATGCTTAACATCGTCCATCAGGCAGCCAAACAGCCATCTCATCAATCACATTTTAAAGGACAGTTTTAGTCCCTCGTTGGTTGTTTTGTGACTAAAACACTAACAAATGTCCACGTATCGTCTGCCGCCATCTTAGAGTTCCACGTATAGTGAACATTTTAGTGAACTGAAAAAAAGCACCATCTTGTAATGTTACTAGGTATCTGATAGAGACCTCTAGTTGCAGATTCCTTACCTTAGAATTTCCCCCAGGAGTCTGCCTGGATCTGGAGATGTTTCTCAGGCAGTACCCCAGTGCGCTGTTAGGTGGCGTTGGTCGGGTCCGTTGTCGTCTGCGCAGAATATGACGTGGGTCCTATGTAGGGGCCACCCTGGCATGCTGACATTAGTTCTTTTCTTGCCTCACAAGCAAGCGCTGATCTGAAGAAAGCTACCTCTCAGTCAGTTTTTGACTGTTCTTTTTCAACTTTTTGTCAACGTTTTTTCAAGTTGTTAACTCCTGGTGCATCGAGGGATGTCTTCGAGGAAGACTGGTTTCAAGCCCTGCGGGTCCTGCCATCGAGCGATGTCCGTGGCGGTGTCGCGTAGGCTTTCATTAGTCTAATGAGACTACTGGATTTTGAGCAGCAAGATCGGTGTGGGAGACTGAGTCTGACCCATTGCGGGTGACACCTGTCGCTCTAAATCCAGGTTTTGCTTTAGCTAACTAGCAGTGCCTCATCTCTACCAGAGGGTAGGGATGATTGGGCAGCCGAGCGCATTCCATATTAGGCTTCTCAGGGAAGTCGTGGTCACTCAGTTCGCATCCGGTTCTCTCATTCACAATTCAGTCTCATATATAAATGACAAACAGAAGCAGTATATGTTTCAATGATTGGTTTAATAAAACAACTGCATCTTAGATAGCAAAGCGTGAGCTGCAATAACCAGGAAGACACAACATGACAGTATTAAAATGGTGACGAGGAGAGTGAAGCATAAGAATAACGCTATCATATTGTCACTAGGATCGATGGACTATTTCCTATCTAAGTCATAATCTGAGCACATCATGTTAAGCTCTAATTCTGCCTTTCAGGTTCCCTCAGGAAGACATCAACCCTCATACCTGAGCAAAGGCCTGTAGTCTGCGTTAGCATCTGTAGCGAAGCATTCAGCAATCAGCATACAGTCTTGGTTCCCTGGCTGGAATCTCCATCTTAACGTATAATGGGACTAGAAAGTGCTCACAGAACACAGCTGATGTTCTGAGAAAATGTCCCTATGTAAGGATGTGTATTTTCTACGAATGTTGGAGACTAAACTTCTACCACGTTCACCGGCAATGTACCAAACTGTAGCCTTGAATGAAGCACAGAGTGATCAAGAATGTCTTGTTTGAGAACACAGTGCTAGGCTTAGCAAAACAGTTAGATAGATGAAAAATAAAACAAGACCGCAAAAATGGTTATTGTAAAAATAACAATGCGAAGCCGAATAAAACTTATCTAGGTTAAAGTGCACAGCGGCCTAGTGTGTTAAACTAATGTGCATGGAGCTATAACTAAAATGGCTACACAACACCCTCCCCTTGTCAGTTGAAAGTGGTTCAAAGCCAAAACTAAAATTTCATGGCTAAAAGCTCAACCTAAGAATATATATAAAAACTAGGTCATTTAGGACAAGTTAAAAGGACACACAAGCATACTACGTGGCAATTTAAAACATGAGCATGCGACTTGTAACCGAATTAAAAAGACATGTCAATTTAGAAAAGTTCCAAACTAGGTACGAGTCCATGGTGTAAAGAAGACATATCTGATTGTATAATGTCTATAGCAGAAGAGACAATATTATTTATGGTGTATATCCGATCGGACAAGGTGTTAATCCCATTATCCACAACAGCTAATGCCTTTTTTAGATTTTCCTGATCTATTTTCCTTAACCGGGCAGCAGCATCTTGTTGGGAAAGTTTCCAAATCTCATTGTATACTGCATATAAGAAACGCTTCCTACGTGGAGTGCAGGGGCCTGACAAGAAATCTTGTAAGTCAGTGGAGTTAGACAGGAGACTGAGGTGTTCTCTAACCGCATCTAGTGAGGATGATTTTAGCCACTGCTGGCATAATTTCCCCACACTATATGTTGTAATTATGCCCTCATGCTCTGGTGATATATAGCGAGGGTCTGGCCTACTCGTCCTAAAACCCCCAGAGGAGTTAATAAAACGTTGATTACACCCATTGGTATCTATTGGCCACAATGACCAACCGCCAGGACGTGTCAGTGAAGCATTAAATGTACCATTCTGGACCCACTCAGCGAGCTCATTTTCAGTTGCATTTGTATATTTTTGCCATTTATAAAACTTTGCAGGGGCAGGTATATTGGGCATGTTTAATGCCCTAATTTTAGCTAAGCCTAAACAACTCGTCTGTTGTACCGTTTAGTTTAAAATGATAATTTGTACAGGAATAAGGCATGCTCTAAACAATGTTTTCTTTCCCTTAATTTGCCATTTTTTTGTTCCCCACACACTTTTAGGATCAATTGGTTTCAACCAATATTCATAGCCTTCTATAGATAACCGGGAAACAAAGGATTCCGAATATATAAATTTCATATTGGTCAATAACATATGTATATCCTTAGTAGGTGGTACTTTAAAATAATATGACTCACCATTCTTTTGATTGTGCCCAGAAAAATATGCAAACTTTTCAGAATATGTTTTGGAACTCCCTTGCGGCGGAGTCGGGCAATGTTCCCATTGCATGTAATTAAAAACAGTTTTGGGACTGCTCGCTCTATATAAATGAAATGGTGCCCATAATAATTATAACAAAACATACCACTATAATTTTCTTTAAATTGGTAAACATCTTCGTTTTCAAAGACAGTATAATATTGCAATTCAGTCATCATAGAATCAAGTGTTTTCACATCCCAATCATCAGAAACAATGCCTGGCATTACTATATCATTCATTGATAATTTGAACATATACGGTGTTTGAATAACTTCCGTGGGACCATGTATATCAAACATTACTTTGTCCCAAACAATCCCATCAGGAATCGGCACTGCGGAAATGTTCACAAAGGATAATTCTCTTCGGACTTTATGTGAAGAAAAATGTGGTTTCAAAACCTCCTCCACCAGTTCAACTGTCGATCTTTCAACAGGCCAGGTCCTCCCTGGACCAGAAAAAAAGCATCCTAGGACCGGTTTCAGGTTGTCACCCTTCATCAGCCAGGCTAGCTTGAATCTGGTGGCATAGCAAGCAAGGGACCCACGTCTGTGCATACCCTTCCCACTTGGGGCGACAAAAGCAAAAACAACAGATGATGGACGGAATGCAGAGCAAATCAAACATTCACCCCAGTCATAGATCTGGGTTTAATCCATCAGTTTTTTTGCTTGCCATGCCATTCCAGGACAGTTTCCGTCCATCATTTGTGTTTTGCTTTGCTTTTGCCGCCATAAGTGCGCCGGGTATACCCAGACGTGGGTCCCGGGCTTACTATGCCACTGGATTCAAGCTAGCCTGGCTGATGAAGTGTGAAACCCTGAAACTGGTCCCAGGATGCTTGTTTCCGGTCCGGGGAGGACCTGGCCTGGCAGTTCAGGTTGGACTGTTCCCATGAGGAACAGGGTCAAGACTGATTTGCATATGGCCGGGTCTAAACTGGGGAGGCATGGTGAACAAAATAACAATGGATTAAACCCAGATCTGTGACTGGGGGTGAATGTTTGATTGGTTCCGCATTTCGTCCATCATTTGTGTTTTGCTTTGGTATCTTAACCTCAGCGTTCAGCATACCTCCCATAGGATAGTGATATTTGTTAGGAAATCGTTAAGGATAGGGCATACCATCGGCCGTAGCTGTCATGGCAGCTCAAATGTCTGCGTCCGGTTTTGAACTCAAACGAGTCACCGCAGCTACAGCGGCCACAGCCACTGCTGACTTTGCAGCTTCATCATCCAGTGTATTTCCAGCAACATGTATTCCAACGCGCTGGTGTCCAAGTGTGTGCACAACATGGACATTCGGTACTGTCTCTTTCAGGTCAGCTACTTTCCCTCAGAGTAGTCTGTGTTTAATGGTGTTGCCTTTGGAATCTCTGAACCCATTCTGGCGCCAATAATGCAGGTATTAATTAATGGACTGGACACAATAATGTGAATCATAAGCAATCAGTGTAGGCTGTGCAGGATCCGTGTGTTCCAGTGCCATCAGCAGAGCTTTTAGCTCTGCCAGTTGTGCTGTACAATCCCCTAGGGGTTGTGTAAAGGTATGCAGAGGACAAAATTTATCGCCCTCCGTATAGCTGCTTTCGACTGCGCAAGCAGCAGAATATTGATGTTTAGTTCCAATTGCAGGTTGTGCAGAGCCATCGGTGTACATGACTCTATGATATTGGTCAATAGGCAAAGTATTTGCTGGAACTGGATATTCTATTTCATATTGTAAAAATTCCTGAGTTTGTAACTTTGGGTAAAAAATGTAGTCTACATCAGTGGCTGTCAGAGACGCAGCCCATTGTATCCAACGTGGATGTAATGCTTTTGCGTTTGGAACGCTAGCTTTTGTAACAGCCTCCAGGGCTGGGATTGGAGAAACAACAATAATGTGTTTTCCTCGGGCAAGAGGTCTTTCTTTAATGACAGCCATCTGTACAGCAGTTCGAATTTTCTCAGTGGGAGCAAAGCATTCTTCTGCCGTCTAGTACAAGTGTGATTTGTATGCAATCGGGACTGTCTCACCTTCATTAAATGTCTCATAGGTGAAACCGATGGCCCCAACTATTACTCTGATGACCAAATGTGTTTTGTTGTCCCTCGTGTGTAAGTGTTGTGCTGCAAGCATATCTGTCTGCAACTCTCAAGTATACATGAATGTTCAATTGTCCAGAATTTACTTGAAAAATCGTACCGTATTAAGTCATATAAAGGTTTTATGCATGTAGCATAATCTGGAATGTAGGTTCTGCCAACATTTAGGAAACCCAATAATGATTGGAGTCTATTAATCGTATTCGGTGGTTGTAACTGTGCGCATTTCTCTAAGAATTGTGGTGCTAGGCTCTTCCCTTCACTTGACAGCTCATATCCTAAGAACAGGACACTGAGGAAGGCTATTTTTATTTTTTTTCAGTGAAATTTGTAGCCAAGTTCAGCAAACCCTACAACAATGCGGGCTACCCGTCTTAAATGTTGTAGTAATTCATCATCCGTGAGATAGATATCATCTACATAGGACAATGCTTCAGGGTCAATCTTGTGCTAAATAGCAGTGACACGAGCTGCGAACAGTCCTGGGCTGTTCTTATACCCCTGAGGTAAACAACAGAATTTTTTCTGGGAGACTAGTGCGCTGAAACTTGTTAAGTCTCTACTCTCAGGCGCTATATTCTGGCAGAAAAAACCATTGGAAATGTCTAGTATTGTTTTGTATTTTTTACGCACTGTGTTGCTTATTAGTGCTGTGCTATGCGAGTTTTGGATAGCATAGGTACGTGTATGACTTTAAATGTCTGTAGTCTAAGACTATTCTGTATAAATGGTCTGGTTTAGCTACGGGAAATAATGGGTTATTCATTAGCGAGACACAGGGTTCAATCACATCCTGGTACTCTGATTGCGTGAGTATTTATCTCACTGGTGCCTTTGCTTCATGTTTTATAGGATACTGCGGTTGTGGCTGAGGTTCACTTTTAATTGGAATTACATGGTAGGGGGATTCTTTATCCCTTCCCACGTGATTTCTTTATAATGCAGGTGCTTGTGCCAAAGCCCATTCAATGGAATAGGATTCAGAGAGTTCCTCTGGAACAAGGGGCGAGAAAGAAGGCTTAATTACTCCTTCTCCATATGGGCAGGTACGGACAAAGTCAGGTGGCCAATCTTGTTCGGGCAACAAGACATCATATACTTTTACTACGCGATCCCAAAAAAGTGCGTCTATTGTGCGTTCAATGTCTCCTTCGAACTGTAACGTTACTTTGTACACCCTATTAGGCGTGGAGACACGCATGTCCGCAGTCTCTACTTGTATAACGTTATCAGTTGCTTTCACTTCCAGATGCTCTAGAAGATTCCGGTGAACTATTGTGACCTCTGCCGCGCTGTCTAGCAGTGATAGAGCCCAATTCTTGTTCTTCAAGAGGACCCTTTTCCTGTGTGGCATGTCGGACTGCGACTGTTGCCACCTTTTTCTTTTTAAATTGTTGTTTTTGTTGGGCAGGTTTCTCTTCCTTTTTAACAGAAAACTCTGAAGAACGTTGTGACTCCTGTCTCGGTTTCATGTACTCTGTTCTTCGCTCTGATCACCCACCTCTCTCATTTTTTTTTTCGATGAGTCCTGAAAGGAACGAGATTGCGTGTATCAGTATATTGATATCTATCAGGCGTCCTTATATTATCTCTGTTTCTGAGATTATACCTATTCTGTGGGGTCTCTATACGTGAAGATTCTCCCCTCTCTTTCTTAGGAGTTTGTTGTTTTTTATCCCAGCGTTTCTTTAATTCCCTCAGGTGCTTGCTTGCGGGTATCTTTGTTCGATTTACCCTGAAATTGTGGTTTTTGTGGTCTGGCCCCTAAGCTATCTCAACCAATACTTGAATAGGCCTCTGCTATTATTTTAGGCAGCTCTCATTCTTGATCCTGTTTTGGAATGTCACAAAGCTGCATGCGCACTGCATGTGCGACTGCTTCCCCTTTAAGGTGACTTAAAATGATTGAGGATACTGTGGCAAAATTGCCCATCAATTGCATCCCCAAATCTAGGGCCGGGGCAGCCCCGTATTCATCTTAAATTTGTTTCAACACTTCCGGTAAGTTGGCAAGTGTCGGTGTACCGGTTGCCGTTGTATAGAGCACGGCAAATACCGTGCCCCAAGTATTACAGTTTTCCACTGTAGGGTCCATCACAAAAGGCAAGCACATTGTTAATATTCTATGTTTATCCTGAGGTCCCATATGGGGAAATACTGCTTCCAGTGTATTAATTTTCTGTGCTAGCCAAAACGGAGTTTCCTCTCGTTTGGCTGGTATTTTACCCATAATGGAATGTGCTGTTGCAGGATTTATACCTGGCGTCGCTGCATGTGAATGTGCTGGAGCAGCACGTGCTGGGTTTGTATTTAGTGTTTGCATCACAAATTGTACTAATCGTCTATATATTGCTATTAATTCAATGTATAAGCGACGAACCTCAGCTACTGCTAAATTTGCAACCGCATGATGTGGTGTATAGGTGGCCAATAAAGTCCAGGTATGACCGTCATCACTTAGTGGACCTAACCTTACTTGTAATATTGTGTGGGGTACGGCGCCATCAAGCCAATTATTATGTTCTTGATAAGATAGAGGTATCTCTAAATATGCGTATGCTCTGTATTGTTCAGGCGCATTTGTAGGTGTATATTGATGAAATGTATTTGTGTTCCCATCAACTGCTGGAAATGTGACCCAAGAGTAAAACGGTTCTGTTCTATAAGCTGCATGGGCGTCCACCACAAATGTGACTGGGCCCCCCGGGTCGTTAGGCCATTCTCTAATAAATGTGCTGTTAGAGGTTGTCTCATGTTAACCGCTATTTGTACCTGTTGGGGATTCGCCATGATAGTAACACTATGAGTTCAGAGAAGGCACACCAAAATAGGGTTTTCCTTTTAAAGTTCAAGCTTGAACAACCTCCAGCTGTAGTAGGATCACCTACACAGCTGTGGTGGAAATCCTCATTACCATGGACATCTCCGCATACGGCACTGAGGTGTCATTATATTGGATGACACAGAGATGCTCCGGAGGATCCGAAAATTAGAGCCTGACCAAACGTTGGCGGCGCCATGTCGCGTAGGCTCTCATTATTCTAATGAGACTACTGGATTTTGAGCAGCAAAATCGTCCACGGTGTGGGAGACTGAGTCTGACCCACTGTGGGTCACATCTGTCGCTCTAAATCCGGGTTTTGCTCTGGCTAACTAGCAGTGCCTCATCTCTATCAGAGGATAGGGATGATTGGGCAGCCGAGCGCATGATATATTAGGCTTCTCAGGGAAGTCGTGGTCACTCAGGTCGCCTCCGGTTCTCTCATTCACAATTCAGTCTCATATATAAAAGACAAACAGAAGCAGTATATGTATCAATGATTGGTTTAATAAAACAAATCCATCTTAGATAGCAAAGCGTGAGCTGCAATTACCAGGATGACACAACATGACAGTATTAAAATGGTGACGAGGAGAGTGAAGCATAAGAATAACGCTATCATATTGTCACTAGGATCGATGGACTATTTCCTATCTAAGTCATAATCTGAGCACAGCATGTTAAGCTCTAGTTCTGCCTTTCAGGTTCCCCCGGGAAGACATCAACCCTAATACCTGAGCAAAGGCCTGTGGTCTGCATTAGCATCTGTAGCGAAGCATTCAGCAATCAGCATACAGTCGTGGTTCCCTGGCTGGAATCTCCCTGTTAACGTTTAATGGGACTAGAAAGTGTTTTTATAATAACACAGCTTTTGTTGTGAGAAAATGTCCCTACGTAAGGATGTATATTTTCTACAAATGTTGGAGACTAAACTTCTACCACGTTCACCAGCAATGTACCAAACGGTAGCCTTGAATGAAGCACAGAGTGATCAAGAATGTCTTGTTTGAGAACACAGTGCTAGGCTAAGCAAAACAGTTAGATAGATGAAATATAAAACAAGACTGTAAAAATGGTTATTGTAAAAATAACAATGCAAAGCCGAATAAAATATATCTAGGTTAAAGTGCACAGCAGCCTAGTGTGTTAAACTAACGTGCATGGAGCTATAACTAAAATGGCTACACAACAGCGGATCCGCACCTTGTGTGCCTTCGGTGCCTGGAGGGCAACCATGACCCACACTTGTGCTCCGAGTGTCGGACCTTGCATCTGAAGGCTTTGAGGGAGCGGTCCCTGAAGCTGATGGAGGCCCGGTGCTCAACTCCACGCAAGTCACGGTCTAGATTGAGAGAAAGGTCACAGGATCGGTTGCAGTGTCCCCCACTTCTCGTCATCCCAATACAAGTTCTCGGGACAATTGATTAAGGCAAGGCATATGAAGAAGTCAAAGGAGACAAAACGTTCTTCGACTTCCCCTGGTCTGTCGGCCGATGGGACAAGGGAGTGGGAGCATCGTCGCCCTAGGTCTCCAGCTGCAGAGCCTGCATCTGGGCCGAATCCACGCTTCTGTGAGTTTCCAGGAGCCGAAGTAGCCCCTGCCCAACTACAAGAGTTCTGAGGAGGCCATGCACTTCATTTGTGGGGAGTCTGACACCGCTGGTGCACCTTTGGTCCCTGCAGAGTCTGAAGGGACCCCTTCGGGTTCCGTGCCCGCGGCTTAGTCCTCAGCTCTGAGGAGCATCCAGGGACCCATGCTTGGATCCAGGATGGCGTTGGTCGTACCACCTCAACCTTCCCCGACACCGGTCCTGACACCGAATGGCAGGGGTTGCCGGACCCTTTGGAAAACCAGCTCCAAGAATCTATGGACTGGCATATGGACTTGGTGAAGCCAGTGGATTGAAGTTAGGCATGCATTCTCCCCCTGCCGTGGCTGCGGAGGATGGAGTGTCATATTCCGTGGTGGTGCAAAAAGCAGCTGTGGTCCTGTAGCTTGAGTTGCCTTTAGAGTCAGTCAGAACTAACCTCCTGACAGAGGTGCTTCAACCTGGAGCTTCATCCTTTGAACCCCTGCTCCCCTTCAATGAAGCCCTTACGGATGTCCTACTGGGTACCTAGTCCAAACCTAGCACATGGGCTACTGTGAACAGGACAATTGCACGCCGCCATCGCCCTGCCCCAGGCGACCCAAGTTTCCTTATGCCACAACCCACCTCTGATTGCTTAGTCATCCAAAGCTCTACCTCCCATGGCGTGTTCCATTCCACACCCCTGGATAGGGAATCCAAGAAGCCAGACACACTTGGGAGAAGATGTTTTCTTCTGCCAGCATATCATTGCGGTCCATGAACACTGTATGCCTTTTGGGCCATTATTCCCACACACTGCAGGCTGTACTTTCCCAAGCAGTTGCGGGTGGGAGAGATGCAGTAAAGTTCACAATCCGATGTGGACTGGGCACGACCGACTCACTGGGCAGAGCAGATGCATCAACAGTGGCCCTGAAGCTCCTGGTTGAGGATGTTTGTCTTTTTGGGGGATGTCCAAGCCAACCTTATGGATGTGCCCTTTTATGGCACCTATCTTTTCGGAGAAAAAGCAGACTCCGCGCTCGAGCGCTTCATGGATTCTCGCACTATGGCCAGGTCCTTGGGCCTTGCTTAGGCTCCTTGTCCCCCTCAGTCTGCTTTTCGCCCCTTTCGTGGCTACGGAAGGGGCACACAGCCATGTGCATTCCCGTCCACCCACCATGATGGGCATGCTGCCCATCCTGTGCATGGCCAGGGACATGGGATCCACCAACCTCATGGATCAGGGAGCGAGCAGTCGGGCCAGTCCCCTGCCTCTGCGCCCCCCCACCCCACAAACCCCACCAAAGCAGCCTCCAAACCTTCCTACTATGGGGGTTGTTCTAACTTTGGAGGAGGTGTTAATCCGTCCCAAAAGTGACGGAAAAGTGACAGATTTACCACCAGCCGTATTACGAGTCCATTATATCCTATGGAACTCGTAATACGGCTGGTGGTATATCCGTCACTTTACCGTCACTTTTGGGACGGATTAACACTCCTCCAAAGTTAGAATAACCCCCAATGTCTCTTCCCCACCACAGACCAATCTGAGGCAGGATCCGTCATCACCTGCTCCGCTGACAATCCATCACATCAGACAGGTGGGTTTTGCAGATAGTCCGAAGGGGCTACTACCTCCCCTTCGAGATTACCCCTCCGTCCATGCCACCATCTTACGACTGGATGACGGAGGATCACTTGGTACTTCTGAGAGAGGGAATTACGCATCTCTTGGCCAAGGGAGCCATGGAGAGGGTTCCTGTGACAGAAGTAGATTCTGGTTGCTATTCCCACTACTTTCTGATACCCAAAAAGGACAAGGGCCTCCACTCTATCTTAGACCTTTGGTCCCTCAATCGCTTCGTCAAGAAGGAGAAGTTCAAAATGCTCACTCAGGCTCAGGTTCTTTGTGCTCTGGACCCAGGAGATTGGATGGTAGCAATGGACTTGCAAGACGCCTAATTCTATATTCCCGCCCAGCATGCCCGCAGACATTACTTGTGGTTCACAGTGGGCCATAAGCACTTTCAGTTCACTGTGGTTCCCTTTGGCCTTACCATCACCCCTTGGTGTTCACCAAGGTGATGGCGGTAGGCGCAGCTCATCTGTGCAGATCAGGGTTTTCAATCTTCCCCTATCTCAACGACTAGCTGTTGAAGGCGAGCTGGCCCCAGCTGTCGTCTCCCACCTTCAGACTATGGCGGACCTCCTTCATTTGCTGGGGTCCACTATCAACGTGCCGAAGTCACACCTGACTCCCTCTCAGATGCTTCCTTTCATTGAGCTGTTCTGGACACAGTATCAGGCTTATCCTCCTGAGCGGTGAGTCCAGGACATTCAGG
Source organism: Pleurodeles waltl (assembly GCF_031143425.1). Lineage (NCBI taxonomy): Eukaryota > Metazoa > Chordata > Amphibia > Caudata > Salamandridae > Pleurodeles > Pleurodeles waltl. The sequence continues at coordinate 337,708,811 of NC_090450.1, read as the reverse complement.
CTATGATACCGATGTTTTAGCCTCTATCTTGGATTTCGATGAGAATGACTCTAGGGCTGCTGGGCCTCATGGCCTACTGCATCCTGTTGGTGGCAGGCCAGATGGCAAATGCAGGCTCTGCAGTGGGACCTGAATTTTCAGTGGGCACAGCATCAGGGAAATCTCTCCGACATGGGCCATACCTGGGAGTGAACTGCCCAAGATCCGCAGTGGTGGCAAACAAACCGCGATTGGGTCAGAGGTAGATCCTTCTCCCTTCCCCTACCAGATATGACAGTAGTGACAGATGCATCACTCCTAGGGTGGAGTGGCTACCTGGGAGAGGCAGAGATCAGAGGCATCTCTTCTCCCACGGAGTCCAGACTCCACATCAAACTGTGGAGCTCCGTGTGGTCATTGAAAGTGTTTCTTCCCTCTCTCAAAAGAACAGTAGTACAGGTGTTAACAGACAACACCATCTCCATGCGGTATTGCAACAAGCAGGGCAGGGTGGGGTTACGGACCCTTTGTCAGGATGCTCTGCACCTCTGAATGTGGCTGTAACAACAGGGCATTTCCCTGGTGGCTCAACATCTGTCAGGTTCTCTGAACACCAGATGAGACAAATTCGAAGGAGGCGCAAGGTCTGTTTCAGCAGTGGGGAGAGCCTTGATTAGATCTGTTCGTCTCCTCACATAACGCACAATGTCAGCATCATTCCGTGGTGGAATTTCCAAGGCAGCAATCGCTAGGAGACACTTTTCATCCTGAGTGAAATTCAGGCCTCCTGTACGCCTTTCCACTCATACCCCTTCTGCTCAGAATTCTCAATAAGTTCAAGAGTGGCTGGACCCAAATAATCCCAGTGGCTCAGGACTGGGTAAGAAGAGTTTGGTAGTCCGAGCTACTGAGAATGGTCATTGATCCTCATATCCGACTGCCCCTTCAGGAGGTTCTTCTGTTGCAGAAACGGGACTGTTCTCCACCCGAACCTGTCCAGTTATTTCTTTCTTGTGTGGAGATTGAGAATGCAACACTGGACAGCTTTTGACCTTCCTCCAGAAATCTGCAAAGTAAACTTGGCAGCCAGGCAACCTCTGCTAAAACGGTATACGCCGGTCGTCAGGAGGAAATTTGTGGCATGGTGCACAGACAAGTCTGTTGACCTCCTTTCTGCCCCTTTCTCTGAGGTCCTATTGTTTATCCTTTCTCTGGCCCAGCGGGGCTGTGCTATGGGCACTCTCAAGGGTTATCTGTCTGCCATTTCTGCTTTTTTGCAGTTGCTTGATCAACCTTCCTTGTTTAAGTCTCCTATTGTCAATACATTCTTTAAAGGCCTTACTCATATGTTTTCTCCATCTCAATTCATTATACCCCAGTGGGATTAGAATTTAGTTTTGACATTCCTGCTCCACTACTTTTGAGTCACTCCACAAATGTCCTCCCATGCTTCTCACCTTGTGAACAGATTTCCTTATGGCTATTACTTGTGCCCGCAGGGTGAGTGAGCTATAGGCATTGTCATCTAAGCTGCCCTTTCTTTTCAGCTATCCTGGCAAAGTGGTGCTTCACACTAGGGCCTCCTTTTTGCCAAAAGTGGTTACTCCCTTCCATGCTGGCCAATCCAACACCTTGCCTACATTTTACACCCCTGCATCCTTATAAGGAAGAGGGGGGAGACTCCACCTCCTGGACCCAAAAAGAGCATTGGAATTCTACCTTGATTATACCAAAGAGTTCCGGGTGGATGATCAATTCTTTGTCGGTTATGTGGGTGCGAAGAAAGGTCAGGCAGTGCAGAAGCGGACTATCTCCAGGTGGTTCGTACTCTGCATATGCTAGCCATTGGCTAAGAAGCAACCCCCCTGAGGGTTTGTGTGCTCATTCTACTGGATCTACAGCTGGGACCACTGCGTTAGCACGCGGAGTTCCAGTGCTTGCCATCTGCCAGGCGGCAACTTGAGCATCTTTGCACACGTTTACCATACATTACTGCCTGGACAGTCAGTTCCGTAGGGACGGGTACTTTGCCCATTCTGTCCTGCAGGACTTTCTAGTATGATCTTAGTTTGCAGATCCTGTTCTGGGAATGGTATTGCATGAGTATCTATTCTAAGGTAAGGAATCTGCAATTAAATGTCTCTGTCAGATGCACAAGTTACTTACCTTCGGTAACGCCTTATCTGGTAGGGACAATGTCTACTTACAGATTCCTTACTTCCCCTCCCCACTTTGTAAACTGATTTCTAGGGACAGAAACTCCCCCTTAGGACCCTAGTTTGGACACACCAGTGGTCAATGTTTTTCATGGCTCTGCGCTTCTGGCTTGGCAAGTTGTGAAAAGAAACTGTTGTCAGCGTGCAAGGGTGACACCTATAAAGGACCTGCAACATCATATCTGGCGTGGACAACAATGGACGCAGAGTCGATCGCCACCTCCTAACAGCAGGCAGGGGTACTGCTCAAGAATAATATCCGGATCCAGACTGACGTCTGTGGGAAATTCTATGGTAAGGAATCTGCAACTAGATATTGGGGGTCATTCTAAGTTTGGCGGGCGGCGGTTGCCGCCCACCAAACGGGAACCGCCAATTGGCTGCTCCGCGGTCAGAAGACCGCAGGGGCCATTCAGACTTTCCCGCTGGGCTGGCGGGCGCCCGCCAAGGGAGCGCCCGCCGGCCCAGCGGGAAAGGGCCTGCAACACTGAAGCCGGCTCCGAATGGAGCCGGCGGTGTTGCAGGTGTGCGACGGGTGCAGCAGCACCCTTCGCACTTTTCACTGTCTGCTAGGCAGACAGTGAAAAGCTTAATGGGGCCCTGTTAGGGGGCCCCTGCACTGCCCATGCCAGTGGCATGGGCAGTGCAGGGGCCCCCAGGGGCCCCAGGACACCCGTTCCCGCCATCCTGTTTCTGGTGGTGAAAACCGGCAGAAACAGGCTGGCGGGAAAGGGGTCGGTATCCCCATGGCGATTCGCCCAGCCGGGGCTAATCCGGCGGGAAACCGCCGGACCCGGTTTTCAAGCCGCGGTCGGAATGGGCACTGAAGCACCGCCAGCCTGTTGGCGGTGCTTCCATTGCCCGCGGCCCTGGCGGTCTTTGACCGCCAGGGTCGGAATGAGGGCCATTGTGTTTACCAGATACTTTGTGTCCATCACAAATAAAGGAGTAACCTGTATCTAATGTCCACTGGTAGGACAAGACTCCTTTCAAATATGACTTATTATTGTTCTCAAAATGTACATGCTAAAGAATATCAGTCACAAACTTAGATCTTTTTCTTCACCGCAGGCACACTATAAACACTTGTGTCAGCCATGCTACAGTTACATTATACTATATTTACCTGTAAGCAGTCTGAGTCTGTATGCTTAACTTCTGACCATCCATCGGCCAAACAGAAATCTCCTCAGTCACCACCATTTAAAGGCCAGTTTTAGTTCCTAATTAGTCATTTCTTGAGTAGAAAGCTAACAAATGTCTAAGTGTCGACTACCTCCATCTTAGAGTTCTTCATATATCGAACTTTCTATCGAACCACAAAAAGGTGCCATCTTGTTATGTTACTAGGTATCACAAATAAATTGTGTAACCTGTACCTAGCGTCAGCCGATAGGTTACAACAACTTTCCACAGCTTATTTAGAAGTGTAAAATCTGTCATTTCTCAACTGGAACACTAGAAAATGTCTAAGAATCACCCACCACCATCTTAAATTGCGACATATATCAAAAAAGGCGCCATCTTGCAACCTGTTGTAACAAATTACACTGGAGAAGATAACAATCTAAAACATTTTTCTTTTATCAACCAAACTCTGGATAAAAAACATCATGCCAACCTGTTACACTTTATTGCCATTTTGTAGTAAATATGTAGATGAACCATGATTAAATACCAAATAAATCTAACCAAATGTGACATCACCAACACTCCATCTAATTGCAACATATTTTCACCTGCAAAAGAATGAACTGTTGTGATATAAAACAAAATCTGGACCGTAAGTCTTGAAATTAGATAAGTGATAATACATATATATTCTTTTTAAGTGTTTTTCAGCTGTAACCCATGTACTTACTGTAAAAAATAGTGTAACGTGTTCTCCGTATTTAACCCACATTCTACAACTCACAGCCTACTAATCCATCTGGCCTTATACTGTCGTAGAAAACAACTCTTGTTCCCCTCCATGTGGTCCACAGACCATTCTTTGTATTTCATGAAAAGTAAATCCACGTCTGTCCGATGTCTTTCTATAATAAGTTGGGCTATTGCATAACACATATCCCCATTTCTTATTGATATTCCTGTAGGTGTGTCTTGAGTGTTTTTACAGTGCTGCCCACATAAATCTTTGAACAACTTCATACAATTACATACACCACAAATGTTCTATTACAGTTAATAAGCTGGTCAATGTAATATTGTCGTTTGAGTTGTAGCCGACCTGCTTCAGACAGTTACTGCCAAACTATTGCTAAATTATTGCCAAACATGTTGCATTTTGTGCATACATAGACTTTTTTGGTTGTTTGATGACCACAGCCCTGTACGTTTTTAACAGCTAGCAGGTAATTCTTAGTAATCCTGTCTCTGATACCTTTTAAATATGTAATCAATAGTCTTTTTAGAGATTACATCTTTCAGACCATGTACCCCCGATAATATTGGCAAATGTCTAGATATAATTTTATTCTTTTTATTATGTTCCATGTTATAAGTGGCGAGTAATGCTATTCTCTCATTATTATCTTTTCTCTTTTTTGTATTTTACTGATTCTATTCTCTGCCTGATCAAGAGTAGTACATTCATATCCTCTAGCTCTTAATGTGGTTTCAGATCTCAAATACCATCTTTAAAGTGTTTATCCTTGCTAATTTTGGCGGATCCTGATCATTTCCCCATAGGGGATACTTTTAATCACAGAGTGGGGATGTGAACTATCAGCCTTCAAAACATTGTTTGTAGCTGTGTGTTTCCTATATACTTTACTATGAACTTTTCCCCCAGCAAAATAGAGTTCCAAATCCAGAAAAGTGAGTGATTTTATTATCATAATGGCACATTGTGAACTGTACATTAAAGTCATTCTGCTTAAGATATTCGGTATTCTGTCAGGTGGAGTTCTGTTGATGTCCAAATGAATAGGATATCATCAATAAAATGGCCAAAAAAATGTATAAATTGGGACCTTTCTCTAGCCGCTGGTGCCCAGGTGTACCCCTTCTTATAAAGAGGGTCACATAATAAGGGGCAAACTTGTAACCCATCGCTGTCCTCTGAACTTGCTGGAACCACTCTCCATCAAACAGGAAATAGATATTGGTCAAAATCAAGTCTGCCATTTCTAGCAACATCTTTGAATAGTCATATATAGACCAGCAGTTCTTGGTGATAGGTAATATTCCATGGTCTTTAATCCAAATTCTTTCCATGTACAGGTACACAATCTTACAACATCTAGAAACACAAAAGTATAGAGTGGTCCCACACCACATCTTCCAACTTATTGAGTACATCCATGGTGTCCCTTATATAAAAAGGTACGTTTGTCACAAAAGATTTAAAAAACTGGTCCACATATTCAGACAGGTGTTCAGTATTGCTCCCTATTCCCAGAAATAATGTGTAGTCCAAGAGGAAATCTACCCAGTTAATGTGTCTTAGGCAATACATAAATAAATGGGAACCAGTGATTTTCTGTCCTAAGGTACCTGTATTCTGTGTCGCTAATGAGACCCATTTCTTTCCATGTGTTAAGTCTATCAAAAATTATGGCATGGACTTCACTGCGGGTCATAAAACATGTTTGTTAACTTTCCATTATGTTTTTCAAACACATCCTGTTTTCCTTCAAGAAAAACAGGCTGCATTAAAAAAATTATTGCTTTATTTAAAAGCAATTACAAATATAGTGGTCTGCTGACTCCAGTAGGCCGCCATCCCTGTGATGGCAAAAAATCATAGTGGCCTGTAATTTAGGACTTACCTCATTAATATTTACATTTGTTGAAAAAATAAGGGTCGCAAATGGCGACCAATGTTTAGTTCACCTGGCCCTTAGCATCTTTGTTTACTTTGTTAAGCTACATCAACATTGGCACACAATCATATGTTAAAGACAACTAAATCTATATTACTAAGGCAGTTGTTGACACAGAATTTCATAATTCACCCAATTTCTCTGTCTCATTGGAGTCACAGATGTCTGTCATGTGGATTCAGTTCAACGGTGATTCACGTTTATAGGTATGAAGGCAAAGTAGCATTTCAAGCTTTTCCTCCCTCCTGTGTTCAAAATTGGGGCAGTCTTTTGAACATGTTACCGGAGTTAAGAACCTGAATGTGGTACTAGATCATGAAATGACACTTTCCCCACCAATTAGAAAGGTCATGATGAACTTATTTCAAATTAAGAAGCTTCCCGTTATCTGCCATTTTCTAATAGCAAATCATTGGCCCGCTGTAGTTAGAGCACTTTGTAACTCAATTGATTATTTTGACTTCAAATGGCAATAAGCCTTGGCAAAGCCAATATGTCTTTGCAATGTGAGAGTTATTGGTGTTGTCAATATCTTTTAGCCATGTTGTTTAGCAGCACGACTGCTGTTCAACTTGGCTGAAAGTCCTTGAAAAAAGCGCGGTGACATGTCCAACATAAAAAGGTTACAAAGAACTGATACGAGAAAATCTAGAAACGCTAACTAAAGAGGAGCAAACAAAAGAGAATTGGTAGTAGTGGTGGGTCTACGTGAGTAAGTGTTAAACACATTGAGATAGGCAGCAAGTAGAGTCACCTAATAGACTGTGAAGATGATACCGATGCCAGGCTGGTATCTTCTGCCGGTGCTGAGATCGGAGCAAAACAGAAGCCTATAATTGTATGAGACAGCCAACCCGTTTTAATGTGGTGAACATACTGCATGCACCTGGGAATGAAGTGCTGACACTCAAAGCAAGCATTGATAAAGGAGGAGGTAGGGTGACAGGTCAAGCAATGAAGCAGGAGAGGGTTCTGTGCCTTTCTCGCGTAGATGATCATGTGTTTAGACAAAATGTGCACTAGTGCACGCAGAGTAACTAAGTGCAAAGAAGCATGAATCTGTTTCCAATGGTGAGTCAAACGTGCACAAGTGAAAATCAGCAGCAGCTTGACCAAGGCAACCAGTACAGCACAGACCTCATTAACTCCTGTGGTGCATTACCTTGCAGCTTTATTTAGCGCTTTACAATTACCTAATTGCAGCTCACTTCCATGCCACTGGATAGAGCTGCGCTGCTCAACACCCTACACAAGCAAGCACGCAAATACCTGTATTTTTTCAGCTCATCTCACAAAGCCATCTGACACACACATGATTAATGTGCTGCCGAAGTCCAAGATCCACTGCATCTCCTGTCCTTGAGACATGTATCTGGCACATGAACCCATTTTAATGTGGCGATTGTACCACATGCACATGGGAATTAAGTGCTGACACATAAAGCAAGCAACAATGAGGGAGTGTTGTGGGGGGGATGGGTTAAGCAGTGAAGCGGTAGAGGGTCTGGGGGGTGCGGACAAGCAACACTGGCCGCTAATTCAAGAAAATCCTCTCTGGCTAAGATGGCTCTGGCGGCAATGTGGAAAAATCCGGCATCTCCCTCGATCACTCAATGTCATGCAAGACAGGCAAGGCCTGACCATGGAGAGCTTAGAAGATATGCTTAGAGATAGTTTCAAAAACTTTGAATATCAATGGGGACCATTAGTGTCCTTTCTCTCCAGGGGCGTCCCCCTTACGGCCTGCCCAACACATACTCAGGCACTCCATCTCTTCCAGATATGATAGGTTTCTGATTCCTGGTGCTTTATACCTCCGGGACATGGAGACTAGAGATTTACATGTATTCTCTACTGGGCGCTAAGTGAAAGATAGTAATTGCTTACACTCACGGTATATGTTATTGTTTGTTCTTGACTATGTTCATATGTTTGTATTTCTTTTTCCTCCTTTTTGTCTTTTCTATTCAAGGTACAAGTACTGTATGTATTGTTTCATTGGTAATTGATACAATCTTATTTGAAACTAAGATACGTCAGCACTGAATTTTAATGCAGATGTCAATTCCTTTGATATGTACTATCTGCATATGTTAACCCAATAATCAAAGTTTAACTAAAAAAATCCTCTCACTTTGAAGTCAGAGAAAGATAAGTAAACAGTCACCTTTGGAAAACAGCGTGTGACATTTGACCTCTGTCTTTGAATGCACAGCAAATGTGACGAGACCCATGCCCTGTAATCAAAACCCTTGCAACACACCTTTATCCAGTGTTAATTATTGTCTTGCTCTAGTTTTGTAAGATCACCTTTGTCCTCATGTCCTGCAGGGCTAGGGCTAGTAAAGCTATGACATAGGTGGTGAAAAGAGTGACTTGCATCAACTCCCAGCCAAAGCCTAACTGCACAGACCCTGTTTTTTTTCTTTTCTTTGCAGCTTTTTATAGCGTGCATTCGACCCAAAGCTGTTGGGGTGGGGCTCTTTACATGAGCACGAGTTGCATTGTTGCTGAAGAGAAAAGGGGCAAGGGACTGCAGTACAGCGGCACTGTGTCCTTAAATGCAGCACTTTAATTTTTGGAGCAGGCATCTTAAAGCTCTACTGCGGGAAGCCAGCAGCCAAAGCGGAGTGGGAAGCCAGTAAAAAGAACCTCCCCCCTTCTTTCCCTTCTCAGAAGTCATCTGCTCATGATTAGCATGAAGCGGTTTCAGAGGATGGCTGCATCGTGGGACCGCCCTACCTCATAAAATAGGCCACATCTGACTGAATAACAGGAAGCCCTGACCTGCAGCTTCCTCGCCTCTGGGAAGTGTATCACTTCTCAGACACCAGCACAGAACATTCCACACTAAAGGCTTTGAAACTTTAGTTGGATATATGCTTTACGTGCTGACTCAGAGCACTGCTCGAGGTGCTGGGAAAAAAAGCTATGGCTCCTTATAGTAAAATGCACTTTGTAAAGCTGATTACACGGGCAACTGCTGAGAATGCACTTAATTAATGAGTGTGATAGATGCAGTCACGAGTACACCACCACCCTAGCCACAGCTGTACTGCACACTGCTTACTTCCAGACCCCATGTCTTTTAAGGCACAGCAAACATGATGAGATAAGAACAAGATTTCTTCGAAGTGCTCAAAAACAAAGAAAAAAGTAGTTCCTAAACCAGTTCCTACAATGGGAGTAGTGGATGGATAGTAGTAATTGGTCCGTGCTCTTGGGGAGGGCTAAACACCGGAAGAGGCATGATGCATGCATACCATGGCGAAATGGGGAGAAAGAATAGGAGAGCGACGATGGAGCCAGCAAAAGGGACCCCTAAGTCCACATAGTGAATACAACATGTGTCGTCGAGGCAGCACATGTGCTGTCTAAGCTGAGACTTAAAAAGAGCTCAGTATTGCTCATCTATGCCCTAGGCAATAGATGTAATCTCTGATAGTGGGGGGGGTGGCATACTTTCTACAGAACTACAAGTGGGTAGAATTATTCATGGTGTTGGAAATATTTAAAGCATGTTTCCTATATTAATTAGGGCTAGGAAGACATGAATATCACAAAAATATTTTTTTCTTTGATTTGTCATTTGAATTTGTCTGTCTTAACAATACAGCTCTTTATTTCTTACAAAAAAAGATAAAATAGATTTTTGTAGTGAAGAACAATCTCAAAATCTGGCAAATCGGACTCATCACCATTTTACACAAATCTCGATAATCCCATATTCCCCATATTCCCCAGTCTTTTCTGTTTAGACTGACATTTTATTACATAAATCCTTACACATAAATATTTTCTAACTCAGATACAATGTTCCATGTTAAATGGTGCATATTTCGTAAGAAACAGAAAAAAGATAACAACCACATGCAGTTGTTTCAGCAGTCCATGTTTCCTAATCAGGAAAAATGCCTTCCTTGCATAATTATCATTATAAATAGTTAATTTAAATAACTGGCAGTAGGGCTTTATCCTGGCCATTCAGAATAATATTTAATCTACATTGACTCAGCTGTGAATCCATCGACAATTCAGGCCCCAGTGTTTTCAGAGTGTTTTTGTAAGTTTTGGAGAAAAAGCATGGATTTCACATAGCCTCTTGAGCTCCCAAGGGGTCACCATTTCATTAACCACCTGCAAGGGCTCGACTAGTCTTCCCAGACACTAAGATGATAACACACTTTAAAGATGGATCAATTGCAGTGTTTATTCATCACCTCAAAATGTAGATAGTAGAGAACATAGGGGGTCATTACAACCCTGGCGGACGGTGTTAAAGGTGCGGTAATACCGCAAACAGGCCGGCGGACAAAAAAAGGGAATCATGACCCTGGCGGAAACCGCCAACAAAGACAGCCACTTTAACACACCACCCGCCACGGCGGTACAGACAAGCAGCGCGGCGGTCACCGCCAACAGACAGGCGGGAGACAATGTACCGCCCACACTATTAGAACCCGCCAATCCGCCACCTTTTCCGGGGCGGATGCACCGCAGATAAAAACACGGCAGAAACAGCTTTTGCAATGGGAAAACGCTCACCTGAACACATCCCACGAGGAACGAGGACACCATGGAGCCCGAACTCCAAATACTCCCTGCGCTGTTTTTCTGCTCCTTTACGACCAACAGCTACGTAGGCGCAGAAGATACCGGTGAGTACTGCACCTACGACACGGGGAGGGGGGAGGCAAAAGTTAGGGGGACACCCACCAAACAACCCCACCCTCGCATTATACAACATACACACCAATGCATTATCAAAAATCACAGTAACAACCCACAATCCCCCCGGAAGAATGAAAACACAAAGGCAAATTCGGCAAACATTGTAATGTGCCAATATACATGTCATAAAAAAATATACAGATATATATATCTCAAAATCACTCTTATTTACATATACAATCCGAGAAGTAGTGCAGATATGTACACAACAATGTCCGTGCACCAACAGTCCAAAAATGCATGGGCGAGGCCCACAATAGATACCTGACCAAAATCGGAGAGAACACTGCCGGGCATCAGATGGAAATAAAACAGGCACCTCAGGGGGAAGGGAAGGGGGGGCACCTCAGCCAGATGAATGCGAAGCCAGATCCACGACGGGGCTCCATGCCCATTGATGTATCCTGGGGAGTGCAAAGCCACAGTCTCTCAAGTCTCTACAGTGGGTGGGTTGCCCACTGTGCCATCCTGGGGAGTGCAAAGCCACAGTCTTTCAAGTCTCTACAGTGGGTGGCTTGCCCACTGTTACATCCTGGGGAGTGCTAAGCCACAGTCTCTCAAGTCTCTACAGTGGATGGCTTGCCCACTGTTCAATCCTGGGGAGTGCAAAGCCACAGTCTCTCAAGTACATGCAGGTCTCCAGTGGTTCTGGAGGGGGACTGGTGCCCAGACTGGATGAGTCTCCACGTGAAAGTACCTGTCCTGTCACTGTCCCAGCTGCACATGGGATAAGGATGCCTGATGTGGCGGCCTTTTCATTTCTACACGGTGCATGCCCTGTTCAGCGGTGCTTTGCCATGGCGGTCTTTGCCCTGTTCAGCGGTGCTTTGCCATGGCGGTCTTTGCCCTGTTCAGCGGTGCTTTGACATGGCGGTCTTTGCCCTGTTCAGCGGTGCTTTGACATGGCGGTCTTTGCCCTGTTCAGCGGTGCTTTGCCATGGCGGTCTATGCCCTGTTCAGCGGTGCTTTGACATGGCGGTCTTTGCCCTGTTCAGCGGTGCTTTGACATGGCGGTCTTTGCCCTGTTCAGCGGTGCTTTGACATGGCGGTCTTTGCCCTGTTCAGCGGTGCTTTGCCATGGCGGTCTTTGCCATGTTCAGCGGTGCTTTGCCATGGCGGTCTTTGCCCTGTTCAGCGGTGCTTTGACATGGCAGTCTTTGCCCTGTTCAGCGGTGCTTTGCCATGGCGGTCTTTGCCCTGTTCAGTGGTGCTTTGACATGGCGGTCTTTGCCCTGTTCAGCGGTGCTTTGACATGGCGGGTCTGTACTGTTCAGCAGTGCTTTGCCATGGCGGTCTTTGCCCTGTTCAGCAGTGCTTTGCCATGGCGGTCTTTGCCCTGTTCAGCAGTGCTTTGACATGGCTGTTCAGGACTGTTTAGCGGTGCTTTGCCATGGCGGTTCTGGACAGTTCAGCAGTGCTTTGACATGGCTGCTCAGGACTGTTTAGCGGTGCTTTGCCATGGCGGTTCTGGACAGTTCAGCGGTGCTTTGACATGGCTGTTCAGGACTGTTTAGCGGTGCATTGCCATGGTGGTTCTGATACGGACATTGGTGTGTGGCATGACGATCTCCACACTGGACATTGGTGTGTGGCATGACGATCTCCACACTGGACATTGGTGTGTGGCATGACGATCTCCACACTGGACATTGGTGTGTGGCATGACGATCTCCACACTGGACATTGGTGTGTGGCATGACGATCTCTAAACTGGACATTGGTGTGGGGCATGACGATCTCCACACTGGACATTGGTGTGTGGCATGACGATCTCTACACTGGGCATTGGTGTGTGGCATGACGATCTCTACACTGGGCAGTGGTGTGTGGCATGACGATCTCCACACTGGACATTGGTGTGTGGCATGACGATCTCCACACTGGACATTGGTGTGTGGCATGACGTTCTCTACACTGGACATTGGTGTGTGGCATGACGATCTCCACACTGGACATTGGTGTGTGGCATGACGATCTCCACACTGGACATTGGTGTGTGGCATGACGATCTCTACACTGGGCATTGGTGTGTGGCATGACGTTCCATCATTGCCCAGCGGGGCTGTGGCATCCTGGCCCCTCCTGGGCCGTGACTCTGGCGGTGGTTTCTGGACCAGTGACGATACTTGTGCCCTCCTGGGCTGTGACTCCGGCGGTGGTCTCTGGACCAGTGACGATACTTGTGCCCTCCTGGGCTGTGACTCCGGCGGTGGTCTCTGGACCAGTGAAGATACTTGGGCCCTCCTGGGCTGTGACTCCGGCGGTGGTCTCCTGACCAGTGACGATACTTGGGCCCTCCTGGGCTGTGACTCCGGCGGTGGTCTCCTGACCAGTGACGATACTTGTGCCCTCCTGGGCTGTGACTCCAGCGGTGGTTTCTGGACCAGTGACGATACTTGTGCCCTCCTGGGCTGTGACTTTGGCGGTGGTTTCTGGACCAGTGACGATACTTGTGCCCTCCTGGGCTGTGACTCTGGCGGTGGTTTCTGGACCAGTGACGATACTTGTGCCCTCCTGGGCTGTGACTCCGGCGGTGGTCTCCTGACCATTGACGACAGTGCTGGCGGTTGTGTCTGGACCGCCGGACATGATGGCGCACTTCTCCGCCGTGACACTCACAACAGGTTGGGCAGACTTCCTCTGGACCTTCACCACCTTTGTTGGAGTTACAGATGACTCACCAATCCTCTTCGATCCCATGTCACTTGTTGTCCCACCAGGGGTCTTAAGACGGTCCTGTCGTCCACTCTCCATTTTAAGAGCCTTTACAGGGGGTGGGCTGCCTGTGCCTTGGTTCCGGGTCCTACTGCCTGCCCTGGTGGACGGTGCACTCCAAAAACCTGGAACACACAGCACTGGTACTGGAGGCTTTTTGGCTGAGGCGCTACTACGGGACTGATGAATTGGAGGGGGGGGTGGGGGCAAAAAGGTCAATTTGACAGAGGGACAGTTTCTGACGAACACTGGGATGGGTAGCTGGAGGGGTCTGGGAGTGGAGGAAGAGGAGGTGGTTGTAGGAGGTGTCACTTTAGCTGTTTTGGGTGCAGGTGCAGGTACTGGAGGCTGTTGTGAGGTGGATGGATGTTGGGTGAGTGATTGCCGGCCTTTGTGTACTTTGGGAGGGGGCGTCACAGACACACTGGGAGAGGACACGGGGACGTGTAAATGGCAGTGGAGGTGGTGAGTGCAGGTGAGCGGCTTGTGGTGCTGGGTGTCCTGGTACGAGTCCTAGTGCATGTAGATGTGGTGCATGCAGGTGTGTGTGTAGACGAGACTGGGAGGGAGGAGGGAGAAGAGGAGGAGGGGGACACAGTGGAGGCAGTGGATGTTGCTGTGTCTGTATGTGGGTGAGGCTTGCGTGAGTGCCTGTGGTGTGTGTGGTGCCTATGTTTGCCTGAGCTACTTGTGTGTGTTGACTTGTGTGCATGCTGGTCTGTAGGTGTGCTTGGGATGGGCTGGGGTACAGGAGATTGGGTCTGGGTGGAGGAAGTTGGAGGGGGGAGGCTAGACACAGGGATAATGGCTGTCATCAGTGCTGAGGCCAGAGATTGCAGGGTTCGCTGAAGGACAGCCTGACCAGAATGAATGCCCTCCAGGAATGCATTACCGTGTTGCAACCCCCTTTCTACACCCTGGATGGCATTCACAATGATAGACTTCACTGAGGGCAGCAGGGGTGACTGGGGCAGGGCCTGAGGTGCCTGGGGCGAAGGTGATGCCCACCCTCCTGGGTGAGCGGGCACGGGGCGAACACTGAGGGGCTGCTGGGAGGGCGGTGCTGATAGGGAGGGTGGCGGCTGTACCTGTAGAAGTGGGGCGCACAGATGGTGCCGCCACCACAGTAGAGCTCCCATCGGCGGACGAGTCCGTGTCGCTGGTTGGTGATCCGGTGGCTGACGTGAAGCTCCCCTCGCCCTCCGTCCCACTGGTGCATTCAGAGTCTGAGGTGTGGCCCGCCACGGCCATGTGGGATGCAGCTCCCTCGTGCTCCGGTGGCACTGTACCTCCGCCTGATGATGCTGATGTACAAAAGGACAGGGAGAGCAGGAAAAGGGGGGGAGACAGAAGAAAGAGAGTTTTAGTGCATGGCATTCCGCTACCGTTGGCGGACAAGATAGACGCAGCAGCCCCAGCATTACGCCTTGCTCCTGACCTCTGCACATGCAAATTCTGGGACATGGCCTACATGGCAATGGTGGAAATCTGCGCACATGGGTGCCACAGGGGCAACTATACCTCAACTTGGCACTCTGCTGAGGTGGGGTTGAGTGCCACATGGCCTACATTACGGAGGGGCCTTGCCTACCTAACTCGCCCTGGCCTAGGTAGACCCACAGGCCTCCTCCCCCACCCAGACCCCTCTAATGCACGCAAAGTCAGCAGAATGAGGTTGTACTCACCCCCTTGTGTCTGCTGTGATGTCCTCAAGCGCCTATCCAACTCCGGGTAGGCCACCGCCAGGATCCGGAACATCAGGGGGGTCATGGTGCGACGGGCACCCCTCCCACGTTGGGAGGCCATCCCCAGCTGAGCCTCCGCCGTCTTCTTGCTGCAGCGGCGAATGTCCTCCCATCTCTTACGGCAGTGGGTGCCCCGTCTCCAGTGGGCCCCCAGGGTCCGGACTTCCTTGGCGATGGCACGCCAAATGTCCCTCTTCTGGTGGGCGCTGACCTACATGACATGCACAAGGAAAGAGGAACAGTCATTACCAACTGCACCGTCAATGTGAGTGGCCCCCTCCCTACTCTGGCCATGTGGCCCATTCATTCCCATGCATTAATGTTCTATGAACTCTGCCCCCTTCCCTCTTCCACCCAGCCCTCTCCACCCAGGCCTAGCCCATACAACGTGCTCCCTGTGTACTAACCTGTTGGTCTGGAGGACCGTAGAGTAGCGTGTACTGGGGGAGGACCCCATCCATAAGTTTCTCCAACTCCTGTGCAGTGAAGGCAGGGGCCCTTTCCCCAGACGCAGCAGCCATCGTCGCTTCCAGACCGAGGTCACAGCAGCACTAGCAGTGTAGGTCCTCTCCTGTCGAAGGTCAGGCATCTAGTGATTGAAGAGATAGAAAATGGCTGTGACGTCCGCGGCGGTGACGTCCGCGGCGGTGCGCATCATCACCGCCAGCGCACCTGTTCATTGGCTCCTGGGACCCATAGGGTCCAATGTTAACCAATGCAGCATTGCGCCGCGGTCTACGACCGCCTACCACGACGGTGTGCAACGCCAGCGCAGTTACCCCACAATCCCATTGTCCCAGTTTAGAGGTCAGGCAGCCGCCATTTCAGGGGCCCACATGGCTTCATTTACTACTGCGTCACACATAGCTAGGCCTATACTCAACACACATATAGGAAGGGGTTTTGTCTGGTGTAGTCTTGTGTGTAACTGTGGGTACATACCTGGAGGAATAGTGACTGGTTCTTCGCTGTTGTCCTTCTTAGGCATATGAGAAGATGGCGGAATCCTCCGGTGTACCGACCGCTGGTGGACCTGTTGACAATGGAAGAAAGACATATCATCGTCACCTACAGGTTTGACCGTGCCACAATCCAGGAACTATGTACCCAGTTGGAGCCAGACCTGATGTCACCGATCCGCCATCCGACTGGAATCCCCCCTGACGTGCAGGTGCTGTCAGTGCTCCATTTCCTTGCAAGTGGGTCTTTTCAGACAACTGTGGCCATGGCATTGGGGAAGTCCCAGCCTATGTTTTCCAACGTGTTGTCCAGAGTGTTGTCTGCCCTGCTGAAACACGTAAGGAGATACATCATTTTCCCTGAGGTGGAGGAATTGCCTACAGTGAAAGGTGACTTCTATGCCCTTGGACATATCCCGAACGTCATAGGTGCTATTGATGGGACCCATGTAGCTCTGGTCCCCCCCCCCACAGGAGTGAACAGGTGTACAGGAACAGGAAGAATTATCATTAGATGAATGTCCAGATGGTGTGTTTGGCAGACCAGTACATCTCGCAGGTAAATGCAATGTTCCCTGGCTCAGTGCATGATGCCTACATCCTGCGGAATAGCAGCATCCCTGAAATGATGGGTCAACTCCAGAGGCACCGTGTATGGCTATTGGGGGACTCTGGTTACCCCAACCTTTCCTGGCTATTGACCCCAGTGAGGAATCCCAGGACCAGGGCAGAGGAACGGTACAATGAGGCCCATGGGCGGACTAGGAGGGTTATCGAACGCACCTTCGGCCTTCTTAAGGCCAGGTTCAGGTGCCTCCATATGACAGGTGGATCCCTATTCTACTGACCGAAGAAGGTGTGCGACATCATCATCGCCTGCTCCATGCTCCATAATTTAGCATTGCGACGCCAGGTTCCTTTTCTGCAGGAGGATGATCCAGATGACGGTGTTGTGGCAGCTGTGGAGCGAGTGGACAGTGATGAGGATGAAGCTGAGGATGAAGAAAACAACAACAGGGATTCAGTCATACAGCAATATTTCCAGTGACACACAGGTGAGAACATTTTCTGGTTTAACATTACATTAACTTTCACACGTCTACCTCTATCCTGTACCTACATTTCACTCACTAGTTGTTAATTGAATTCTACCCTTCCATTTCATTTTCACAGGTGTGGTTACCTACGTGTCAACTGCTTGCATCCTTGAAGGGCTTGTGATGTGTGACATTGGTATGTTAGCCTTACAATGGGTAACCCATTATGACACTGTAATTGATAATACAAAGTTCCAAATAATAGACTGACTCCAGATTTCTTTGGCTTTCAAGGGTGTTTAAGTGATAAAAAAATCAAGGAAGGTTGTAAAATGGGGATGGGTGATGGTGGAGGAATGTCCATGGCAGAGTCCAGTCTATTAGTCTCACAGGTGCACTGCCCATCTGGGCATTGGAAGTGGAGCTGGGGCAGTTCCAATCTGGACAGGGTGACAAAGTGGGACAGTGGGGGGACAATCAGGGTGGTCTTATTTCCTGGCGGTGGTCTTGCCATCTTGCTCTGTCCTGTTCCTGGATCTCAGGGCCCGCTTGCGTGGTGGTTGTCTGTCTGCAGGGGATGGGGTGCTGGTGTGTTGGTCCTGTGGCGGGGAGTCCTGTCCACTAGCGCCGGCAGAGGTGGTGGGCAGTTCGTCGTCCTGGCTAGTGTCAAGGGCCCCTTGGAGTGCCACGGTGTCCCTCAAGGTCTTTTGAATGTCCGTCAGCACCCCTACGATGGTGCCCAGGGCGGAGCTGATGGTCCTGAGCTCCTCCCTGAACCCCAAATACAGTTCGTCCTGCAGACGCAGGGTCTCCTGCAACTTGTCCAGGACCGTGGCCATCGTCTCCTGGGAGTGGTGGTATGCTCCCATGATGGAGGAGAGGGCCTCGTGGAGAGTTGGTTACCTTGGCCTGTCCTCCCTCTGTCGCACAGCAGCCCTCCCAGTTCCCCTATGTTCCTGTGCCTCCGTCCCCTGGACCGTGTGCCCACTACCACTGCCCCCAGGTCCCTGTTGTTGTTGGGGTGGTGGGTTAGCCTGGGTGCCCTGTAGTGGTGGACACACGCTGATTGACCTGTCCTGGGTAGGGAGGTTTGGGCCCGCTGGGTGGGTGCTGTGCTGGTGTTACCAGAGGGTGGCAGCTCGGTGTTGGGCTGTGGCTGGGCAAGGGGAACCGACTGTCCTGAGGCCCACGATGGTCCGGGCTGGTCATCAGGATCCAGTAGGGCAGAGCTGCTGTCGTCACTGTGGGCCTCTTCTGGGGGTGGAGTGGTGTTGTCTGGACCCTCTGGTGTGGTAACGTTCCTTCGGGTTCCTGCAGGGGTGTAAGAACATGATTATTGCATATGTGTGTGTGTGTCATGGTGTGCAATGGGTGGGTGTTTGTGTACCCCAGTGCTAGCATTCCTGTGTGGGGGCTTGTGTGGTGATGGTTGGGTGGGGTGTTCTGGGTATGTGCAGTGGGCATGCTTTAGTGAGGGCTGCCCATGCTTAGTTGTGTCATGCAGGGCTTGGTGTTGGGATGGGTGGTTGGTGTCATGGGTAGATTAGTGAGGATTTGGGGTGATAGGGGAGGGTGTGAGGGTGGGGGGGTGTGATGGCATGCAGGTAAGGTGGGGGATGTGATAGTTAAGATTTGACTTACCAGTGTCCGTTCCTCCACCGACTCCTCCGAGGCCCTCAGGATGCAAGATGGTCAGGACTTGCTCCTCCCATGTTGTTAGTTGTGGGGGAGGAGGTGGGGGTCCGCTGCACTGCGATGTTGTGCCTGGAGACGCACCTTCCCCCGTGGAACGCACCTTCCCCCGTAGGTCGTTCCACCTCTTCCTGATGTCCTCCCTATTTCTTGGGTGCTGTCCCACTGCGTAGACCCTGTCCACTATTCTTTGCCATAGCTCCATCTTCCTGGCTATTGATGTGTGCTGTACCTGTGAGCCAAATAGCTGTGGCTCTACTCGTACGATTTCCTCCACCATGACCCTGAGCTCCTCCTCGGAGAAGCGGGGGTGTCTTTGGCGTGACATGGGGTGGTGTGTGTGAGGTGTGGGGTGGTGTATGTGGTGATGAGTGTGGTGAGTGTAGTGGTATGTGGTGTTTAGTGCGTGGATGTAGTGTGGGTGATGGTGTTGTGTGCTTCTGTGTGATGGGGTTGTCAATAGCTGTGCTGTCTCTCTGGCCTTTTCTCAGAAATTCTGGTTGTAGGGGTTTGTGGGTGATGTGGGTGTGTGTTTTATATTGTGTTGGGTGTGTGGGAGTGTTGTTTGTATGTGTATCAGGTGTGTGTATTTTGAATAGTCCAATGTGGCGGTGTTTTGTAGATGTGTGTGTATTTTGAGCTCGGCGGTGTGTACCGCCAATGGAATACCGCGGTTGAAAGACCGCTGCGTGGATTCGTGGGTCGTTATAGCATGGGCGTGTTTCTGTTGGCGTGGAGGTGGAGGATGTGTTTCCGCCAGTTTATCGCTGACCTTTGGTGTGGCGGTATTGTGTGGGTGTCTGAATTTCGGCGGATTCCGTGATGTGTGTCATAATAGCTGTGGCGGTCTACTGCGGCCGCAACGGTGTATTGGCAGTCTTCTGCACGGCGGTAAGCGCCTTATACCGCCAATGTTGTAATGAAGGCCATAATGTTCTACTTATCCCTCACAGCCTCTTCTGTTACCTCACATTCCTTCACCTCCAGTTTGGAGCAAACCATTAAAGTGTACTAAGCAGGCTGGGAAGGTAACAATGGAAGTGGGTAAGATTAATATGGGGAAAGCAAAGGGAAGCAAGCATTTGCAATGCAGTGGGTCTTGTGTTTGCTCGAGTTAGAGCTGTTAGTGTTGTAAGTTCCTAGCTGGACTTTTCTTGCCACTTAAGTTGAAAATGAAAACGTATAACAGTTGACATAAGCGAGCCGATTCAAAGCGCCATGACTGCACTGATCATGACCACGAAGCAGAGATTCAAAAAGAAAAAGAAGTTGGTTTGCAGTCAAACATATTAACAAGCATGCAATTATCCATGTAACAGGGTCAGCTTGCAAGGCGGTAACAAAAATACCCCAGGGGAGGGACAAACATAAACCATTTACCAATTGATAACAAAGATTTCTTTAAAGGCAAGGCCACGAATCAGTGAAAGTGATGGGCGTGCGTTGGGCATGGTTAAAAGCCCACAATACTTACAACAGGTCAAAGCGCTTGCACGCTCAACCTAAAAAGGAATAAATACAGCAAGTGCTTTTAACACTTTTTTTAAGGTCCATTTATTTTAGATGCGCCGTTCCTCTGCCATATGCCACCCCCTTTCTCGGTTTACAGTGGCTTGGTTGTTCACATTACTTGAGCCCCTTTATCTGCCCAGATCTGTCAATTTAAGTTCTAATGAACAGCCTCATTTGATCCCTGGATAGAAGGAACCACATTTTATTTGTTAGATATTATTTATATAGCAGGATGGCTCAGTGAGTTTAGTGCTCATTGTAGACATATGTATCAGGTCTGTCAGCCCAAAGTTTGTATCCCAGCGTGACATACTAAAATTTTCATTCCCCAGATGTCAATAAATTGAGTACCTTTAAATTGAACAATGGGGGGGGTTTATTTTATTTACAGCACAAATGTATGCAAAAACAGCAATATTAGTCTGTATATTAAAAATGTTAATATTGTTTATATTATTAGTATGATTATTACTTTTGAGATTGTTATTAGAATTTTATAGAGTTCCAAGAGCAGGACCTAGGGTATTCCTTTTTAATTCTACTGAGTTTGTCTTCCTTAGCCATTTTTTCTTTCTCTAGTTCCCAACTTGTGGAGTTCTGTGGTTTATGTGCAATATTTGTTTCTAAAACTTAGAAGTTCTTACATTTTAATTGCCACTTTGTAAACAATCTGAATCATATCCAAGTGCTCCTGTCCCTGTTCACCACTCCTTGTGTCCCAGCTAAGTTCACATTATCCACTTACTGTTTGATACATACATGCATACAATTTTACACCTTTATTGATGATTGAAATGATGCTGGTACAATAGTCGTCTACAAAAATTGAATATAACTCCCAGTTCGCTGACGCTTAAAAACATTTTTGATGTCAAAATTGTCATTAAATTAACCGTTTACGTTAGCCTTCATGGTGCCCTCACGTAAAGACAAAAAACATTTTTTCTTAATGCAGTTCTATTTTTCTCTACCCTTAATAGCATCTTTTATTACTTTTTTCAGTCTAAATTGAGCTATGTTTGACCAAGGCTTTCTTCAAGATGAGCTATTTTGTACCATCTTACATCTTTTTTTGTGAAGGCATAATCCATGGATTTCATATGATGCCTGTCTGAATAGATCATTGTCATTGGAACTGAAGTATTCCTGATCACCTAACCATATGTATTCACCAAAACTGTGGTTTAGAAAGAATAATCTATCAAAAAGTCCATCAGTTGTCATAAGATTCTACTTTGAAAATCCCTAAGCAAAACAGTTCTGTCTTTATAATGATGTTCATCTGGACAGAACTATCCACTTTCTATTGGATGTCCCCTGTTCCTCACCCTATGTCATGCCCATCTCCCTTATTTAGGTACACTCTCTTCCTTCTTTGTACTATTTCTATCTTATCTCTTTAGTCCAGTATCAATCCCTGTATACCTGAATTAGTAAATTTCATGTTTTACATATTTTCAAGTATTTGCTTTTAAAATCATGTGTGTTGCTGTTTAACATGACTTAAATGGAGCCAGAATTAATTGTGATTTATGGGCTAGCAAGAGGCTATATATCTTGCCTCTTCCTTTAGCAATTAATTTGAAAGACTCTCACTACCTCATGTTGGATCTATGTTCTGATTCCCCTCCACTTATCCTGGTAATCACCAACATAAATGTTATTATCAGCACTTTTTGTTCACTCTTCCTCACCCCTTCATTCTCTTCCCCCACTGATTGTGGGCCTGTATTTCACACTTTCTTAGGATTCTGTTCATAAAATGAGAATTGTTTCTCCAGAATGCTCCTCAGGGTTGTGTCCCCTCTTCCGAAGAGACTCCTCATTAACCATTTCTGAATTTAATCTCACCAGCTCGTATTGAACTGCCTTCTTTAGAGCCACTCCTCTGATTCAGAAACTGGATTGGTGGATGATAATTGAACATCACAGTCTTTAAGTGCTGCAATACCATTTTGTTTCCAAGTGTCGCAACACTAGTGTTTGCGGTTGAAATAGCTGTTACCATGTTCCAAAGTATGCTCTTTTTGGCCTTGCATCTACTACCAATGCCTTGTCAAGTGAGACAGTGGTTGAATAGGAAGTAGTGCAACCAGATGGAGGTGAACCACCCACAACAGCAGGCATTAACCTCTCACCAAGGATCCGTTTGGCAGTAGCTGCACACTAAATAGTGATTATTTCCACTTTAGGTCTGGCTAAATACAGGTTTTGCAATTACTCATGCAATCCCAAATAAAGACCTAGAAAGTTAGAGGGACTTTGGCACTACCCCTTTCACGATCATCTTCTGTATATGCTTTTGGTAAGGCAGCAATTGTCAGACTGTGGGAAATGGCTATGCATGGTGTTACCCCACGATAAATGCAGTAAGAAGTGGGTTTATAATGTGATCTCCCAGACAAATGCAAAAGGTAGAAAGATTATTAACTTTGTGACTTCTGACAAATAGAGTTGAAGGGTTTATAGTGAGAATTCCCTGAGTAACCGCTTTGAAATGGACTTTACAGTTTTTTAAACACAAAAAACTGTGCACTAGGTCAGCACTAGCTCTGGACATCTGTGTTTCATTGTGCACATTTTTCACTTTAGGTTTGGAATTTAGTTGTGTGTGATTTAATGTACGTTTTATTTTTAAAGGTAAAAACTCTGCCTCGACATTGGTTTATTTAGTGTTTTTGCAAGTTTTGCAGAGTTCTGATTTTCTAATCCACACTGCCTCCTTGAGTATGCCTTGGACTGCCTTGCCTCGCTCACTACTTTGACGATCTTGAGCTGAAGTGTTAAACTTGGGGCTCTTTTAGGGCCCAATATTAAAACAGCCCCATGACATGAGTAGCAGAAGACTTCAGCTGTCATAATTGGAGCACACTGATCCCCAGTTGCCCTGGAACCCTCAAACCTCTTCCCACTTGAACTGCAGTGTAAGTGATTTGTTATTGGGCACTACCCCAGAAGAAATCACCATGGCTACTGTCCATTTGTCCCCGTGCCCCCTAACGTGGCACTACAAACCCCAACTGTAGCAGTACGTATTGCCTTGCACCCTTTGCATTCTAGTAGTCTTACACTACCAACAACACTCACTCCACGCACAGATTAGTAGTCTGACATAAATGACAGCATGACAGCACTCTTACAGCCTGCACCGACTAGCAGGCTCGAACTCTTGATGGATCTCACACCTTTCACAAACTAGCAGTCATATGCTACCCAAACCACTCTCACACCCTTCACAAACTAGCAGCTAAGCCAGTGGGTTTGGGGTGATAACTGACGTACCTCTTCATGGATTGATGAGTATGGGTGTGTGGTATGGTGATGGACGAGTGAGTTAATGCACATTGAATCAGTGGGTGGATAAACCGATGTATGAGTGGAAAGATGAGTGACTGGATCATGAGTGGCTGAGTGCATGGATGGACAGTGTAAATTACATTCAGGCAGTATGAACTTGGAGCGTGCACAGACTCAGGAAATGACATTGTGACAGTGTGGGAATAAACTTGTATTTTGATGGTGACTGTACACCAGCAGTGACAGACAAGCATCTCACGGATGTCATCCATTGTAAATCCCAGATGTATGTGCAACTAACATGGGAATTACAAAAGATTGCCACATTGAAGTATGCTTTGCATGCAACAAGTGGCACCATATGTGACGTTGATTCTCCATTTGTGACCTTGCAGTAGGATGCATGAATAGTAATTGTTGACATACTTGTGTTGTATGCCATGTGTACTTGCCGACCACTGTGGAGTGTGAGGCATGCACCTGTGTACCGGCCAGTGGTTGACTTGGCAACGATGGAAGAACACCACATCATCTCCCTCTATCGACTGAACTGAGCTACAATCAGGGAGCTGTGTACCCAGTTGGAGTCTGATCTGCTGCCAGTCATTCGACAACCTACAGCCATTCCTCCAACTGTGCAGGTGGTATCCATCCTCCATTTCTTGACCACTGGCTGATTCTAGGGATAGTGGGAATGGCAAAAGGCATGTCTCAACCTATTTTCAGCAATGTGTTGAGGAATGTCTTGTCTGCATTAGTCAAACATATGGACAGCTACATACAATTTCCCAGTCCTGTAGATTTGGCCACTGTGAAGGCTGATTTCTATGCAATGGAATACATCCCTCATGTGATTGGGGCCATAGATGGCACCCACATTGCATTAATACCACCCATGGCTGATGAGCAAATGTACAGGAACCATAAGGGCTTTCACTCCATTAATGTGCAGATGGTCTGCTTAGCTGACCAGTACATCTCCCAGGTGACTGCAAGGTTTCCAGGGTCTGTCCGTGATTCATACATGCTGAGGAATAGCAGTGTCCCACTGTTGATGGCGCCTCTACAAAGAATCAGGGCCTACCTCATCAATGAGTATGATGAGTGTATATGTAATTAGTGTTACCCCAGCTTTACTACTCAAGTCTGTATGTGACATAGTGGAATGTAAATGTTAGTTTACCCTATCCACAGGTGATTTCAGGTTATCCCAATCTCTCCTGGCTACTGATACCGGTGAGGAATCCAAAGACCAGGGCTAAAGAACAGTACAGTGAGGCTTATGGGAGGTCAAGAAGAGCAATCAAAAGGACATTTGGTTTCTGGAAGGCAAAGTTCAGATGTCTGCACATCTCTGGGGGTTACCTGTAGTACTCACCACAGAAGGTGTGCCAAACTGTGTTGGCCTGCTGCATGCTCCACAATCTGGCACTGAGGAGGAATATCCCATTGCTGGAGGAGGTAGGAGTAGGGGACAATCCGGTGGCAGAGGGGGGAGGAAATATGAGTGACGAAGATGGGGATGAGGAAGATGTAGGCACAAGGACAGATCTCATCCAGCAGTACTTCAGCTAAGCTTCTGGTAAGTACTTCTCTAAGTTTAACCTGTCACATGTTGATGTACAAATTGGGTGTACTTCATTTGGGTTTCAGATGAGTGTATACAGGAGTGGTCTGACAAGTGCATCAACAGTGCTGCTGTTATGTTAGCTAGTCCATCTGTCTGTGTTGCATATAGTTTAGACATCCTATCTACTTCTTGTCACATTTGTGACTTCTCCATTCTGGTATCACATGTTCATTGGCATAGTTCGCTGTTTCTTGTGACTTCAAGTGCTGTTAATACTTAGCATCCAAGGGTGTGAGCTGTATAGAACAACTACAATGAATGTCTATTACTCAGGTCATTACTGTTAGATGCAACAATTATCTTGTCTCATAGTACCTGAACAGGGTTGTGGTCATCTGTGCAAGAGCACTGGATTGTCTATCGATGTGTACACCTTCAGTGTAAATCGTTTAACCATCATGATGTGCAGGTACATACTGTTGGCAACAGTGAAAATAATATGTGATGTACATTCTGTGCTATCATTTGTAGATGTACTATGGACCATGTTTCACCACTCTTCCCAGTCTGCTACCAGAGGGCTCAGGGATGTGTGGACTCTGACTGTACTGCTGGAAACCGGATGACAGCATACATACACATCCTCACTGTGTTCAATGACTCAATTTCTGTGAGATGTCAAACATTTGCTGCACTATTACAATGAGTAACTACATAACACCAAAACTTGTCTGTGAATACATGTATTGTGTATACCAAAGGGTGGCCAGGGTGCAAAGCAGTGGGACCATGGTGACCGATTCCGTCAGTCTGTAAGGCCCAGCAGTTGGTAGCACAGGTCCATTATCCATGTGGCATTTGGAAATGGGGTATGGCAGTGGGAAGTCAACAAGGTGTCTGTGTGGCACACAAGGGAGACAGTTCTTGAGAGGCTCATTTCTTGGCATTGGGGTTGGTCTTGGCTCCTGTCCCTGTAGGATGTCTGGGTCTGCGACCACATTTGCTTGGGGGTTCCTCAGCAAAAGGGGGTGGCTCAGTGGTGGCATGTGAGTCCTCAGGCATGACCAGTATCCCACTAGCTGCAGCAGATGTGGAGGGCTGGTCAGTCAGTTGGCTAGTGGAGGGGGCCTGGTGGTGGGTGGAGGACTCACGCAGGACTGTGACAAGCTCCTGCATCAAGCCTTTCATGGAGTCCATGGTAGCACTGAGGGCATGGCATTCCTGCATGGCCTCCTGGTGGTACTCCCTCTGCTGGCTCAAGTTTTCCCTCAACAGATCTAATATCTGGCCCATCTTGTCCTGAGATAGGTTTTATGCTCCCAGGACTTGTGCTATAGCCTCATGACCAGGAGGCTCTCTGGGTTGCCCCACCCTGTGACCCCTATGTACACTCCCACTGGCACTAGCCCCCTGCACCTATGTCTCTAGCACGCTGTGCCGACTCCCACTCCCACTTACACCAGGACCTTCATCGTCTTGTGTGGTGGGTACAGTGGGTGCTGACTCAGGTCCCTGTACAGGTGGGCACACTATGGATTGACATGGCCATGAGACACTGCTCTGGGTGCGTTGGACGACAGGTGTTGTGGTGGCAGAGGTTGTGAGGGGCTCCTTGGTGTTCTGGGTGAGGCTAGTGGAGGTGGACTGCCCAGAGAGCCCGGATGGGCCAGGTAGGTCTTCCAGTTCCAGACATCCTCTGTCGCTGGGGTCTTCATCAGATGGAGGTCTGGCTGTAAGTGGCACTGGTTGTCTGACGACATTCTCAGTGGCACCTGTGGATGACAGGGATTGTTATTCACATCTGGCTGATGTACTTTACAGGAGCTGCAAGGTGAGTGCTATGTGTCATGCTTCAGGACTCAGGTGTAGTTATGCGAGGGGAATGTGCATTGTTAGGTGGCTAAAGGGTGATTCATTGTGGGAGTCGTCGTTCTTCATGCTGTACATGCATTTGTGCATTTGGGAGTGTGCACTTTGGGATTGTTGTTAGTGCGGTAGGGTGGGCATGCAGGGGATGGGGGTGCATGCATTACAGGTATACTTCATACAAGGGGACTATAGGTGACTTACCAGTTTCCAGTCCTCCGGGGATTCCACTGAGACCCTCAGGGTGTAGGATCGCCAAGACCTTCTCCTCCCATGATGTGAGCTCCAGGGGAGGAGGTGGGGGCCCACCGCCAGACTTTATGAAGACGATTTGGGACCAGATTTTTCCCCTCAGTTCATTCCACCTCTTGTGTATGTCGTCCTTTGTGCGTGGGTGGCTTCCCACTGAGTTCACCTTGTCGATGATTCTCCACCGTAACTCCATCTTCTTTGCCATTGACATTTGCTGGACTCATGCCCCGAATAGCTGCGCCTCTATCCTCATGAATTCATCCACCAGGGTCCTTAACTCATTGTCAGTGAAACGTGGATGCTTTTGTCAGGACATGGTGAGTGTGATGTGTGTGTGATTGTAAGATATTTTAAGTGAAGTGTGCGTTAGAGGTGTGCAGGTTTCTGTGATGTCTGTGTGCAGTGCGATCTTCAGCGTGGTCGTGCAATGTATGTCCGTTTTTTGTCGTGGCATGGAGTTGTGGGTTGTGTGTGTTTTATAGGGGGCGAGGTGTGTGTGTATGTGTTTCAGGTGTGGGGTATTCAAATTGGCCTATGTGGTTTTGTGTTGCAGTGGAGGCTCCATGTTGGCTGCTGCGGTCCTGACTGCCAATAGATTACTACTGCGCTATGACCGCTGTGCTGATTTGTGGGTCGCATTGGGGGCGCGGTCTTTTTCTGCCATGGCGGTGTGGGTGGTGGGACCACATCTGTGCCACCGTCGTCCGGCCTGACGGTGTCATTTTTGTGGCTGTGTTCTAGCAATTTTGTTTTTGTGTGTCACAATTGAGCACCGCGGTCCTTTGGCGCCCACCAGCACGGTGGTCTTCGGGAAAGATGCCAATGTCATAATGAGGACCTATATTCTTGAATCAAGAAGTCCCATCTTTATTTGTTCTAAAACTGCAAATCATTTTGTTGTTCTTGACTTTCAAGCATACAGTTTTCATTTGCTAATGTTAATATCAATTTCTATCAACTGCATTTTGGGTCGGCCTATTGCCAAGTGGTGAGCTACATAATTTGAGAGGAATTACTATTTGCAGTAACGGTCTTCTGCATTTCCAGTATACAAAACGTAGCACATTCAACCTGAAATGTTTTAATAATTGAACCTGAACTTTAAATGATCATGTTTACGCATATTCATAAATACTCAGGGGGTCAGAATGGGCCTGTTGGCGGTGCTTCCGTCATTCGCGGCCCTGGCGGCCTTTGACCGCCAGGGTCGGAATGACCCCCTCAGTATCTTGTAAATGGGAAAACATACGACTCACATATGATTAATTTTACATGCCCATTTAGGTTTGTCAGCAACTTGTCTGTGCTTCGGAAGTATCCAGTACTTGTTCAGACCTTAGGTCACTGTGTCGTATCTGACGATCACAGCACTTTCACTTTTTCTTAGTATCAGTTTCAGACTGTTCCCTTGGGGATGTTGTTTTAGTTTCTCCAGTCCACAAAAGGTAAATGTTAGTTGGTGAAGATGTTGTGTATCGAAACGTTCCATGAGAGTTAGCCTCTGGTCTGTTTTGAGTATATTATGAAAGTATTCTTTTATACTCTGATTCACGTTTAAATTAAAGTGAACGGCAATCAACTACCATCTTTATCCTAACCTGTTTGGTCCAATTAATCTGATAATCTACATAATGACCTCCAAGATGAACACTGCAGTGTTCAACTCAAATCGCTTTGCTCAAATTTGTGCTTGATGATTTCACATTACCAATGAACCTTAAATGGTCTCTGTATTAACAGACTCTAATCACCAAGTATGTCTTTAAATGAACATGCTGGCAAAACTCCACAGTATATCGCTTATGTGTTGGATAGACAGTATGCAAGGAGCATCTCATGACATTTATGTAAAGTGACGTTATTATGATGTAGATTGTGCATACATTTCGGAACATACTTAGTGAAACTTTTTCTGAGCAGTAAAATTGTCAAGATTGAAAGGATCTGCAAGACTGCTATTATTTGACCTTTACTGAAATAATACATGCAGAATTTGAAGACTATCTAATGAGGTAAATACTGGGTGTTTGACCACATACACCCCTTTGAACATGAGTAAATCCCCACTGGTAACTTCTCTTTGAAAACTAATATGCACAGTTTCTTGCATGTTCATTTGCTCTCAATTAATACTATTCATCTGCAATAGCAATACTCTGATCTGATAGTTGAGCCTTCAACTAACAATCCTGAACCCCAAAATAATCCCAATTTTTTAGTATCTTTGCACACAATATATTTGTTATTTCTTTCCTTTTGCTTTCTTCCATTAGTTGGCAACATCATATCATCCACAAATGAGCTGCATGCCAGCACCTTTAGAAATGACCCTTAAGAATAACTAACACACACTTCTAGTATAGCACCTTGGGTGATTACATGGGCGGCTGCCCCTGAACAGAGGCAGCAGGGCAGAACAGGGTGCGAAGGCCCGGGGGGGTGGGAATGTTTGTCTCCCCTCCGTCCCCTTCTGAGCACAGGCTCCCAGCCAATCAGGACGCTGCTGAAAGCAGCGTCATGATTGGTCTGAGCGGCTTGCTTTGCCACTCAGTCTAGGAATGGGAGCCTGGGCATGTTCTCTACCTGGCTGTGCTGTACAGCCGGGTAGAGAACATGCAAAGTGCACATGTCTTTTTGGCCGACCGAACACAGCCAGCCAAAAAAGACATGCTCACTTTGTGTGCACATAGTCCTCCTCGAGCACCTCCCTCCATCACCATCCCTACAAGGAAAAATAAAATGATAATAACGTAATGTACGTTGTTATCATTTAATTTTTCCTTTTTGGTAAAACCAGTGGAGCAATGCTTCTCCGCCTTAGAGGAAGAGCCGCCCTTGGGTGATTACAATTCTTTGCACCACTACCTCTTGTCTATGAACTGGTCAATGCACACACGTGTCTGGACACACCCATGTGGATAATACAAACCGCCTAATCATGGTGTCTGATTTTCACATATGATGTTGGAAACACTTATCTGAGAATTAATATTTATATCCACATTTCTCTCCAACTTTACAGCCTTGAGAAAGCCCCAGACAAAATAACCAAGCAGTGGGTGAAACATGTGTTGGCTGTTTCACTACATATCAACAAAGTACATACTTCATATCAAGTTGTGATCCCTTGTAAAGCTGGAATCAACTACTATGTAAGAACAATAAAAACTGGACAAATGAAAATGAAAAAATAAAAAAAAATAAAGAGCAAGACAACAAGTACCTTTGTTTTTTTTTTTTTTAATCAGTGGGTAGAGACACTCAATTCTCTTTCCTTATCTAGAGAGATCTAGAATCCAAAACAGGGGATTCCTTCACAGGATGGTAGTGCTAGAGTTGATGCCTTTAAATCCATAAACAATAGCCTGCTCTGAAAAACCAAAAATATCTGGGATGCTGCTCATCACATCACCAGTGAGGATCCTTCCCATCTTTCCCCATTTTACAATATCTAACAAGCTATTGTGTAGACCCTCTAACAGCAAACAACATAAAAAGCAACTTCCACATCTTCAAACCCTTCTGGTCTGATATGGTAAGTGTACTTTTTATCTCAGGGTGCTTTACCTGATGTTTTAATATCTGGCCAAATAACCCAAATTTTTTAAAACACAATCTGGATCGTGCTTTGGTATGCAAATATGACTGGTGAGAATTATTCCTTGGCTTGGAACACCTATCAAGGTTATCTTTGCTAAAAAATTAAACACCATTATCCCCAAGAAACAGCAGGTTGCACACCTTCATTTGGGCTTCCCTTTGGGTTTCATGCTAGAAACAGCGATGCTGAAAAATATGGATAATATGCACCACACAGTGGATGAGGGAGATTCTTGGTGACCTAGTCCTCTTGTTTTCTTTTCAGCTTTTGACAATGTCGATCATAGGAGGCTTATTTTTAAGCTGGAGCTCCAAATGGGTTTTTATGGTAGAGTCCTTATTTCTCTTCTTTGCGCCCAAGGTGACATTAAGTGGGGAAATTGATAAGACACATCTCTGGTACATCTACAATTCCCTGAGGCATTCCTCAAGGCTCCATCGTTGCTTCTACTGTTTTCAACCTGTACATGAATTAAGTGAGTCTGATCTTTGATGATATGGGTACCTCCACACAGTAATAAATGAGTGCTCATTTTCTAGAATTCCTTGTAACCCAAAGGGTGTCTTGGTGGTGTGATGTGAATATCACACACTCATTTCACCTAGCACCTACCATCATCAAGGAAGTCTTTACTCTTATTCTCATTTCAACCAAGACTTTGGAAAAAGTTGACTTTTCACTATTATTCAGCCTGAAATCAGAAGACTTGCTAAGTCACTGTCACCCTTAGTACAGTCACTGGTCTTCGCACTAGACTCGGTCCTCACTCTCATCCCACACACTTACCTGATGGCCAAGTACACATAGTTCTACCTCCAATTGTTTTTTAAAAAGCAAGCACTACATTTTTGCATATCTTCTGAAAACCGCAGTCGAAGCTCCAGAAATTCTAACTGTAGACTTACTACTGATCTAAGTAATTTTGATCAGATCACTCTAATTCTCTGCGGAATCAAAGTCAGGTTATGTTGTCTCCCTACAAATCTCTTTACTTGACTAAACCAATTTACCTGTCTAATTCCTGATCATCTCTGGTGGCCAAAAATAACGCAAAAATTGAACCTCACTACAAGTTGAAAATCCTTGATTGAAAACTTCCCTAGGGAAAAAATATTCATTCAAAGGTACTACAACCACCACTTGGAACTTTCCGTCCCTTAATATCGGATTCAAACCCACCATTTCCATTCGTAGGATATTTCTAAGAACTTACCTAGTCTTTATCTTTCTTTTACTCCTTTTTGGTCTGTCTGTACTGTCAAATGTATACCTTTGAGCTATAATATGCACAAAATAGTTCTGGGTAAAGTGCCCTGGTGTTTGTGATTTTTCAGATGCAATAGAAAACTGTTAAAATAAATCTATAAAAAATGCAGTATATTGTTCTTTTAGTAAGAGTAAAAGGTTTTGATTGGCAGATATTACATTGCAGGTGGTAGTGTGGGTGGTCAAGGATTCAGAAAGGTAATCTGGGGAAATGTCATATAAAAAAATGAATAGTTGTAAGATGTCCAGATTTTCCTGTGAGCAGGCAGCTGCCAATAAGATAAGGTAAGCATGTGCTTAGAGAACTTGTACAAGGTCCAAATTAGCTAGTTTGAGTCTAATGAGGAGAGAGTATATAGTGAGATGCCCCGTAGTAAGCTACTGTAGGCCTCTAATTTACTTAGAACAAGTATATAAATGTACATATATAAATATAAATGTTTATTTTTCATTATTTCATTTGTTGTTTACAAGATTGTGTTTTTTCAGCACAATTTCTGTGGCAACTGTGTTTTTTCATTATTTTGTCTCCAAAATTCTGCAGTTTCACTTTTTAAAAATGTGCGTGGCCTTTGCCAGGTGAAATAACAGTATACCATTTACTAGAATTGTTACTGTATGGTGCTTTCTATGTTTGCCAGTGCAATAGGCGCGTGACAGAGCTGGAAGTCACAGTTCTTAATTAGGTGACTCTTTCTTGTCCCTGTTAGATGTCTCATCTACGAGGAGCCTTGCCTATGTTTGAGTTGGTGGAACGACAGCCCTCTCACTTTTGTAGTTCTGATGTTTTAAGCCTCACACCAGGTAAGATTACAGCTAATCCAGGAAATGTGACATATACAAAGGAGTGTGACATCAATAATACATTAGGGTCAGACGCATTAAAAGGAGTGGAAGTAGACTGCTGAGAGAAGGGTATGATGATATGGGGAAAAGGAAAGTGCCAGAATCAGTTGAAGAGCGACTGGCATTTTATTGACAGCTGACCTTGTATAAGTCTACTATACTGTACTGTTAGTGTAATATGCTGATGATATGCATTTGTATCTAAAAAAATGAAATATGCAAGTTAAATTCACAAGAAAAGTAAAATGAAGCATAACTACATTTTAATGTAATGCACTTTGGCAGTAAAATCTGTTTACCGTCTGCTTCAATGAAAAGTTTCCTTCTATTATAACAATGACTGGCCACTGAACAAACTGGTAGGCAGTAGGTGAGCAGCATAAGGAATGTTCCCGGTCTGAAATGGGTGCTCAGAGTGATCTACATTTAAGTAATTGAGTACATTTCTCTTGGCCAGTCTAGCAACTGCAAAGTTATTGCCTTGTCACAGTTGTGCTATACAACTAGCTGCAAAAGGACAAATAAAAGTAACATGCCAAAATGAGTAGTGACTGCTCATTCTAAGGTCCCTGCAACAGCTCTTGTTATGAGTAGCAACCCCCACTCCTCAACTTGCCAAAAGTTCCCTCTACAATTTGTGGTTTATCTGCTAGGACTATAAAGTGCCTCACGTTACAGACCAGAACAACAGAAACAGGAACTAACCTGTGAATCAATTTGAGCATGGGGTAATTAACATATAAATGCAACATTAACCCATCACATCTTTGTATGTTACACCTGTGGGGGCTTTTAATCTGTAACTAGACATTCAAGAAGACAGTCTGGCTTGACTTTCTATTGTAAGGACCTTGCAGGTCATCACAAAAGTAGGTCTGATGAAGCATCAGTGGTCTTTGTCTTCCCTGTCAAACGTAATGTTCCCTTCGCGGCACCCAGTTTCTGTGCACTGTTCAAGATAAGAGAAAGACCCTGCTATAATCCCACAAGCCATAAAAGGATAACTTTACTTGATGTTAATGGCAAACATTATGCTTCATTGCTGCTGAAAGACATTAAGGGGGTCATTACGACCCTGGCGGTCGGTGGTAAAGCGGCGGTAAGACAACAAACAGGCCGGCGGGAAAAAAAATGGAATTATGACCACGGCGGTCATCCACCACTTCATCATTCCGACCGCCATGGCGGTGAAGACCGCTGGGCTGGAGATTGCGGTCTCCAGCCCGGCGGTCATCACTAGACCGCTGATGGTATCAGGACCCTGCATACCGCCATGGATCTCGGGTGATGGTCGTGAGATCCATGGCGGTAGGCACTATCAGTGCCAGGGAATTCCTTCCCTGGCACTGATAGGGGTCTCCCCCACCCCCTGCTGCCCCCCACGAATCCCCCCCCACACCCCACACCCCCCCCAAGGTGGCACAACCCCCCTCCCCGACCCCGAACATGCACATATACACACACCCCCAACATGCACATATACACACCCCCAACATGCACATATACACACCCCTACACACACACACATACACCCCGACAACACATACCCGCACACATACAGACATGCACACTGTCTGACCCGCACACATTTCACATACACACAGCACCCCCCGCACGCATACACTCACTCACTCACCCCCTCTACACTCTCACATGCACGCACACAATACACAACACCCCCCCACCCCCTTTCCTAACGGACGATCAACTTATCTTGTCCGTTGATCCTCTGGGAGGGGATGGGATCCATGGGGGCAGCTCCGCCACCAGAACACCGTCACCAGAACACCACCACACCGAATCATGGGACGTGATTCAGTGGGCGGTGTTCTGTTGACGTGGAAGTGGAGGTTGAGCAACCTCCACGTTCCTGCCGTCCGCCAGTATGGCTGTTGGTGGCTTTCCATACGAAAAAGGACGGCGGCCTGCCAGCGGTCATAATATGCGGCGCGGAAGACTGCCACCACTGGCGGTCTTCAGCACAGCGGTACCTCGGCGGTCTTGCGAAAAGACCACCGAGGTCGTAATGACCCCCTAAGTCATGCATGAATGATGAACATACACTTCCCATTTGGGGAGTAACTGATAATATCTTGGCTCTTGCAGTGCTAATAGGTAGCCATACCTGGTAGCTCCCCATGATGTGGGGAGGAAGTTAGACAGTTGGAGAATACCTGCTGGGCTTCTGCGCCCTATTTAACAACTAAAGTATAAT
Organism: Pleurodeles waltl; assembly: GCF_031143425.1. Taxonomy (NCBI): domain Eukaryota; kingdom Metazoa; phylum Chordata; class Amphibia; order Caudata; family Salamandridae; genus Pleurodeles; species Pleurodeles waltl. The sequence goes on along the minus strand of NC_090450.1, from coordinate 337,673,485 downwards.
TCTCCGGTTTGAAATTAGGAATTGACAGTCTCATCACAGCAAAAAACAAAACAAATAGAAGACCGAAGCAAGGGTGCATGTGAGCCTTTTTACTCGTTATGTTACAAACCTGCGAATGATAGCTCATGATAGCCAAGAATAGGTGGACATACAGTGCAAGTTTTACATCATGCTGAGGGTACTGGTTTATTGGAGAAGACAGGTGATGGCCTAAAACACCTATGAAATAGTATAGAGCCCTAGTGGGACTCCAGTATTTGAGTGTAAATATTACAAACGTGAATACAACTATATTTTGGGTAGGCTGGTACTGAAAGGCAAACTTATACAGTAATATCCAGTTATAAACATCTGGGCATCTGGCTGTACAAGGGAGTTGGCCACCTTCATGAATCATTTAATCTAAACTCAAATCAGTTTCACTTTCTGCCTTATTACTGCTTGTGGAGAACTTACTGGTCCATCCCTGACACCAATACTGGAGGTGATAAGAGTAAAATGAATTCCAGCTATAAGTTATGGAAAATAGGTATTAGGCAGGCTATGTCGCTGGCTCCATCCAGCAGAATCCAACCATTGTTGTACTACAATCCATGGCCAGATTTTGCTATAATTCGGTCTCTTAAATCAGCTTTGGGTGTTTAGATTGGTAGGTGGTTCATATTCATAACCTGTTATTCAACGCTATATTGCTTTCTCAGTTAGAAAATCAATTAAAACGGATTACCTGAGAATAAGATTTGTCTATTCGACTTCAGAGAATCCGCTCATAGGAAAATAAAATAGGCTTTGATAAATGTTTACTTTGTAATTTGAGATCCACCAGAATTCTCCATTTCCTTTATATTTTCCCGAAATGTAAGCGTGAGCAAAAGGGTTTTTCCTCTAATTGTTATGATGTGTTATCATTACATTTTAAAAATGAGGATCCTTTGTATGCATTTAACTGCTAACGTGATTAAGCTATTAGAGGATTATTGTTATTGAATTTGCCTATACTCCGAGCTGTGACTAATCTTTATTTTAGCGTCTTTTATTGAGGCGCACCATCTTTTTTAGTTTCATGATGAATTATCTGTCCTGCTTTAAATACGTTTATCATGTGTGTATTATCTTGTTGGGGAACGATTTTATCTAACTACACAATAACAATGGTAAATTGATTAAATTATTTAGCACAAAAATAATGGTGCTCTAGTGATGACACAGTAGCAAGTGAATAGCAACATTGGCGACACCTGTATGTACAAGAAACAAAGGCCCAATAACTATGTAAACATTAGACTGCATGATTCACATCTAAATGCCTGAACTTGGCAGAAGTTGCCTATTCTAAATCCTGGTGTTATAGACAGCATTTCAACCCTTCCCTTAATTATGGTTTTTCATTAGGAAAACATTTTGAGCAAGCATTATACAGGTTGATAAATTAATGCCTATACATAACAAGCATTTGCAATGCAATAGGTCTCGCGTTTACTCGAGTTAGAGTTGTTAGCGTTGTAAATTCCTAACTAGACTTTTCTTGCCACACAAATTGAAAATAAAAAAATTAAGTAGTTGACATAAGCGAGCCGATTCAAAGCGCCTTTGCCGCCTTGAGCGTGAGCATCAAGAAGAGACACATAAGGAAAAAGAAGTTTGCTTGCAGTCAAAGTTATTGGCAAAAGTGCAATTATCCATGTATCAGGGTTGATGGCCAAGGCAGTAACAAAACCGCCCCAAGGAGGGATAAACGTAAAGCATTTACCAATGAAAACAAAGGATTTTTGAAAGGCAAGCCCATGATAGAGTTAGTGATGGGTGTGCGATGGGTGTTGTTAAAAGCCCAGATACATGCCAACACGTCGGCCAAGCAGCGCTTGCGCACTGCTATGCTCGACCTAAAAGCGGGTTAAATTATCCAGTGTGGAGAATAATATTCTGCTATTTAAAAATACACCCAAGACCTTACCTTAATTACAGCCAAGGTGGTAAAACAGATGGAGATAATCCTGACAAGAGCATCAAGGGAGATAAGCCTGACGAGAGGCCTGTTTTTGTCTCGTTTTACCAGATTGTGATGATGCCTGTAGGCATACCTTACTTCTCTCATCCTCTTCTCCTGTGTAAATTAGTCACTAGTATGGGCATCAAGCTGTTGGTCACAATTGCTGTTTTGCCTGGAGCCTTTGTAGTGCCCCTGGTAGGGTAGGAAAGGATTCAAGTAAGAGGGAAAGGCTGGTTGAGCTGGCATCACTACCGGCATGAACTTCCTGCAAGAGGAGCATCCAAGTGCAAAGAGTGGAGAGAGTCAGGGGGTTCTCCTACTTCTTCCTCTGCCCCTGCCCATGCCCTTGTTACATACTTTCCTGCCTCTGCCGCTCCCCTCACCTGGCCGTCTCCAATGCCCCTCTCCAATGCCCCTTCCTTTGTAACAGACTTGATGGCTGCTGACAACTCAGCAAAACACACGTGGCTCAAAGAGAATTGTTTTGATTGAAAACGAAAAAGAGGCAAAGATCCATAAACAATTTGAATGTTTATGGATTGGTTCTTAGCTGTGAAGCTGCATCCAGAAGTTGAGCTTTTAGGCTTTATTTCGAAAAATGTTAGCAGATTGGCGCTATTTTGAATCTCAAAGATCCAGCAAAGCTAAAAAGTCTACAGGAGGGCAGCACCCTGTGAAGATGTGATGGACTTAGGGAAGGAGAGGGTGGGCAGAGTGACACAGACAGGCAGGGCCGGCTTTAGGGCTGCTGGCGCCCTGTGCAACAGTTTATTGTGGCGCCCCCCCACCCCATGACCTCCTCCTGGGTTTCACTCACTACCACCCGGCAAATGTGCCCCTCATCTCTCCATCGCCCCCCCTTCACATACATTCATATGTTTTAAAGCACTTGTAAAGGCTGGCTTTACTAATCCACTCAGCTAGCCACATGAAATATAGGGGCATATTTAAGAGCCCATAGCGCTATTCTAATACCACATTAGCATCATTTTTTTACGCTAATGTGGCGTTAGACGGCCAAAAACGCTGTGCCGTACTTACAAAGTGGCTCAAGGCATGCATTGTGCCACTTTGTATCCCTTTGCCCTACATTATGCCTGTGGCACTCAAAATGTATGCAAAGGTGGCTTTTCTCTGGTAGGGAGGGCCAAAAAAATGGTGCAAAGAAATCGGACAGATTTCTTTGCATCATTTTTTTCCAGCACTTTTAATGCCTGCTCAGAGCAGGCGTTAAAATGAGGCGTCTGTTGGTTACAATGGGCCTCTGGGTGCTTTGCAGGATTAGCATCAACATTTTTTACGCTAATCCTGCAAAGCGCCGGACTAGCGTAAAATATTCTGACACTATTCCCCTAACTACTGCCATGTTGCGCCATATTTTAAATACATCGCACACATGGTGGTGTTAGGGGAGTGCTAAGGGGCGCAAGAAAAGTGGTGCAGCACTGTGTGCTGCGCCACTTTTTTCAAATATTCCCCTTAGGGGCATATTTAAGAGCCCTTAGTGCCATTCTAATGCCACATTAGTGTTATTTTTTTAAGCTAATGTGGCGTTAGAAGTCCAAAAACGCTGCACCATATTTACAAAGTGGTGCAATGCAGGCATTGCGCCACTTTGTAACCCTTTGCGCTACAGTATGCCTGCGCCAGGCATACTTTATGCAAAGGGGGTATCTCCACGTTGGGAGGGGCAAAAAAATGGTGCAAAGAAATCTGACAGATTTCTTTGCGTCATTATTTTCAGTCATTTTTAATGCCTGCTCAGAGCTCAATAATAGGTGCTGGTGCTGCGCACTGGAAACAAGCACGAATTAAGCTCTGTCATAGGGGCATATTTAAGAGCCCCTAGTGCCATTCTAACGCCACATTAGTGTAATTTTTCTTACATTAAAGTGGCATGAGAAGGCCAAAAACTTTGCACCATATTTACAAAGAGGTGCAGTGCATGCATTGCGCCTCTTTCTAACCGTATGCGCTACATTGTGCCTGGGCCAGGCATAATGTATGCAAAGAGGGCATCCCCCCAATAAGGGGGGGCCAAACAAATGACTCAGAGAAATCTGTTAGATTTCTTTGCATCATTTGTTTCCGGCACTTTTAACACCTGCTCAGAGCAGGCATTAAAAGGAGGCTTCCATTGGTTACAGTGGGCCCTCTGGGTGCTTCGCAGGATTAGCTTCAACATTTTTTATGCTAATCCTGCAAAGTGCCGGACTAGTATAAAAAATTCTGATGCTAGTCCCCTAACTACCGCGATAGTGCAACGTATTTTAAGTATGACACACACATGGTGGCATTAGGTGGGGTGCTAAAGGGCGCAGGAAAAGTGGTGCAGCACTGTGTGCAGCGCCACTTTTTTCAAATATGCCCCATAGGGCAGTGCTTAATTTGTAAATAAAAAGGTGCCGGTGCCCAAAGCCCTCCTCTTAAACATGCGGCTGCTGCAATTAAATGAATGAACACAGAATACAGAGGTAGCGTAATCCTGAAGCCATCTCGGGCCTCTTCAATCCATTTACAGGCACTCCCTGCCCCTTCAGCTCACTCTTGCAGATTTCTGCTTTTTTTCCCGTTGTGAAGCTTTTTTGTTTTTCTCCTCCTCTGTCTTTCCCATATGTGTCTTTTTCTCACAGTAAATGCTTGAGGCAGAAAAATAAGCGCCAGGCCTCAAAAATAAGTGCTGGTGCTGCGCATCGGTAACAACAAGCACAAATTAAACACTACCATAGGGACATATTTAAGAGACCCTAGTGCCATTCTAATGCCACATTAGTGTCATTTTTTTACATTAATGTGTGGTTAGAAGGCCAAACACGCTGTGACATATTTACAAAGAGGCGCAGGTCATGTAACCCTTCTGTTAGATTTCTTTGCGTCATTTTTTTCTGGCACTTTTAACACCTGCTCAGAGCAGGGATTAAAAGGAGGCTTCCATTGAGGGGTGTTAGGACAAAGTAGAAGAAATATCACTCAACAATAGGAAATTTAGAGCCACATGTACGAAGCTCTTTGCACGTCGCAAACAGCGAATCTGGCTGTTTGGGACATGCAAAAAGCACTTCCCCATGTACAAAGGCAGTTTTGCGATTCAGTAAACTTTTTACCGAATCGCAATATGGGATTGCCACTCGCAATTAGGAAGGGGTGTTCCCTTCCTAATTGCAACTCGCAGTCCCATGTATGATTGTTTTGTGACCGCGAATGCGGTCGCAAAACAATCGCGGTCAGCACCAGTGTCACACTGGTGCTAAAACATTCGCAAACGGGAAGAGGTTCCCATGGGACCCCTTCCCCTTTGTTAATGTCACTGAAAACATTTTTTCAGAGCAGGCAGTAGTCCTACGGACCACTGCCTGCTCTGAAAAAATTAAACAAAAACGTTTCATTTTTTGTAATGCATCTCGTTTTCCTTTAAGGAAAACGGGCTGCATTACAAAAAAAAAAATGCTTTATTTAAAAGCAGTCACAGACATGGTGTTCTGCTGTCTCCAGCAGGCCACCATCCCTGTGAGGGCCGCCATTCCCAAGAGGTCGCAAATTGCGACCTACCTCATGAATAATCATGAGGTAGGCATTTGCGACACCCTTGCAAGTCGCAAATAGTGTCAAGGACACTATCCTACATACTGTTTTGTGACTCGCAAAAAAAAAAATTGATACATGTAGCCCTTAGTTAGCTAAGGTGGCCTCTTGCATTAATATGAATTGGCATGCATTTCTTTATTTATTGCTTCTGTATTGCATTTTCCTCCAGGCTGAAATATGACCCGGTTTAACAATAGAGCAAAGTCTGAGGTGTTGTGGTAGCACATTGAAAGCCTGCACGTTAATATATGTACAATAGTGGGAACACACAATTCATTTCAGGAGCACAAGGTTTTTGAACCAATGTACGCCTCTCCAGTAATTTACAACTTGCAGATTTCCTATGCCTAAGGTGTCACTATCTTGAAAATCAGTTAAAGCACTACATTTATGACAAATAGCTCTTTTATTTCAGGCAGGTGGATCAGCCAAGAATTAAAAAATCTGTCAGACGGCAGAGCTTGGCAGGCTTGTGAATGGCCACATTTTAAGGAGCTTCATCTTGTCTCTGAGGCTGTAGACTGGGCTCTGTAGAGTGTCTGAAGGAACGTGGAGCCAGGTGCACATATGTGGCTAATATCCTGGGTGCCTGATGCCGATAAGGCCCTACTGAAACACAATCACTAAACTTGAGCAAGATGGTGGTGTAGATAGGCTTTTTGCTGGATCCCAAAACCTGCCAGCACGACGAAGCATAGTAGGCTTACCTGGGTGACCTCACAGGTCAGTCATGACCTCCCTGGGAGAACCATATATTAAGAAGCCTAAGAAATCCCCTACGATGTGACACAAGAGTGTGGAAATTGAGCAGGTGCCTGGGAGAAGACTGGGGAGTGCCCAAGGTAGGGAGTGTCACTTCCTCTCCTGGTTTAATTATGCCACAGAAGAATACAAACATTGTGTTGCAAAAGTTTAGGTCGATTTCTTCTCTCTTCGAGTCCAGTCTTCTAGGTAGCTCAGATGAAGAGAGTGCAGGACAGTCTGCAAGAACTTATGCTTAGTGAAACATTGATCATGGCTGCATGACGGATTTAGAGCAGAGAGCTTAGACGCATAGCATGTTTAAAAGAATGGCCTCACTCAGGGTACCATGAAGGAAGTTCAGCACATATCACAGTGGCAGAGGAAGATTTGGGGTCTCTTAACTAGAGCATCTTTTGTGGGACCTGAGAATGGCAGCGTAACAATTTCTTGGAAATGTCCATCTGACTGGAGAAATAGTGATATGTGTGTCTACAGTGAAGGCCTCTTTTCTGCCAATAATAGACTGTACATGAAAGAGGGCACATAAGGGGATAGATATGTGGACAGAACTGGCTTACACTGAACTGTGTGAGACGATCACTAAAACAACTGCGAGAAAGGGTAAAATCAAAATAGGAGCCTCTATGAGCCATAGGCAGCACCTATAAAGCGTTTAAAATAGGAGTTGAACGCCCTTGGGTTTTGATGCAGCTTTGTGCATTCCTGCAAGACTGAGGTTCTGAAGCTGACAACGGGGTCTATAGAATAAATACTCTGGAAGCAGCTCGGGATGTTTTTTTGTTGTCAAAGTTGAACAGGGTCCTTCTGGCTGAGCATCAGATCTGGCGATTGCTTTGAAGCTCAGCTCTGTGGGGATTCGTGGATAGGTAAAGTATTAATGTGTACTCCATGCTTTCTACCATGTATGTGTACTCTGTGCTTTATATTATGCAGAATATTCTCTCAGCACCAAGATCCCATGAACATTGTGCTTGACAAATACGTTCATTCATTCATGCACCTTCTTTTATAGGTTGAAGAGTGCCTACCAAAATCACTCCTCAGTAGTAGATTTACAATATGTTAATTTGATATATGATCTTGTGTTAAGGTACTCAAGTTGGTCTTTCTTACTCATTTTAACTTCCAACCCCCAGGACCATTTTTTCCTTCACCTGGCCATGTTGGGTGAGTTGTATGGTTTACTTAGGCCTATTGATAGTAATGGTTTCAGAGTATAAAAATGTGTCCCAGACAATGTTTGCTCCAATAGAGAAGTGGAATACTGTATGAATAAATTTGTGATGCTAAGATTCAAGTAACTGTGGATCTCTCTGGTGTGGTTGCGAACAATGAAAGGATTTAAACCTAAAAATCAATCAGGGTAAGCTACCTTATGTTTAATATAAGGATGATCCACACTTTTAGGAGCTGATGGAGGTACAATTTGATACCTAACTGGTTCCCTGCATTTTGGGTAAGTATTACTTATGAACCCATGTATCAGCGCACCTCATTTGGTCCTGGATATCCCAAGACCAAAAGACGGTGAGCCCTCCATGCTTACTATAACTTACCAACTTGTCACTTGATGGAGAGAATGTCCTCTTCCCCCAACTTATCTGCCTCATCACATAGTGCATGCATTTATATTAATTTTGCTACTATCTTCCTGCTTGGGGGGGGATGGGCACATTCACTATTTTCCCCTTACTATAATACTAATTACACTCCCATGGAATTAGAAATCGCGAGGGTCCAGTTTTCCATGGGTATTAGGAGATAAACATTCAACAGGGCATTATCCATCAGTGTCCCTTATTGTGCTATATTATGTAATTCTGTTTCAGCATTGTGCTCCATGTCACATTGTCTGGGATGCTGTCAGGGCATAACTCAGGTGCAGACTACTGCTATTGTCATTTACCTGTTATCGATACAGACCTCTGTCTGATTAGGCATAATGAGAATTATCAAAGTCTTAGAGGATAAGTGTTCCTTGCTGTTGGGCAAGGAGTTGGTGAACCAGGCTGAGTGTGTGTGCCATCAACTCATGAAGCATTCACAATTATTTGCTCTATATACATATTTTCTATCACACATTAAAGAAGGGGCAACAGTATTAGTAAACTATCTGCCATAATCATTAGATATAAGCTACATTTATGGGATCAGATCGATAAAGATGTCATCTTACAAATGCAGATAGTCAAAAGGGGAATACCAAATCGTTAAGTCTCTAGAGACTATTCCCAGTCTTTACATTTTAAAGAAAACAACTTGACATCCTCTCATTGCAACAGGCTTTGCTGTTTCTGCAGTTTGTTTTATTTAAGCAAGCCTGGTGATTGATCTGCCACATCTCCCCTTATCTAGTGTGTATCAGGAATGCTTAATTTTAAACCTTTTCTTAACACTTACCTATTATTCTTCTCATTTCATTCTAGGAAATTCTTTAATAAACCCCATGCTCCTTGAAATTTGTTGTAATCTTCTCAAGAACCAAGGAAACCCACTACATTGTGCCTTATGCCGCCCATATTACTGCTGAGCTTGCAGAGAAAAATATATGTTCGAGGCATGTGTGACTGTAGATACACATGCTTAGCATAATCCCACCATCTAGTGTTAGACTGGGTTGTGTGCAATATGTTTTTATTCAAAGAAGGTCTTTCGCGTCACAAAGTGTGATGACTTTCATCGCCACATAACAGCTCTCGGGGTCCACCCATTGTTTCTTCACTTGGAAGGGTGATTTTTTTCCTAGCCTATATAGTGACCCCACTGGCACCTCTTGAAAACCCTTCATAGGCCAGTAGTATGTACCCTGCCCTCCCTTTTTGAAGGCACTTACATATGTTCCGCAGAAAGTCGCTCTCCTGTATTAACATCAAGTCAGAGGAGTATCTCTGAAAGAATATAGATTGCCACTCCCCTTTTAATGTTGAAGCCCATCCAATTCAATTTCCATGTCAAGGTGGTAAGTGATTCACCGATGAGGGGGGGTCACATGAGGAATGCCTCTTATATTGGCCATGGTGTGTTTCTGTGGCGTCTGCATCTCGCTACTCTCCTGCCCCATCTACTGCAAATCCTCCATGATGTGTGCCTCGCCACGAGGACCCAATGCTCTCACTCTGTAAGAAGGAGTTGGAAAGTCGATCTTCCGGCAGGAAGGTGCACAGGCTGGTTTCAACAAACTGTTGTGGGTGGGGACCCTCTATGCCCTCAGGAGATCCTGTGGAACGAAGAATACCGTGTAGAGAGTGGACTTCGACATCCTCCTTTCAGGTCGCCAGTTCTCCAGTTAGGCCTTTCATCTTCTAAACCGTCTGGTTCAATTCCTTGATGGTGTCCCCCAGTGTCATAATACGTGATTTTGCCTCTACCATCTGGCCTCTGGTTTTATGTAACGCCTGTCATAGTAGTGCAAGGTGCGCTCCCTCATCACCAATTTTGATCTCCAGGACCTGTTGCGACGACTCTATAGTGCATGGGGTTGCTTGTGTGTCGAGGGCACGTCATTCCCTCTTCACTTGGTGCGGTATTGGGCAACTTGTCTTTTTCCTGTGTGGGATTAGCGGTATCGACTTGGCAACCTTGTCCAGTGTCCCTTGCTTGGGTGGAGCTTTATTCTTCACTGTCTGGACTTGTTGCTGGCTTAGGAATCTGCAGCTTTGGTTGCCCCTTCAGTCCCCTGCCGTTGATGTTTGGACAGGCGGCATGAGAGCTGATTGTTTCTCCGTATTGGCCCAGCTGATGTCTCCCAGGTATCACATTTTGCCAGGTATGTTGCTTTGCTCCTTGTGGTCCTGCATGTTGGATTCCCATAGGACCCTAATGTTTTGTGGGCCACCCATGCCAGGGCGGGTGATCTGAGTGGTGTGTTGTGCTGAGGAGAGAGCTTGACCTATCCAATATCTTTCAAAAATGGGCAAGGCCCCTAGGCCATCCTATGTCTGTTGAAGCAGTCAGTTTGGAGTCTGCCCGCCCATGGGCCAAGCTACCAGGGGCCGTCTTCTCCTCTAAAGGTAGGTCGCTAGTTTCCCCTAAACCTACGGGCATGTAGTGCCTCCGTTGGCAGTCTTATGGTGCCTACAGCAGGTCACCAGACTTCTCCTCTGAGGCATCGAGGAACTGGGGGTCAACGTCACAGTTCCTTCTCCTGCCTACCGGTGTCTTCTTACTCCCCAATTCACATGTGAGGGATGGGGCGACTGTTCTCCACTCACCATGCACTAGGGCTCTCATCTTGCTTTGATGCGGCCGCCTTCCTCGCCCAGCCATCTTGGCTGTTTGGCCGCCTCAGGCTGACCTCGTCGCCGGCAGTCTGCCCATCTCAATCACCTCGGTGCTGGCTCTCCCACAGCCCCTCCAGCTTCTCACAGCCCATGTCCTGTCTTACAGGCCGAGATGGACTAGCCAGCAGCAGGATTATTGCAAACATGTGGGCTTTGTGAGATTGCTACAACACTGTCAAGCGCTACCAAACTACACACCACTTGTATTTTATTGTAGAGAGAGATTTTTTCTTTGTTTCCTAGATTCAGGACTTTGACACAGGAGGCTGACATAGGAGGCTGGACTGGCTTGTAGTGAGTACCTAGGGGTACTTACACCTTGCACCAGGCCCAGTTATCCCTTATTAGTGTATAGGGTGTCTAGCAGCATAGGCTGATAGATAATGGTAGCTTAGCAGAGCAGCTTAGGCTGAACTAGGAGACGAGTGAAGCTCCTACAGTACCACTAGTGTCAAATGCACAATATCATAAGAAAACACAATACACAGATATACTAAAAATAAAGGTACTTTATTTTTATGACAATATGCCAAAAGTATCTCAGTGAGTACCCTCAGTATGAGGATAGCAAATATACACAAGATATATGTACACAATACCAAAATATGCAGTAATAGTATTAGAAAACAGTGCAAACAATGTATAGTTACAATAGGATGCAATGGGGACACATAGGGATAGGGGCAACACAAACCATATACTCCAAAAGTGGAATGCGAACCACGAATGGACCCCAAACATATGTGACCTTGTAGAGGGTCGCTGGGACTATTAGAAAATAGTAAGGGTTAGAAAAATAGCCCACCCCAAGACCCTGAAAAGTGAGTGCAAAGTGCACTAAAGTTCCCCAAAGGACATAGAAGTCGTGATAGGGGAATTCTGCAGGAAAGACACAAACCAGCAATGCAACAACGATGGATTTCCAGTCGAGGGTACCTGTGGAACAAGGGGACCAAGTCCAAAAGTCACAAGTAAGTCAGAGATGGGCAGATGCCCAGGAAATGCCAGCTGTGGGTGCAAAGAAGCTGCTACTGGACAGTAGAAGCTGAAGGTTCTGCAGGAACGACAAGGGCTAGAGACTTCCCCTTTGGAGGATGGATCCCCCACGCCGTGGAGAGTCGCGCAGAAGTGTTTTCCTGAAGAAAGACCGCCAACAAGCCTTGCTAGCTGCAAATCGTGCGGTTAGGGTTTTTGGATGCTGCTGTGGCCCAGGAGGGACCAGGATGTCGCCAATTGCGTCTGGGGACAGAGGGGGCGTCGAGCAAGACAAGGAGCCCTCTCAGAAGCAGGCAGCACCCGCAGAAGTGCCGGAACAGGCACTACGAAGTGGAGTGAAACGGTGCTCACCCGAAGTCGCACAAAGGAGTCCCACGTCGCCGGAGGACAACTTAGGAGGTCGTGCAATGCAGGTTAGAGTGCCGTGGACCCAGGCTGGACTTTGCACAAAGGATTTCCGCCGGAAGTGCACGGAGGCCGGAGTAGCTGCAAAAGTCGTGGTTCCCAGCAATGCAGTCTGGCGTGGGGAGGCAAGGACTTACCTCCACCAAACTTGGACTGAAGAGTCACTGGACTGTGGGAGTCACTTGGACAGAGTTGCTGGATTCAAGGGACCTCGCTCGTCGTGCTGAGAGGAGACCCAGGGTACCGGTGATGCAGTTCTTTGGTGCCTGCGGTTGCAGGGGGACGATTCCATAAACCCACGGGAGATTTCTTCGGAGCTTCTAGTGCAGAGAGGAGGCAGACTACCCCCACAGCATGCACCACCAGGAAAACAGTCGAGAAGGCGGCAGGATCAGCGTTACAGAGTTGCAGTAGTCGTCTTTGCTACTTTGTTGCAGTTTTGGAGGCTTCCAGCGCGGTCAGCAGTCGATTCCTTGGCAGAAGGTGAAGAGAGAGATGCAGAGGAACTCGGATGAGCTCTTGCATTCGTTATCTAAGGAAATCCCCAAAGCAGAGACCCTAAATAGCCAGAAAAGAGGGTTTGGCTACTTAGGAGAGAAGATAGGCTAGCAACACCTGAAGGAGCCTATCAGAAGGAGTCTCTGACGTCACCTGATGGCACTGGCCACTCAGAGCAGTCCAGTGTGCCAGCAGCACCTCTGTTTCCAAGATGGCAGAGGTCTGGAGCACACTGGAGGAGCTCTGGGCACCTCCCAGGGGAGGTACAGGTCAGGGGAGTGGTCACTCCCCTTTCCTTTGTCCAGTTTCGCGCCAGAGCAGGGCTAAGGGGTCCCTGAACCGGTGTAGACTGGCTTATGCAGAAATGGGCACCATGTTTGCCCATGAAAGCATTTCCAGAGGCTGGGGGAGGCTACTCCTCCCCTGCCTTCACACCATTTTCCAAAGGGAGAGGGTGTAACACCCTCTCTCAGAGGAAGTCCTTTGTTCTGCCATCCTGGGCCAGGCCTGGCTGGACCCCAGGAGGGCAGAAGCCTGTCTGAAGGGCTGGCTGCAGCAGCAGCTGCAGTGAAACCCCGGGAAAGGCAGTATGGCAGTACCAGGGTCTGTGCTACAGACCACTGGGATCATGGGATTGTGCCAACTATGCCAGGATGGCATAGAGGGGGCAATTCCATGATCATAGACATGTTACATGGCCATATTCGGAGTTACCATTGTGAAGCTACATATAGGTAGTGACCTATATGTAGTGCACACGTGTAATGGTGTCCCCGCACTCACAAAGTCCGGGGAATTGGCCCTGAACAATGTGGGGGCACCTTGGCTAGTGCAAGGGTGCCCTCACACTAAGTAACTTTGCACCTAACCTTTACCAGGTAAAGGATAGACATATAGGTGACTTATAAGTTACTTAAGTGCAGTGTAAAATGGCTGTGAAATAACATGGACGTTATTTCACTCAGGCTGCAGTGGCAGGCATGTGTAAGAATTGTCAGAGCTCCCTATGGGTGGCAAAAGAAATGCTGCAGCCCATAGGGATCTCCTGGAACCCCAATACCCTGGGTACCTCAGTACCATATACTAGGGAATTATAAGGGTGTTCCAGTAAGCCAATGTAAATTGGTAAAATTGGTCACTAGCCTGTTAGTGACAATTTGAAAGAAATGAGAGAGCATAACCACTGAGGTTCTGGTTAGCAGAGCCTCAGTGAGACAGTTAGTCATAACACAGGTAACACATTCAGGCACACTTATGAGCACTGGGGCCCTGGCTGGCAGGGTCCCAGTGACACATACAACTAAAACAACATATATACAGTGAAAAATGGGGGTAACATGCCAGGCAAGATGGTACTTTCCTACACACCTTTCAAAATATTTCCCTTCTTCCTTCTTGAAGAGAGGGCCTCTAAACATTTAACAAGTTTTACACTGATCCACAGAAGATTTTATCTACAGTGTTTTTCAGCCAAAGAAGTACTCTGGCAGAGCCACATAGTCCCTAAGATTTTTCAAGATCCTGCTGTGAGGATATGAAATGAGAAAGGCATCACTCATATAAACACAGACTAAAATTATATGTTCGATAGCATATGTTGCTGCAGATACACATGTTTGGCACAGTCCGCTGCCTGGTGTTGGGCTCGGAGTATTACAAGTTGTTTTTCTTCGAAGAAGTCTTTTTTGGTCAAGGGACCGAAGGACTCCTCCCTCTTCGGCTCCATTGCGCATGGGCGTCGACTCCATCTTAGATTGTTTTTTTCCGCTGTCGGGTTCGGACGTATTCCTTTTCGCTCCGTGTTTCAGTTCGGAAAGTTAGTCAGAATCTCGGAAGAAAGCGTCGGTATTGTTCCGTTCGGTATCGGGATAGTTAGGTACATCGACACCGATCATCGGAAGACTTTGGGGTAGCTTCGATTCCCCCATCGGGGCCTGGTCGGCCCGACCGCGTGCGACATCGAAGCTGATGGAACGGACCCCGTTCCGTTTCTGCCCAAAATGTCACAGTAAGTATCCTTATACAGATCAGCACTTGGTCTGTAACTTGTGCTTGTCCCCCGAGCACAAGGAGGATACCTGTGAGGCCTGTCGAGCCTTCCGGTCCAGAAAAACACTCCGGGACCGAAGAGCCAGGCGTCTACAAATGGCGTCCACGCCGACAAAACAACGTTTCGACGACGAAGAGGAAACATTCTCGGTTCCGGACTCAGAATCCGGAGACTCCGACGTCGAACAACAGCAACAAACTGTGAGTAAGACGTCGAAAAGTAAAACCATCGAGAAAACGAAAGCCCAGGGGACGCCACTGCCAACAGGCCATGGCTCGACCCATAAAACAGGCGACCTGTCGAAGGCGCCGAAAAAGGGCACGCCCATAGCGAAGACACCCGACTCCGGTCCAGGGACCGCCATGGAGCAACCTCGGAGCCGAGATAGCGGCTCCGAGAGACAAAAACAAGATACCGGCACCGAAAAACATTGGCACCGAGACTCCATGCCGAAAGGAACAAAAATTCTGTCTGTGCCGAAACCGAAAAAAGATTCTCTCTCGGCGCCGAAAAATTCCACACCTTCATCCTACACAGAGGAACAAGGAATAAGTGGCCAGATGCACAGATTTGGACAAGAGCTCCAAAGTGTAGAATCAGACTACACACAAAAGAGACTGTACATCCAGCAAGACACAGGGAAGATATCAACCCTTCCCCCAATAATGAGGAAAAGAAGGATCGGTCTCCTCAAGGATGACGCACAACCACAAGCCAAAGTGGTTAAAAAAGTCACGCCTCCGCCCTCTCCACCACAACAGGCATCGCCGGCACAAACACCGCCACAAATGCACTCACCAGCGCAAACTACCATAAGTCAAGATAATCAGGATCAAGACGCTTGGGACCTATACGACACCCCAGTGCCGGACAATGATCCAGATTCATACCCCACAAAGCCGTCACCGCCAGAGGACAGTACCTCATACTCACAACTGGTGGCTAGGGCTGCAGAATTCCACAATGTCCAACTGCATTCCGATCCTATAGAGGATGATTTTTTATTTAACACCCTCTCGGCTACACATAGCCAATATCAATGTCTCCCAATGCTACCAGGGATGTTACGGCACGCAAAACAAATTTTTGAAGAGCCCGTAAAATCAAGAGCCATCACCCCAAGGGTGGATAAAAAATACAAACCACCACCCACAGACCCAGTGTTTATTACTTCGCAGTTACCACCTGACTCCGTAGTAGTAGGGGCAGCTCGCAAAAGAGCAAATTCCCATACATCTGGCGACGCCCCACCTCCGGACAAAGAAAGCAGAAAATTTGATGCGGCAGGAAAAAGAGTAGCATCACAGGCAGCCAACCAGTGGCGCATCGCAAATTCTCAAGCGCTGCTGGCCAGATATGACCGCGTTCACTGGGATGAGATGCAACTTCTCGTAGACCATCTTCCCCAAGAATACCAAAAAAGGGCGCAGCAAATAGTTGAAGA
Organism: Pleurodeles waltl; assembly: GCF_031143425.1. Classification (NCBI taxonomy): domain Eukaryota; kingdom Metazoa; phylum Chordata; class Amphibia; order Caudata; family Salamandridae; genus Pleurodeles; species Pleurodeles waltl. The sequence goes on along the minus strand of NC_090450.1, from coordinate 337,657,472 downwards.
GGGACAAACGATCTCAAACAATCAAATCCGCTCTTCACTGGACGCAGCCGATACTGCAGCGAGAACAGTCAACACTGCTGTCACCATAAGGAGACACGCTTGGCTCCGCACTTCAGGCTTCAAACCTGAAATCCAGCAGGCTGTCCTTAATATGCCCTTCAACGAAAAACAACTTTTTGGCCCTGAAGTGGACACAGCCATTGAAAAACTTAAAAAGGACACAGACACGGCCAAAGCCATGGGCGCACTCTACTCCCCGCAGAGCAGAGGCTCTTTTAGAAAAACTCCATTTAGAGGGGGGTTTCGTGGCCAACCCACAGACACCACCAGCCAACAAACAAGAACCACACCATATCAGGGTTCATTCCAAAGGGGAGGTTTCAGGGGATATAGAGGGGGTCAATTCCCAAGGAGTAGGGGAAGATTCCAGACTCCAAAAACACCTCCACCTAAACAGTGACTTTCAAGTCACGCAACCCCTTCACTCCACACCAGTGGGGGGAAGACTAAGCCAATTCTACCAATCTTGGCAACAGATTACAACAGACAATTGGGTATTAGCAATAATCCAACATGGCTATTGCATAGAATTCCACAAATTCCCACCAAACATCCCTCCCAAAACACGCAAAATGTCACCACAACATTTAGAACTTTTAGGACTAGAAGTTCAAGCACTACTGCAAAAGGATGCAATAGAGTTAGTACCAGTACAACAAAAAAACACAGGAGTTTACTCCCTGTACTTTCTAATTCCAAAAAAAGACAAAACATTAAGACCAATATTAGATCTCAGGACACTAAATACCTACATCATATCGGACCATTTTCACATGGTCACACTACAAGACATCATTCCACTGCTCAAACAGCAAGATTACATGACCACATTAGACCTAAAGGATGCGTACTTTCATATACCAATACACCCTTCTCACAGAAAGTACCTAAGGTTCGTATTCAAAGGAATACATTACCAATTAAAAGTGTTGCCATTCGGAATAACAACTGCACCAAGAGTGTTCACAAAATGTCTAGCAGTAGTAGCAGCACACATCAGGAGACAACAGATACATGTGTTCCCTTACCTAGACGATTGGCTAATCAAGACCAACACAGTAAAAAAATGCGCAAACGACACCACATGTGTCATACAAACCCTTCACAAACTGGGGTTTTCCATCAACTATACAAAATCACACCTAGAACCGTGTCAGACACAACAATATCTAGGAGCAACCATCAACACATCAAAGGGAATTGCCACTCCAAGTCCACAAAGAGTGCAGGCATTCCACAAGGTAATAAGTGCTATGTTTCCAAACCAAAAGATACAAGCAAAATTTGTGCTAAAACTTCTAGGCATGATGTCATCATGCATAGCCATTGTCCCAAACGCAAGACTACACATGCGACCCTTACAACAGTGCCTAGCATCACAATGGTCACAGGCACAGGGTCAACTTCAAGATCTGGTGTTGGTAGACCGCCAAACATACCTCTCGCTTCTATGGTGGAACAGCAAAAATTTAAACAAAGGGCGGACATTTCAGGACCCAGTGCCTCAATACGTTATAACAACAGATGCTTCCATGACAGGGTGGGGAGCACACCTCAATCTCCACAGCATTCAAGGACAATGGGATATACACCAAACAAAATTTCATATCAATTACCTAGAACTGTTAGCAGTATTTCTAGCGTTAAAAGCCTTTCAACCCATAATAACACACAAATACATTCTTGTCAAAACAGACAACATGACAACAATGTATTATTTAAACAAACAAGAAGGAACACACTCAACACAATTGTGCCTCCTAACACAAAAAATATGGCAGTGGGCGATTCACAACAACATTCGCCTGATAGCACAATTTATTCCAGGAATACAAAACCAACTAGCAGACAACCTTTCGCGAGACCACCAACAAGTCCACGAATGGGAAATTCACCCCCAAGTTCTGAACAAGTACTTTCAAATTTGGGGAACACCCCAGATAGATTTGTTCGCAACAAAAGAAAACTCAAAATGCCAAAACTTCGCATCCAGGTACCCACACCGCGAATCACAAGGCAATGCTCTATGGATGAGTTGGTCAGGGATATTTGCATACGCTTTTCCCCCTCTCCCTCTCCTTCCATATCTAGTAAACAAGTTGAGTCAAAACCAACTCAAACTCATACTGATAGCACCCACATGGGCAAGACAACCTTGGTATACAACTCTACTAGACCTTTCACTAGTACCGCATGTCAAACTACCCAACAGACCAGATCTGTTAACACAACACAAACAACAGATCAGGCATCCAAACCCAGCATCATTGAATCTGGCAATTTGGCTCCTGAAATCCTAGAATTCGGACACTTAGACCTCACACAAGAATGCATGGAGGTCATAAAACAAGCTAGAAAATCTTCCACTAGACACTGCTATGCATCTAAGTGGAAAAGATTTGTTTACTACTGCCATACCAATCAAATACAACCATTACATGCCTCTACAAAAGACATAGTAGGATACTTACTACATTTGCAAAAAGCGAATCTCGCTTTTTCATCTATAAAAATACACCTCGCAGCAATATCTGCTTACCTACAAACTACTCATTCATCGTCTCTATTTAGAATACCAGTTATTAAAGCATTCATGGAAGGGCTCAAAAGAATTATACCACCAAGAACACCACCAGTTCCTTCATGGAATCTTAACATCGTCTTAACAAGACTCATGGGTCCACCTTTCGAACCCATGCATTCCTGTGAAATGCAATATCTAACCTGGAAAGTCGCATTTCTCATTGCAATCACATCCCTCAGAAGAGTAAGTGAAATACAGGCATTTACCATACAAGAACCATTTATTCAAATACACAAAAATAAAATAGTTCTAAGAACAAATCCAAAATTTCTGCCAAAAGTAATCTCACCATTCCATTTAAATCAAACAGTAGAATTGCCAGTGTTCTTCCCACAACCAAATTCCGTGGCTGAAAGGGCACTACATACATTAGACATCAAAAGAGCACTAATGTACTACATTGACAGAACAAAGCTAATCAGGAAAACAAAACAACTGTTCATAGCTTTTCAAAAACCACACATAGGAAATCCAATCTCTAAACAAGGCATTGCTAGATGGATAGTCAGATGTATTCAAACATGCTATCTTAAAGCCAAAAGAGAATTGCCTATTACACCAAAGGCACACTCAACCAGAAAGAAAGGTGCTACAATGGCCTTTCTAGGAAACATTCCTATGAGCGAAATATGTAAGGCTGCAACCTGGTCTACGCCTCATACGTTTACTAAACACTACTGTGTAGACGTACTAAATGCACAACAAGCTACAGTGGGCCAAGCTGTACTAAGAACATTATTCCAAACTACTTCAACTCCTACAGGCTAAACCACCGCTTTTAGGGGAGGTAACTGCTTTATAGTCTATGCCAAACATGTGTATCTGCAGCAACATATGCCATCGAACTGAAAATGTCACTTACCCAGTGTACATCTGTTCGTGGCATTAGTCGCTGCAGATTCACATGTACCCTCCCACCTCCCCGGGAAGCCTGTAGCCGTTTAGAAGTATATCTTAAATCTTAAACATTTGTACATTTGTAAATAATTATTATAAACTCTTAACGTACATACATACTCACTCCATTGCATGGGCACTATTTATAGCAAACAACTCCATCCTCACCCTCTGCGGGGAAAACAATCTAAGATGGAGTCGACGCCCATGCGCAATGGAGCCGAAGAGGGAGGAGTCCTTCGGTCCCGTGACCAAAAAAGACTTCTTCGAAGAAAAACAACTTGTAATACTCCGAGCCCAACACCAGGCAGCGGACTGTGCCAAACATGTGAATCTGCAGCGACTAATGCCACGAACAGATGTACACTGGGTAAGTGACATTTTCATTTCTTTTCGTTTCACATTTGGTAGCAATGGTATGACGTTCTGTAGAATAGTTTTTATATTGTCATGTCAGGCATGTTGTGATTTCCAACAAGTTCTGTGTTGATAGATCTATTAGTTTGGTTACTCTTACTATCCTATAAGCTTTTTGTGACATTACTCATTTGCATTCCACGCTTCCCTTTGACCCGCTATCAGTCAATGTTTGGAACACAATGCGTTCCTGTCCTTGCTACCGAAAGCTACTGTATTTAGGTCCTCATATTGCCATTGGCGGTAAAAACCCACCTACCACCGCAGTGACGGCTGCCAAAATAATGTCACCGCGGCTGCCATCCATCCGCCATATCATGACCACTGCCAGATTTCCGCCACAAGAAGAGTGGAAATCTGGCAGTGAACATACTGGCGGACGGACGGTGGTAAGCTGGCGCTGCTACCAACAGCACCGCCACGCCAGTTGAACGCCGCTGGCCATATCATGTTGCATGTGTGTGTGCCTGGTTGTGTGCATGAATGTGTGAGTGTGTGTATGAATGTGTTTGTGTGTGTTGTGTTGTTTGCGTGGGTGTATGCATGTGAGTGAATGCGTGTAAGAATGGTGAAGTGAGTGCGTGTCTGCATGTCAGTGTGATTGTGTGTAAGAATCTGTGCGAGTTGTCTGGAAGTATGCGTTTATGCCAGTGTGAGTGAATGGGTGTATGCGTGGTGCATGTCTGCGGGTGTGTGTGTGTGTGTGTATGGGGGTGGGAGGGAGTGGAGGGAGTTTGGATGGAGGAGGGGTGGGGGTGTCAGGTGAGTGTTGGGGGGATGTGGGAGCCGCCTACCAGGGAAAGGGAAAGAATTCCATGTCAGCGGTAGGGCTTACCACCATGGTTTCGTGGCGTTGCTAAAGCCACAAAAACCATGGTGGTAGGCAGGCTCAAAATGCCGCTGGCGGTACTATGCTGGCTGCTGGGCTGGAGATTGACATCTTGGGCCCGGGGGCTGATACCGCCATGGCGGTATGAGTGGAGAAGTGGTGGGTTGGCTGCAGCCAACCCGCCATTCTCATAATGTGGCGGTATGTACCGCCAACCTGTTGGTGGTACTACCACCTCTTTAACACTCACCACTGGGGTCATAATGACCCCCTTAGTGTTGGCATGCTCGTAGTCACTAGGATTTCGCTTTCCGGACCGTGATGGTACATTGTTGCCGCTTGTCTCCTCTCTCTCATTGCAGAGACAGGATGTGGGCTTGATTCCCGCCCCATTGTAGTTTTTGAGCCCTCCTGCTACCTTCTCATGGGTAAGTCCACTAAGATCCCAATGCTGGGTCCATAATCTGAAGTATTGAATTTTCTTGGTTAATATTTCCATTTTTGTATTATTGTCAGGTATCATACCGATGATTAACCGTTTTGTTCCTGCATGCTAGTGATTACCTTAGCACTCTGCTTGCCTAAGGATTTCATTTTTCTCTGTCAATAATATGTATTTTTCCATACTTACCAGTGTAATTGGGTATATCCTTCCAGCAGGTTCCCCGCCCTCAATTTGTGTTCTGCATTTCTGTACATCCCTGAGGAAATTCCAAGTCCTGAAGACACCTTTGTATTTAGTGAAGGGTCAAAATGCCGCCGACACTCGTTACAAACAAACTGCCTGCCATTTCACAAGTCTTTTGTATACAGGCAACTATGGGCCTGTTTTAATGGAGTAAAACATATGCAGTTGCTTGTATATCAAAATACCTTTGTATTTCACTACTCTGCTCATTCACAGTCTGGTTGTGGTTTTCTCACATGGGGGTCACTTTGCACCAATACGTTCTAAGTTTCTAGTTGAAGATGTGGCTTATCATGGAACCTGGTGCTCAAATGTGTTCATGAATACCCTCAATCAAACTGATTACAGTAATTTTGCTGTCTTTATCAAGTATCTTGCTTTAAAAGAGTTATATAACTTTATGTAGCATAAAATCACAAAATTATTTATCATCCTTCAATAAAACTAAAAACATGTTGTGAAATCAAGAATAAAAGACACTGTTTTGCATAAAACTGATTACACTTCTCATAAATGTTGGGATTATACAACCCCATATCTTTTTCTAAAAATGAATGCCTTTATAATAAAATTCAAAACAGCTTAACACATTTTGGATGAATTCAGTTGCTGTAGATATAATATATTGCCTCAGATTCACCTTTTGGAACCAAAAACAATTTGTGTAGAGGTCTATACAGTGTATGTATCTAGAGCAATTAGCTCCTTCTATGTCAAACTATACGAGGCCAGCTCAGGGGTGGTCCATAATCTTAACCAATATTTGATCATTCTTAATTTAGCAAAATGGTCGATTCTCTGGATATCAAGTCCCATCTGAGGGCAACATAGGGGAACTGCTGAGTAAGGTAAGTAATAACGTTACAAATCGATTTTACGATCAAACTATCAAACTAGTGTCTTTATACCCCCATAATTCTGACCTGTAAAAGGTCCCTCCCAAAGCTACAGCTCTGTACACCTCAAGGACTGGGGATATTGCGCTACTAGATGTCTGTCTGTACTTTTTTGGGATGACAGCAGATGAGCATTACACTTATCCAGTTGGGGGGCCCAAGTAAGTTTAGCGGAGAGTCTCACACCTAAATAATCAAGGCATCTAACCCTTGCTATCAGTGTCCCATCTACCGTCATCTTGCCTTTAAACGAGTGGTGGGGTTTGATGGCCATTTACTTTGTTTTCCCTGCATTTATTTCAAGACCTCTGGCTTTACAGGACATTTGGAACTCCACTAGCAAATTTGAAGACCTATAGGTGTCCGTGAGATAAGTAAAGTGTTGCCAGCAAACATCAGCACAAGAGTGCTGACATTCCCTGATTTCAGGGCATTGTGTAAACAATTATTCAGCCACCCCACCAAACTATTGATGTACAAACAGAATAACGTGGGGTCTAAACACACCCCTGCCTTAGCCCATGGTTAATGGGGATCCTATCAGTAAGGTCCCCCCTACTGTTCCATCTGACTTGAGCATATATATCAGTGTGGATTTCACTTAGAATGCTTAGAACATCTTCAGGGATGGCAAGCTGTCTCAAGACTTCCCACAAAAAATGCCTAGGAACTAAGTCGAAGGAGGCACTCTGGTCCATAAAAGCCACATAAGGATGATCCTTTCTCAAAGTAATATATTTCCAGCAGAGAATCTAAACACCTTGTCCAGAGTACTGATTTTCTCTCCAAAACCAACCTTAAAATCTGACAGGATCTGATGGTCATTCATCGAGACTTGAAGCCTGAGTAAAACCTGCCTGGCAAATATTTTTTGTGAAGAATCTATAAGGCTTATGGGCCTAGAGTTGGCTGGATTATCTTGACCTATCTTACATATGGGAACCATAAAGACTCCTTTCCACGACTCCGGAGCAGCAACAGCATTAGTAAGGGAGTTCAAGTATAGGATCCATATTTCAGGCTCATAGAAACTAATCTCCAGGTATAGAGTCTGGCCTTGGTGCTTTCCCCCGCTTTGTTAAATATTATGCTATCTCAGCCTCTTTTAATGAGAAGGTTCGAGCATGGTGTTGATGGTCAGTGGTCTGCACCATGATAAGACCACTGTTGGCTCAGTATTAGCCATTTCTTGGGCCTTAAATAGATAGGTAAGTGGGCAGTCCACTGGTCCGGGGCAACTGATGAATCAGGTTGGAGAGCACTACTTCTACTGCCCAAAGCCATAATTTTCCAAAATGAATGGATATCTTTTTTAACAGTTACATTTAGAGTGGGTGGTAAAATACACTCTCAAAGAGACTTAGAACTCAGAGTTGCGTTAAACAAAGTCATGGTGCTCACATTCAGCTACAATCTAAGAATTAAAAAAATTGACAAAGGTTTGATATATACATCTCAAAATATGGGCATTCATGGATATGTTCATCCATTTTACATTTTTTAAGTTATTCGTGAGAACCAAAGACAGTGGGTGAAATTCAGTGTTGGAGTCCTAACAAGTAGGAGATATAATAGGCACAAAAATCCAGCACTAGGGCATTCTGATCACTATCGGGGTGAAATATGGCCTTCATATCACTTGAAAGATTCCAGCGTCTGAGGTCCAGGAATATATAATCAATATGGCTACATGAACTATCCCGCTTAAAAGTGGGATTGGCCGGGAGATCTGATTTGGAGCAACCATTAACAGCTCCTAGCTCGTCGCCAAGAGCTAGATGCAAAAGTTGTTCAGCCGCCCCTGGGCATCTCTCAGTTGGAGTCAAGAAAATTGTAAAGAGAAAGCAATGTTTGTGAATCAGAGGTATCCATAACTGGACGAGCATAAATGTTAATAATCACAGCGTCTATACTTCATTCGAGAAGAGGACCGGGCTGTTAATGTAATGTACAATATATCATTGGATCCAGTGTCAAGTATGTCAGTCCTGCAGGTAATAGACAATTTATTCCTAATTAAAAGACAGCCCGAAGCACAACCAGATCTAGAAGAGATAGCATTGCTATAATAAGTAGCCAGACCTGTATTCTGGCTGAATTGCCCACATTTCTTGAAGTAAGATTATATGGTGCTTGTCAATAAACTATCCCCATTAATAAGCAGTTATTAAGCAGCCTATTCTACTCTCATGGTCTGACCATTGTGCCATTCCTTTTCTGGTCCCTTATGGGAACATGTTTAAAATCCGCACACCCGCCTCTACGGGACGGGCAAGGTAGTCGGCCACAGTTACCCCTCTGGAATTTTGTGCCACCCTGGCTACTACCCATCCTATTTTGGACAGCTGTACTGACATACTTGATGTACAAGTAGACAAACAGATCAATCGAGCACTAGATCAAATAGCTCTTTTAGAAAATAAGACCTTTTACAGACAGAACAGTTGGCCGACTGGTTTATTGAAGACCTGTCAGTTCTAAAAAAAAAAAAGAATTGCAAGCGCCTGGAGTGCCTGTGGCGCAGGAAGTGTGACCCTGCCTGCAAAGCGCCTATAAGGCAGCACAAAAATCTACCATTGTTCCATAAAATAGCTTGTTTTGAATATTACACCAACAAAATTCAGCCAGCCTCTCACAAGCTATTCACTGTGGTGAAGTCACTGTCATCTTTATCTGCAGTCTCAGCTTTGACAACACCAACAGAGAAAGGGTGCAATGTCTTGGCTCATTTCTTCCTGGAAAAGGTAGCTAATATTTATGACTCCTATCCTGTAGCAGCTAGAGATACCCCTTGCTTGAACATTTGGTTCACTTGGTCGGTGACTAGCTCTAGACTACTTAACTTCAGGTCATCGTGATTTGTAAGAGCTGACTTGACTATTTGCTTCAGTAAAGTCTGGCTGTCCGTTGGATCCAGCCTCCCACCTCCCCCATTCTGGAACGAGGCTTTGAGATGATCCACCCAGTATTAGATGAGCTGATCAACAGCTCCCTGACCTCTGGCTAGGTACCTGGGAGATGGAAGCATGCAGTGGTGGTTCAGCTTATTAAAACAAAACGCTGCTGTTTCCCACTAAGCTGGAAAACTGTTGTCCAGATTTGTTGTTACTGCTGTTTTCCAAGATCACAGAGAGTTTTGTTAACAAGCATTTTTCAAGTTTTAAGAGAGCCGGTACTTATTACACATCTGGATTCCGCCCCTCATGCAGCACTGAGTCAGCCTTGTTGCTGGTGACAGTGTCTATTTGTCAGATCTTGGACGCTGGCGACCTGGAAGCACTGCTGTTGGTGGATCTCAATGCTGCGGTCGATTCTGTGCCCCATAATATCCTTTAATAGAGACTCTAGAACTGTGGGGTGGGATATAAAGCACTGAAATGGGTACTTTTTATTTGCAAGCGCGCACCTTTCAGGTGTAACAGAAGCCCCTCCAGTCAAAGGTGCTCCAACTGAAGCAAGGGGTGCCGCAGGGTTCCTTTCCGAGTCCAACCCTGTTTAATATGTATGTGCGACCACAAGGCGGATGTAATTGAAAGTTGTGGGTTCACAATCGTACCATAGGCAGAAGAGACACAGCTCATCATTACGCTGTCAAAAACTCCACCGATATGGACGTTTCCTTATGCCTCTGCCTTGCAGAAGTTGCTAAACGAATGGACTTGAATTGGCTTATGCTTATCAATGCTGGAAAAACGGAGGTTCTGACCTTGGTCAATCACTCAAAAGTCTTTTCAACCGCATGGTGGCCTAAGGAGCCAATCCAGTACCTGATTCCAAACCCAACATCAAGAATCTCGGCATTTGGGTGTATGAAAAACTGCCTTTTGACAGCCAAAATACTGTAGTGGCGGGAAAATACTTTGGACCTGTCAGAATGCTTAGTAAAGTATTGTATGTCTTGCCTGATTCAGTAAGAAAGACGGTAACTAAGTCCTTGATAGTGTCAAAACTTGACTATTGCAATGTTTTGTATCTTGGAGTTACACAGGGCAGAAACAAGTAAATTACAAAGACAGCAGAATGCTGCGGCCTGGCTCATATTGAATCTGCCAAGGCGTGCATCAATGAAGGGTGCACTTAAGCAGCTTCACTGGCTTGCAGTTAGACAGAGATCCTAATTTAAAGCATTGTGCTATTGCTACAAAGCCCTGAATAACAAAGTCCCACTGTACTTCCAACCATTTGTCAGACCTTATATACCACTGAGGAACCTCAGATCAGCAAGGGAGATGTTGTCAAATGTTGCCAGAGTCAAGAAAGCACGCATGAGGGAGCTCATTTGGCTACCTGGTGCCAAAACTGTGGAATGCTCTGCCCCCCCAGAAGTGCATTAGGCCCAGTCCAAAGATGTTTTCCGGAAAGAAATTAAATCCTTTTTTTTTTAGCTCAGGATGATGTAGGGGAGTTTAATAACTACAGGGAGGCCAGTAGGTATCTGTACCTCACACTGGGACACCTCAAATGAGGTAGCTATGTACTTCTTGGTTGGCTGAGTGTTAGTGGTGGGGGTGTGGCGCTGTTGCACGGCGCTTGGTGCCTGGTTCACCACTTGCTTGCTCCGGCCCACTCTGGCTTCTGATCTTGGGTCTGCCTTTTGCCTCCGGTTCCTATCTTTCGAGGCCGCTCCCAGCTGTTCCAGGATCATGGTTGCGTGTGGGGGGGGGGTGAGGGGGGGGGTGAGGGGGGGGGTCCCTCCCAGCGGGGGCAGTGTGGACTTCGCCGGCGCTAGCTGAGCACCCCTGGCCCCCGGACCAACGCGCCCGGACCAACATTGTCAGCCCAAAACGCTCCACTACCTGGCCCAAAGCTCAGCTCTAGGTTTGTGTTTTGCCCCATGGCCATTTAGAGGCCTCCCCAGAGGTTGAGGTCTCCTCTGTGGTGACGGCGTATCCTGGCTGTTTGGGCGAGGAGCAAGGAGGGTGTTTGGTGCTTTGGTGCTCTGGTGTATTGAGGGCCAGAGGCTTTTTATGGTGATCCCTGCAGCCCCTTAGGACCCAGACCTGGTCCCGGACAGTACCGGCAAGTAAGCTGTGAGACGCGCAAACTCTCCAAGGACCAATTGATCTCCAACCTCGCCCACGACCTGGTCTCGGACAGTACCGGCAAGTAAGCTGTGAGGCGCGCAAACTCTCCAAGGACCAATTGATCTCCAACCTCGCCCACGCCCTACCACCCAACACCGGCGACCCCAACACCGCCACCCTCAACCTCAAGCAATGGCTCGACGACTGCACCAACACCCTCGCTCCACTCAGGAAAACCACCCGCACCAACATAAAAGCTCCCTGGTTCACTGCAGAACTTCAGGCCTCCAAACGGGAATGCCGGAAAGCCAAGAAGATCTGGCACCTAGAACAAACAGAAAGCAACCACGCTGCCCTCAAATCCGCCATCCGCAAACATCACCAGCTTATACGGACCATCAAAAGATCCTTCGACAAAAAACAAATTGACAATAACGCACACAACAGCAAGGAACTCTCCAGCATCATCAAGGAACTAACCAACCCCAAGTTCTGCTCTCCTGACCCCCCCCCCACTCGTAAGACCTCTGCGACTCCCTCGCCACCTTTTTTCACTGCAAGATCACAGACACCCATGGCAGCTTCACACCGCCATCCCCCACCACCACCACTGCCAAGGTCGATGCCAACACACCCATCCACACCAACATCCTGAGTGCCTGGACCCCCACCAATGATGAGGAAACCACCAATACCATGAGCACCATCCACTCTGGATCACCCGCCGACCCCTGCCCTCACCACGTCTTCAATAAAGCCAGCCAAATTATCGCTCCCCAGCTCCGGACCATCATCAACAGCTCAATCGAGACCGCCATCTTCCCGGAGAGCTGGAAACACGCCAAAGTCAACGCCCTGCTCAAAAAGCCCAAAGCCGACCCCGAAGACCTCAAAAACTACTGCCCCGTCTCCCTACTCGCTTTCCCTGCGAAGGCCATTGAGAAGGTAGACAACATCCAACTATCTCGCTTCTTGGAGGACTACAGCCTACAAGACATCTCCCAGTCTGGCTTCCGCAAGAACCACAGCACCAAGACCACCCTTATCGCTTGCACCGACGACAATAGGAGCAGGCTCGACAAAGGTGAAACCGTTGCCCTCATCCTCCTTGACCCTTCCACAGCCTTCAACACCATCTGTCACCACACCCTTCGCACACGCCTCCACGACGCCAGAATCCGCCACAGAGCCCTGGTTTGGCTCACATCCTTCCTCTCTGGAAGAACCCAAAGAGTCTGCCTCCTGTCTAAAGCCACCAAAACCATCTGCGGAGTCCCCCAGGGATCCTCACTCAGCCCCACCCTCTTTAATGTCTACATGGCACAGGTCGCCAACATCATCTGATCCCACGGCCTCAACATCGTCTCCTACGCAGACGACACTCAGCTCATCCTCTCCCTCACCAAGGACCCCGCAACAGCTAAGACCAACCTCCACACTGGACTTCACGCCATCGCCAACTAGATGGAAGCAAGCTACCTGAACTTGGAGAAGACCAAGATCATCATCTTCAGCTTCAACAGATCAGCATGGGACCACTCCTGGTGGCCTGCCACTCTGGGGTCGGCCCCAACGCCCACCACCTACGCATGCAACCTCGGCTTCATACTGGACTCATCGCTCTCTATGACCCAGCATGTCAACGTCATCTCATCCTCATGTTTTAACACCCTTTGCATACTTCGCAGACCTTCAGATGGATCCCCGTTGAAACCAGAAGAACGGCCACCCACGCCCTCGTCAGCAACAGTCTGGACTACGGCAACGCCCTCTACACGGGAACAACGGCCAAGCTCCAGAGGAAACTCCAGCGCAACCAGAACGCCTCAGCATGACTCATCCTCAGCCTCCCTCACCACAAACACATCTCAGCTCACCTCAGAGACCTCCACTGGCTACCCGTCAACAAAAGGATTGTCTTCAAACTCCTGATCCACGCTCACAAAGCTCTCCACGACGCCGGACCTGCCTACCTCAACCAGCGTGTCAACTTCCACATCCCAACACGCCAACTCCGCTCCACCAGCCTCGCTCTCGCAACCGTCCCCCGCAACCGGCCGCAGATCCTTCTCCCACCTTGCTGCCAAAACCTGGAACTCCATCCCCGTCAACCTACTCCTGACCCAGGACCTCCCGACCTTCAGGAAGCGCCTCAAGACCTGGCTGTTCGATCAGTAGCACTGCCCCACCCCCCAGCGCCTTGAGACCCTTCCGGGTGAGTAGGGCACTTAAGAAACTACTGATTGATTGGTTGACTCTTTTAAATTTCATTCTTTTTATATTTCTACTTTTCCCGCTTGGTCCCTCCTCCCCCCTGCCATGACAGGTCTGCAGGAGGCAGGGAGTTGTTGGTAAGAGGTGTAATAAGGGATAGTTCCAGAGAAGTTGTGACTGCTGCATTACAAGAAAGTCTTAAGTGCCCCTTGAAAGGGGGTGTGGCTGTGGTAGATCCGCTATCTCAGGAGCCTATTTGGGAGTACCTGGGAGTTCCTGGAACTGGGGTCTGGCTGGTTTAGCCTCTCCACTTTATTTTTCCTTTTGTGAGTACTTCCCAGGTGCTCTCCCATGGTACGTGTTGGTACTGGTACCAATTAAGGGCCTGGGAATCTTTTCCGCCGTAAAGATGACCGTCAAGCGCCTGCGAAGGAGCAGGACCTTCCTCAGTCGGGCATGCAAAAAGACCAAGTCCAGAAATATGGGCGTTCATCATCTAAGTTTAAAAAGCATCAATACCACCCTACCGTTTCTTCAAAAAAAGTCATCTAAAGATCTGAACATCAATGAAGTAAACAGACTAGTGGTTTACTGTGTTGACACTTGGGGAGAGAATAAGGGGGTGATTCTGATTCTGGCGGGCGGCGGAGGCCGCCCGCCAGAATTCCGCCCCCATTATACCGCTCCGCGGTCAGAAGACCGCGGAGGGTATTATGAGTTTTTCCCTGGGCTGGCGGGCGGTCTCCAAAAGACCGCCCGCCAGCCCAGGGAAAAACTCCCTTCCCACGAGGATGCCGGCTCGTAATCGAGCCGGCGGAGTGGGAAGGTGCGACGGGTGCAGTGGCACCCGTCGCGTATTTCAGTGTCTGCAAGGCAGACACTGAAATACTTTGCGGGGCCCTCTTACGGGGGCCCCTGCCGTGCCCATGCCATTGGCATGGGCACGGCAGGGGCCCCCAGGGGCCCCGCGACCCCCCCTACCGCCATCCTGTTCATGGTGGCTTTCCCGCCATGAACAGGATGGCGGTAGGGGGGGTCAGAATCCTCATGGCGGCGGAGCGCGCTCCGCCGCCATGAAGGATTCCCCCGAGCAGCGGTAAGTCGGCGGGAGCCCGCCGACTTGCCGCTTCTGACCGCGGCTGAACCGCCGCGGTCAGAATGCTCGTGGGAGCACCGCCAGCCTGTTGGCGGTGCTCCCGTGGTCTAAGTGTTCTCTGGGAGGGTTTTTCTAAATAATATTGTCCCCTCAGAGAATGGGGTTGGTGCCCTTGGAGGAGGGGACTTTACCCTCCCAGATATTGATGTGGAAGTGAATGGCGCCGTTATTGTAGGGAATTTATTCGATTGCTGTCCGACTACGCCTTTGCTGGGTAAACCTAAGGTTGGTCCTTCTGGCTTACGGTTGTTCAGTAGTACCCCCACTGAGCTTTCTTTCTCTCCAGCTTTGCCCACTTTGACGGCAGTTCTGGGATCCTCTGAGAATCTACTGAGTTGTACTCCGGTACAATATATTGTATTTTCAGAGTCCTTTAAATGCCTAGAGAGAATTTTATCTTCAATCCTGGCACTCCTAGAAAAATCTTTAAATACTTCTGATCATACCCAGGACATTTTATCTTCTATATTGAAAGTTTTGCTAGATCCAAAAAATGACAAAAAAAATGTCAAATTAGATATGGATGAGAAAACATTTATGGCTGTAAAAGTTGGATCTCTACATCTAGAGGGTCAAGGTTCTAGCACATTTATGTCCCCAACTGCCTTTCGGGCACTTAGAATTTCTTGCACTCAGCCCACTTTTCTCGATCAGGGAGCTCAGGAGGGTAAGCCCCCGGTTTTGTTGAAAGCTTCAAACTTACAGGATTACTTGAAGCAAGAAAGCATTGTTTATTCCTTGGAAAAGCTTTTCTCCAGTCCTCTATCCATGAGTAATAGGACGCTAGCCGTATCTGATTCTGCACCTGTGAAAACTGACTTAAATATCCCGGTGGCCCCTTTTCCCATTTTTCTGCCCAAAATTCCTCCTGCCCCATTATCAGCAGAGCATAATATGAGTTTGGCTCCAAAAGAGTTGCAGAGGGGAACAGTGGCAAGGAAAAGGGGGAAAAGGGGAAATGGCCAATTCTAAAAAAGAACCCAAGAAAGGTTACGTTTGAGAATATCAGCCTTGATGGGCCCTTGAATGACCAGGAAGATCAAGATCTGGCCCAGAGGAAGAAGATGCTCAAGGATATGAGAACTGTGGGATCCCTGATTCACAGGGGAAAACAAGATTTGACCCCCTGTAGGGGTTGGTAATGTGATAACTCACTTGACTCAATGAAGGTTGTGTCAGATTTAAATCCATATGCTGACCCTTATTGTAATGAGAATGTGTCTACAGGATTATTGGATACAGCCTTTAATTGCAATAAGGGCGGGGAAGTCACTAGCAGGAACTAAGCTGGAAAAGGACTTATGACGATCCTGGATTGTCTTGAGTTTTCTGCTCCATTTGATCGGGATTTAGTTTTAAACCATTCTCTTTTAATCTTTTGTTTTGCTGACATTGAGGAGTTAAAGCAAATTGACAGTAGGGATATTGCTTGTGTATCCCTAGATCAGAGGGGACATGAGTTAATGTCTAAAGTCTGGTTTACCTCTAAAGTTGTTGTGAATTTAATTTTAGATAATTTTGAGCAATTATTTTGCAGAGGCATAGACGTGTTCCCAGTATGGGATGAAGAAATGTTATGTAAATTCCAGCAATCTCCTCCTGTTCCTCTCAGGATTGATACTCCCTGCCATCAAGTGTTGGATCTCTCTCCCTCCACTCTGGATAAAGTGAAAACTTCTCTGTCCCATGGTGAAAGAGTGGTGAAATGTATGGAACAAGCCCCCCTTCTTTATTCAGGCTCCTATCAGGAAAATTGGAGTTGGCTGGCGGGAACTTTAAATAGCAATCGGGCGAAGGGAAAACCGTTATACCCTGGTTACTACCCTAATTTTACAGTAGTCTCTTGGAATGCTGCAGGACTGGGGAATCACTTGGAAAAATTAGATATGATAGGGTCTTGGAAGGCTGATTTAATTTGTATCCAAGAGACTTGGAGGGTTTTGGATTTCCCTTGTCCCGGGTAATCTGTTCTTTGTTCAAAGGCCCAGTCCTCGCCGAAAGGGCACGCAAAAGGGGGTGTTGCTATGCTGTTAATTAATAACTAGGGTCCAGATGTAGCAAAACTTGGTTTTGCGACTGGGAAATTGCGACTCCGAGCGACTCGCAATTTCCGAGTCGCAAAACCATATGCAGAACGGTGTCTCAGACACCGTCTGCGAGTCGCTATGGGGTCGCAAAGACCCACCTCATTAATATTAATGAGGTGGGTCGCAAATTGCGGCCCCATAGCGACTATGGGCACTCACTAACATGTAGTCAGCAGACCTCCATGTCCGTGACTGCTTGTCAATAAAGCAGTTTTTTTTTTTTTAAAGCGTAGCCCGTTTTCCTTAAAGTAAAACGAGCTGCACTTAAAAAAAAATCCGAAACCTTTTGTTTCTGAATTTTTTCAGGGCAGGTAGTGGTCCCTTGGACCACTGCCTACTCTGAAAAAATATTTTGGGGGCCATTCACAAAGGGGAAGGGGTCCCATGGGGACCCCTTCCAATTTGCAAGTGGGTTACCATCCACTTCAAGTGGATGGTAACTGCGACTCCATTTTGGAATTGCATCCCACTGCGAGTCGCAAATAGGAAGGGAACACCCCTTCCTATTTGCAAGTCGGAAATGCATTTTGCGAGTCGGTTCCGACTCGCAAAATGCATTTCTGCATAGGAAACTCCGGTTTGCGAGTCGCAAACGGCAATTTTTGCCGTTTGCGAGTCGCAAACTGTTTCCTACATCTGGCCCTATAAGTGGAAATTTGTTTTTCTGCCAGTTTCTTCAAACTTTTTTCAAATTGTGAGATTGTTTCTAAGGTTGGAGAATGGTAGGAAATTTTCCTTTTTAATAGTAAATGCCTATTTCCTGCCAGATAAGGATTATGACTTAGCTTTATCACAAATGTTTGATCATACCGTCTGCTCTAATTCAAAGGAGTGTGCAGATGAGGTATTGATTATGGGAGACTTAAATTGCAAGATCTCTAACCAAACATTTTCTATCTTTTGTGATCTAGAGAGGGAGACTGCGATGAATATCCCTCCCATTTCATGCCCCCCTAGAATTAGGACAGATAAATGGGGTGGATCTTATTGAAAGGGCAGAGGAATCTTAGTTGCATCATCTTAAATGGGCGTTTTCGCTCTGATTCCCCTGCAGCCTTCACCCACAAAGCCTTACAAAGTAATTCTATTATCGATTATATGATGACCTCTTATGCTATCGCCCAATTGGTGGAGGGTATGATAATTATCGATTCACAGTATAGTGACCATAAGATCCTTAATCTGTGCCTAAAAATTCAGTTACCCTCAATTGAGTTGTGGAATTTAAAGAGCAAGGATATCAGTTTTAAAGGAAAAAAACGGGTCAAATTTATTGGACACCCGCTAAAATTCTATATGTTAAAGATGTCCTTGAATGCTCAGTGAGATCTAGTCCTGCTTCAAGTGGGAATCCGTTAAACTAGTTCACCAAACTGATGACATATATCACTCAAAGTGATCAGCCCAAGTGTATAAAACCTCCTCAAAAGAAAGTAAAGTTATCGGTACTGTTATTGAATAGAGAGATTAATAAATTGGTAAGGAAACAATATGATGGTGAGTCTAGGGATAATAATAGGAAAATGTATCTCCTAAAAAGAAGAAGAGCGCGTATGAAGAGAAGTATAAGGAAGGAGGAGGAGGAGGACCAGAAGTGTGCTGCATCGAGGGAAGCCTCAGTGTCCAAAAGTTCTCGAAAGTTTTGGTCTATTATATCTAATGGGTGTGGTAATCGTAAATCCTCTATCACTCCCTTGATAGCTGAAGCAGACTGGAAGAAATCTGTACTTTCCCTTTATGCGGAAAATCTGGATATGAATCCAAGGGGAGTGGTCCTGTGTTTAAGTAATATAGCAGAAATTAACAGTTTTGATCCCCCTCTGAATTTGAGATCGAGGGATTCATAAGGTCAATGCGGGCATCTGGAGCTATGGGCCCTGATGAGGTCCCAATGGCAGTAATTAAACAAGAACTTCAGCTCTGGGCAAAAATTCTCCAGCCAGTATTTCACACCTGCTATTTACAAGGTAAAACTCCAGAGTTTTGGACAGGGAATATTATAGTCCCCACTCCTTTCAAAAAGGGAGACACAACCCTCCCTATAAATTATCGCCAGATTGTGTTGTTGGATGCAACAGGTAAGGTTTTTGCGAAAAGCATATTAGTACACCTAACTTCTTGGGTTGAGGAGAATGCGATCCTCCCTCTGGAGCAATCAGGCTTTAGAAAGGTACACAATTCTTTGGACAATATTCTTAAATGGCAAACTATTAATTAATGAGAAATATGTTCAGCTTAGGGGTGGAGTTGTATATGCTGCTTTTTATAGATTTCTCAACTTCTTTTGATAGGGTAGGTAGGAAGTTTTATGGAAGAAACTACATCAGATGGGTGTTCCTCCAAATTTGCTACGCTTAATTATTGCTTTTCACTCTTCCACCTGGTGCAAAGTTCTTATAGGAGAAGAGCAGGGCATCTCTTCTGAATTTGCTACAAAACATGGTTTGAAGCAAAGCATTTAGCTGCCTTAAATCATTACACTATGCAGCACCACTTAAAAATCAATATATCTAAATCTCAAGCTGTTTGTTTTCTTGGTAAAAGGTCTGGTAAAAAGATGAATTTCTTCTGATTCTTGGGTCAACATAAGTTAGAGCGAGTAAAAACTTATTGTTTTTGGGACTTTTTTTTATCCCACTCACTCAGTGCCCAAGACCATACTTGAAATAATGTCATTAAAGCCTTCTCTCAAGCACAAGGGTTATTAGCTTTTTTTTAATGCAGTTGGCTGGCATCATTTTTTACATCTTCTCACTGCTTATCAAGCAAAGATACCAGCAACCCTTCTTTACGCTATAAAATGTATCGAGATTTCTAAATGGGGTTTTCTTGATAAAACCGATGGACAGATTTGAAGACGCCTTGCCTCCTGTAATAATTCGATCTCAGGGGCTGCCCTTAGGCTTGAATTCGGTATTAAGAGTACCTTCTTTCAGGACCTTGCAGCAGTTACTCAGAGGGTGTGTTGCCTGGCTCAAAGCAGGGATTCTTCCTAGCGACATTTAGTATGTACATACATTTTTAGTTGTTTAAGAGAAAAATCTAAGTTTTTTAGATTTTTTAATCTTGCAGCCCAACTGCTTGCTCTTGAGCCTGATTCGTTTCTTTCACTACCTTCGATTGTTCTTTAAAAAAAAAACCCTGAAAGAGGTGACATGGTCTAAAACTTTTTCTTTAGATCAGGAATCAAGTTTCTTAAAGAGGAGATTAACGACATTGACTACATTTTCAGCCATACTTAGCCTGGAATCTCCCACATGGGGTGAGACTTTTTTTATCTTGTTGAGACTAGATAGATTGCCACTACCAGAACTTACCTCTAATGGGATGGGTCATCGAAAATATTTGTGATTTATGTAAATTGGGGGTGCTGGAACTCAGGCATGTTGTGTTTGTCTGCCCCGTTTTAGCAGTTTATAGGACAATATGGTTGAAACCCCTCTACCTGAATCTTAACATTTACTCTGCTAAAGAGGCTTTAGAAATCTTGTGCAACTCGCCAAACGATTTTTTTTGTTACAGGGTTTTTAAATCTTTACTGAATTTTTGTTTTAGTAGGGTACAAGAGAAATGTATTGATTCTACCTTGGCAGGGTAAAGACCCTATATGATTCTTAAAGAGTATTGAGTGGGATGGGTTATAAAGCATACTAATGTCATTATTTTGTAAGTTTGTTTGACGGGCATAGGGTTTGTAGTTCATATAGTTTTCCTATTATATCTATATAGATTTTATGTATAGGTCCTAATTGGTTTTGATGGTAGCCAAATTTATTTTGGATTCAGGAATATATTTTAAAAGTGATTTCTATCCAGGGAGTAACAGCTTGTATGATATGACGTGCACTAGGGAAGTCAATGAATGTAACTTCTTTCTAGAGAATGTAGTGATTTATACTGGTTTTAAAATTTGAATTTTAGGGTCTTTTTGTATATTATTTTGTATTGTATCTGCATGTGGACCTCTTTGGAGTTCCAACCCATGACTTGAATAACAATTCAAATTGTGAAAATTGGTAGCTATGTGCTTTAAAAATCGCATTATTATTAATTTTTATTATTATTTGTCTGAAGGATATTTAGCTCTCCACTGACTGGCATGATCTTGCCCCGTTTATGCGAGAGGTCCCCTGCTTATCTAGCTAATCTAGGTCTCTCAGCTCCTTTAACAGTCTATCTTCCAGCCCCCTTTTTATCTCTCCTGAACATTGCTATGACCACCCTTCTCAGTGTGGCTTTTATGACCACCTTTTCCATTGTGGCTTTAAGAGCACCACAGGTTGTTACTGGGGAGGCCTTTAAGTCTATATAAAGCCAAAAGAATTATGATATCTCTTGAACCATTTCCATTTTAAGGGTGGGGTCCATACAAAAGTCTGGCCTCAACCTCCTGACTCTTCTTGGGTCTCTACCCCTGGTAACTTCCCATTCCTTCGCGATATAAGCATTGTCTGAAATGTCCGTATTGTCGGCCTTAGACCAGGAATGCATTAATTGGAGTACATATTATGAAAGCGGAAGTTAAAGGAAAAATCTTTGACTTTAGTTTATAGCATGCACCACAAATCTTCCAAAGCATGCTCAGCAAACCTACGGCACAACCCTTTAGACATTGCATCTGTACTGCTCCCTCTGTCCATATTTCTGTTCATTCGTGGGTCTTATACTAAGCTGCGATCTAATACCAGAATCTCCTCCCTCACTGATTCACCTACTAGTTTATTCAATACTTTCTTCGGGTTTAGTTCTTGAGAAGTATTTTGGGCTTATACATTTATGGACGTTGTGGGTTTATTACAAATAGTTGAATCGTGAGAAACCTGCCCTCAATAACATTAAAATTATCTCCCCTTCCCTCCAGTATATTGATTACAAAGTTTAAATACTCCAGCAGTTTTGCCACAAGTGGAGACCCATATTTGCCTGAGATGTGTTCTTGTTAGAATAGGATATGGGGATCATTCATTCTCATTTACCTCCATATCCTCTGTCACTTTGTTTAGGAATTTAGGCTCTGCACATTAAGTGATATTAGTTTGAATTCTAGTCTAACTGGATTTTCTAGATACTAACACTGTAGGTCTGTACTCAATCAGATTTTTAACAGAAGATTTTAGTTGAATCTGACTACCTTTACTACTTGTGGTAGAGTATATCAATCTTCTTGCTAATTGTACCCTCCAGTATTAATCCAGATTCTGCCACGTGCCTGTTCATCCTTCCTCCATATATCACACCCATACCCAAAAGCCCCCACATTAGCTATGTAGGAGATCCAAATTCTTGAGGTGTTTGCATAGTATCCATTTCTGTCTCAGGCAGACCTTTTTCTTCTGATGTTCTTTCTTTAGAAATGTAGGGCCTGTCCTCATGTGTCTATCCCCTACCTCTTCATCTGTCTCTCTAGCTCCTCTGGGGTTTACCAGATGTTTCCTGGCTTTGTTGCTTAGTGGGATCACTTAATTGTCCACCTCATCTTTCATCAATGGTGCCCACTCGGTGCTCAGTTGTTTCAGACCCTCTTCGGATATGTAGACATATCTCTCCATTCCTTGTCACGAAAATTGGAATCCTGTTGTGGAAAGCACCTGCTTTGGATTTTCTTCTTAGTCAAATACCGAGTGTACAAACTGAGGTTCTTTCTGTTCTGTCGGGTACCTCTGATAGGTCCTGGAAGAGCAGGAGTCAACTTTCACTGAATAGAATATATTATAGCTGCTTGGCCCATGGCAGCCTGTAGTGTGCACACTTGCCACTACATCCATCGGCTTCACTGTTGGGTTTTTATGTCATGTTCCCACTCCCTGCATCAGCACTATTTCCACAGGAAGCGCTGCATCTTACTTTAATACATTTGAGTATTTCTGTGATGCAGGACAAGGTGCCCCCTAGGTTTTGGAAACAAATGTTATCTAGATGCTCATATTTATCCTTTAGGATTTTTTCTGGTACTCTTAAATGCACAGTGGAAGTGTCTGTGGCATCTTCTAGCTATTTCTCTTCAGACTCCAGTCTCTGGCTAAGAGATTGCATAAATGATTAGATGTCTGCCATATCTTTTCCCAGGAATGTTCTAAAGGAGACCAAGCCCTTTTTCAAGGTTGACTGAGCCCAGTGTAAGCTCTGCTGAGCAAGTTTCTGAGTCCTCCTTGGTAAGGAGACTGAAGTGATTTGCAACTAGTTTATTCATCAGGCTGTGTGCTCTCTGGTGTTTTGTGCATGGCACACATTTCTTTCCAAGAACATTTTGTTCCTCTCCATTTCCATGCATGTCTTTGACTAGATGAATACGTCTCCTTCATGAAAACAGACACCATGAGCTCAAATGGGGAACTCAGAAATTTCACTGCACAAGGTTTGTGCCCTTCTTTTTAGTTTTGATCACGTTAGGGTACTACTTTTGACATTCTGTAACTCAGGTCTTGTTTAATTATTCTTCCTCCTTTTAGGGTATCTAATATATCTATTAGTCCAGAATTTCCTTTGAAGACCTTCTGATTACAGAAGGTACGAAACAACTTGGTTGTTATCACTTAGTATTTCACCCATGTCCTGCAGTTCTCAGATGCTCACACTGATCGTTGATTTTCCACTTTTAACAGTGGTATCCACTGGTCCAGGCAATGAGTAGACCCCTAAAGCTTTAGGATGGAAACATGTCAACACAACAACCCAGGGGAAGATGCCACCCAAGAAATACAACAGTGAGGCTTTTAAAAGGTCTTGACCAAATTGCTTTTATGCCAGTTCTATGTTTTAGGGTTTGTGTTAGACCTGACAGCCTAAGGGTGGTCACCCCCAGCTTTGTGCCTGCCTCCCTCCATTTTTTGTACACTGTTTTTGCTGGTTTTATGACTCTGCACACTTCACCACTGCTAACCAGTGGTAAAGTGCATATGCTGTCTCCCTTAAAAAATTGTAACATTGGTTCATACCCAGTTGGAATATTGGATCTACTTGTAAGTCCCTTGTAAAGGTGACTAAATGTGCCCAGGGCCTTAGAATTAATGATACTAGTGGGCCTGCAGCACTGGTTGTGCCACCCACATAAATAGCCCCTTAACCATGTCTCAGGCCTGCCATTGCAAGGCCTGTCTGTGCAGTTTCACTGACAGTTTGACTTGCCATTTGAAAGTACTTGCCAAGCCTTGAACTCCCCTCTTTCTACACATATATTGCTGTGAGACCTGCTCCTTTCATAGGTTAACATTAGTGCTACCCCCATATTCTGTTTCAGTGGTAGATTCTGATCAGAAAGCGGTAAACAGGTCATATTTAGTATGTCTAGAATGCTTTTAGAAAGTGAGCATTTCTCTCATTTAAATTTCTTCTGTGCCTTACAACCTTTCTCCAATCCATGTCTGGTCTGGTCTGGTTGACAGCTCCCTTGTGCATTTCACCCAAACAACCACAAACACAGTATGTTCAGTCACACTGGCATACATCTACATACTAAGTGGGTCTTCCTGGGCTGGAAGGGTGGAGGGGCCTGACACTTACATTTCAAAGGCTAGTGGCCTGCCCTCACACAAATGACTGCTACACCCCCTACTGGGACCCTGGCCGACAGACCTATACTGAAAGGGGACCTTGTGCACTTCAAAACCGCTCTTTGAAGTCTCCCCCACTTCAAAGGCACTTTTGGGTATATAAACTGGGTTCCTGACCCTACCAACGCAGACACTTCCGGGGACAGATATTCTGAACCAGACCCTGCAACCTGCCAAGAGGAGCTGCCTGGCTGCCCAATGGATTCACCTGGACTTCTTTGCTGTTAAGGACTGCTGCCTTACTGTTGCCCTGCTACCTTGCTAGCCTCTGGCTCTGCTGAAAAGTGCTCTCCAAGGGCTTGGATTGAGCTTGCCTCCTGTTTCCTGAAGTCTCAGGGCCAAAAAGACTTCTTCTCTTCAAAGAAACTCCTTGTGTGGCAAAAATTGCCACACAGCCTGCCATACTCGCCGCACAGCCTGCCAGACTCGCCGCACAGCCTGCCTAATGCTGAAAGAATCACCACATCGCAGCTCTGGAACGATGCAGCCTGGCTCCCCGAGTGGAGATCGATGCAGGGCCAGCGTTGCGACCGGAACTTCGATGCACAGCCCACCGGATCGACGCATTGCCGAGCCAGAACGATGCAGACTGACTTCCTGCGGGAGGAGCCGACTCAGCGCCTTCCATACGGCAGAAACTCCACCTCATCACCCACGGGATCGCTGCAGCACCTGTGACTTTGTCCAGCGCGCACAGGATTTTCCACGCATCACCCATGGGCATCAAAAGACCCCGCATCGCAAAGAGGATTCAAGCCTGCATGGCGGAATTCGACTCAAAGTCTGTGCCAACTGGAAAAGAATCAACGTATCGTCTGTGTGCACCTGGAAATCTGATGCACACCCTTCGTTTTCCACGCATCTCCTCATCTGCGGTCTCCGTGCGTGTGATTTTGATGCATACCAAGTACTTTGTGTGCACAAGAGACATTTGTTGCTTTTTAAAGACTTAAGACTCTTCTTATCATTGCAAAAGTGATATTTCAACTTGTACTTATCAAATCTTGATCATTTTGACCTTAATTCGTTCAGATAAATATCTTATATTTTTCTAAACCTGTATGGTGTATTTTTGTGGTGTTTTCACTGCGTTATTGCATGATTTATTGCACAAATACTTTACACATTGCCTTCTAAGTTAAGCCTAACTGCTCAGTGCCAAGCTACCAGAGGGTGGGCACAGGATAATGTGGATTGTGTGTGACTTACCCTGACTAAGATTTTGGTCCCTACTTGGAAAAGGTGTGTACCTCTGTCCCCATTTCTAACAGTTTCCATTCCCCACCAGGAAATAAAATCATATACATTTGTTCCCATATCCTAAATATGTTTATGGACCAGTGTTCTGATCAAAAACTCCTTCAACCTATTTCGAACACTCTCACTTTCTACACTGTCTTTCGACTGGAGATGGTCTTCACTTTGTATTGATTTGCTTCATTTTCTAAGCAATTATTGATTTGCATTTATTTCCTTGTATTCAAAAACCTATTTGGTTTCACAATTTCTTGTCTTCATTTGCATATATATCATTGTTATTGAAATAATGATGTTATTTTTACATTTCGTATAAAAGTGTTTTTAGGACCATTTAATGCTTCTTTTTTGCTCACAAAAACAAAGTTACAGTTAACTAGTGAGGTATTACGGAGGTTGTAAATATGATTTTTGGGATCAAACCATTCCTAAGGTCCCACAGCCCCTACCTTGATTTATTTATTTATGCATAGGCACATAGGCCCTCATTCTAACCCCGGCGGTCTCAGACCGCCGGGGCCAGGGTCGGTGGGAGCACTGCCGACAGACCGGCGGTGCCCCGCAGGGCATTCTGACCGCGGCGGTTTGCCCGCGGTCAGAAAGGGTAAACCGGCGGTCTCCCGCCGGTTTACCGCTGCCCTTAGAATCCCCCATGGCGGCGCAGCTTGCTGCGCCGCCATGGGGGATTCTGACACCCCCTACCGCCATCCTGTTCCTGGCGGTTCGCCTGCCAGGAACAGGATGGCGGTAGGGGGTGCCGCGGGGCCCCTGGGGGCCCCACAAAGTATTTCAGTGTCTGCCTAGCAGACACTGAAATACGCGACGGGTGCAACTGCACCCGTCGCACCTTCCCACTCCGCCGGCTCAATTCTGAGCCGGCATTTTAGTGGGAAGGTTGATTTGCCCTGGGCTGGCGGGCGGCCTTTTGGCGGCCGCCCGCCAGCCCAGGGCAAATCCCAAAATACCCTCAGCGGTCTTTCGACCGCGGAGCGGTATTTTGGTGGGGGAACTTCGGCGGGCGGCCTCCGCCGGCCGCCGAAGTTAGAATCACCCCCATAGTGTTCTTTCAGTCTTTCTACTCTCTTATTCTTCAACTAGGAGTTATCTTTTTGTGACTGTTCTTGTGGACGTGAAATGGACTTTTCTTAGTACCAAGGGTGTGCCCTGCCCTTTATCCTACCCCTGGAGCTCCTTCCTGGGATGAGGGGTGGTAATGCCATGAGGAAGCGGATAAGGGACCCATTCCCCTCAAGCCAAGTCTTGCATTTCTGCCAGTTTATTCCCACCTGCTATTTTAACCTAGGGTGTCCCTTCAGCGGCCCAACATTGCTTATTTAGTAATGCCTACTTAGCCCTGCTTGAATCCCTTTCAAGGAACCTTAGGTATCCACTCGCCACCTAAGGCAATATAGGATCTTGCTGGCTGTTCTTAAAGGAGGACATTCCCTTCTTGCTGTTTGTGCACTATCTTTGTGCATTCTGTGGAGTGAGAGGAAGGTGCGGAAGGTTGGCCCCATGCACACCGTGTCACACTTTCCACATGCACTTCTGTTCCTCACTTTTATCTAGGCATAATCAGTGGTCACCCCAGTTGTCTTTTCCGTCTACGACCTAGATGAGAAATGGGGCCTCGGGCCTAATGTTTCCCATCACCAACACTTGTGCCTAGCAGATCTCATACTTACCACCAGGGGCTCTCCTCTTCAATTTTGCGATGGCTTTGGTGGCTCCAACGCCCACGCATCTCAGCCAGGGATTTATGATAGAGACTTCTAGCCACCGATTCCTCACCTTTGAATATTACCCAGGTGTCAGACTGGATCAGGAAACTTTTTTGTAGCACATGTGCACACCAGAAGGTGGCGCTGTGCAGCTCCTTAATGACTCAGGTCTGCTCCAGAAGGGACACATAGGGCCTAATCAGGCATCACTCCTCTGCTCTGATGCCAGTAACTTTTGTGGATCCAGCGCTTCTCTCAGAGACTAGTTTTTTGCCAACTTTTCCAGTGTGCAAGGTATGTCAGTCCCTAAGATGGCAGGTTTTAAGCCCAGTAGGGACTCTTGCAAACAGATGTCTGTGGCAGATCCCCACCAGGTCTGCCTGTGGTGTCTGGGGTCAAGCCACAACAGCAAGACCTGTGGGGAATGCAAGTAAATGATTCTGGAGGCCATCAGGTAACACAAGGTGAAACCTTGTCACCAAGCACAATAAGACATTGTCCCAGGACCTCTCCAGGTCCCACTTCAAATCTAAGGTTTGTTTCAGGTTCTGCTCCCGTTCCCAGGGTCGACAAGGCCACTCTCTAGGCCAGCCTTTGTTGAGCTCCAAATCCTAAGGTAAGCAAAAAAAACATAAGACATCGAAGTGGAGTTCTGCTCCTTTGCACCATTCCCACTCCCTTGATGAAGTTTGTGGGCGATGCTAGCAGTCCAGTTCCTGACTTTGGAGCTGATTCCACAGCTGGCTCTGGCACAATCCAAGATTCTGGGCCCTTCAACGACACCATGCCAATATAAAAAGTTTCGCTCAGCCATGCTTCGGCTGTACAGATCTCTACTGACTCCCTCTGGCTTGCCTTCAAGACCAAAGAGCTGAGAGGCCTTCCACCTGGGTTACTGCCAGCAGGTTCGCCTTCTGTGCCAGCTGGTCCCTGTCAATTCCACTTTTTGCTCCAAAACCACTGCCACCCTCAGCTCCCATGCCTGATCCACGTCAGGGCACATTGATGCTGAGTTTGCCACCAGAAGTGGCCATAATTGTCCTTTCCTATGCTGTTTCGTATTCGATCAACATTTCAACCAAATCATACCTTGCATTCTTTTTTTGGCATAGACTCCGACAATGTCTTGAACAGTGATCCTGATTAGGGTGATGAGTTCGCTCAGCCCTATGTCGATGACCACTGGTACATAAACCTACAAAATGCTATAGTGGGCTTGACACCTCCAAGGAGTCCGTATTTTTCTCCACACCTGGCCCGGCCACAGAGGAATCTACGTGGTTATGCTTAGAGCGGTTGAGGTCATTGACGTCCAGCTTCGCACTATGGAGGTGAAAAGCAACATGCTGACAGAAGGCCTGCAGCCCGGCCGGACTGCTTCTGAGCCTCACCTACCTATTAATGAGGTCTTGACTGATATCCTTTTAGGGACTTTGGTTAAACATTTTACCAGCCCTCCAGTTAACTGGCATGTTGCTGGGCACCATTGTCCGGATCCAGTCGACCCTGCTTTTCTGTCACAGCACCCCACTTTGGAGAGTCTTGTGGAGCAGCACTCCAACAACTGGACCAAAAGAGAGTGCAGACTTTCGGAAAATGCCTCTTCTCAGTCACCAGAGTGGCCCTTCAGTCCATTAATGCTTCCTGCTTGCTAGGCCACTAAACCCTTGTTTCTGGGTCTTGGTGGTAAAAGTCTTCTGGGTTCTTCTGAAGACCTTCACCATGTTCTGTTGCATCCCATTCACAATGGTTGTGATGCGGTCAAGTTTACAATTTGTTGTGGCTCAGACCCTACCAACTCAATCGGACAGGCTCTAGACACCAGTGTTGAAATTTGCCACCACGCATGGCTTCCTTCTACTAGGTTCTCAAGCGATGTCCAGTCCTCCTTGATGGACATGCCATTCAATGGGACTTAAATTTTTGGGGAACAAGGCTGACTCAGCCCTTGAACATTCTAAAAAAGACTTAAGGCTCCAGCTCACTCTCTATTCCTTTCCACCCAGCCTCACCAGCAACACTTCAAATGTTACTTTTTGTGGCTTCAACCAGGCATTCCCTACCAGCATCCTATCCCACTCCATCAGGGAACCCATCAGTTTTGATGGAGAGGCCATGGTTCCTACTGCCCCCACGGCCAAGGTAGTGTGCTGTTCAGTCCACAGCAGCCCAACCTGCCAAACCATTTTAGTGTACACCCAGTAGAAGGCAGAGCCCATTGGTTCTATAGAGGCTGGCAAGAGATCATATTAGACAGGTGGCTTCTACAGATTGTCCGCAAAGGCAACGCCCTGACCTCTCTTTCATCCCCCTGCTGCAACTCCCACTGTCCACCCAACAGCTGACATAGGACCATCTCTCCATTTGTGGCAGGAAGTGCAAGCCCTTTTGGCCAAAGGGGTTATTGAGAGTGTGCCTGTGCAAGAAGTAGGACTTGGTTGTTATTCCTGCTACTTTCTGGAGCCCAAGAAGCATAGAAGTGTTCAACCTATTCTAGACCTGCACCATCTCAATTTCTTCCACCAGAAAGAGAAATTCAAAACCAATGTCTTACACCAGAGGTGATTTTCCCTCATCTAGCATGGATATGCCCTGGTATAGCCACATTTTGGTCTAAAATTATGTCAGCATTACTCGAAATGACTGATCATGCTGTCAACTCACCCCCATGGTAGTGTTACTAGGTTATATTAAAGAAATTCTGAAAGCGTACCGGAAACCTTTTGCTCTCGCTTTACTGTTGGGGAAATGTAGAGTAGCGATGAGCTGGGGTGGTGGCCTTGCGCCAAAGTTTTGTGACTGCCTGAAAGATATGACATTATGTGAAGAGTGGTCAGGGTTCTATGCAGAAACACTGGCACCAACGGCCTTCCCATATGATTTCTGGGGTCCGTTTTGACCATACTTGCTAGAACTGAATCAGGATTGAATAGATGGGCTACACATGTGGTGATATACAATACTGGTTCACCTCCATGGAGGCGGTTGGTTGCTAAATTTTTTAACTTGTGATGATGCATGCCCATTTTATAAGGTACTGTGTTATAATTATATGCTGGAAATTACTGCGCTGCTTCTGTACTAACTATATTGCATTTATTGCTTAATGTTTAAGAGATCTCCATTGCTCAGCCAACTCAGCCCATATATTGTTACAATATCACATTATGCTGTTCTGCTTTGCTCACTTTTTCTGATAGAGTCTCTAAAATGTTAAATAAACAAAAAAAAGAGAATTTCAAAATACTCACCCTGGCCCAGGTCTTGTCTGCCCTCAACTGTGGAGACTGGATGGTGGCGTTGGGTCTGTAGGACGCCTATTCTCATATTCCAGTCCATCCGCTCCATCAATGCTACCTGCGGTTCATGGTGGGACAGGAGCATTTTCAATTCACTCTGCTCCCTTTTGGTCTCACCAGCACCGCTAGGGTTTACAAGAAAATGATGGCGGTGGTGGCAGTACACCTTGGAGCTCAGTGGTGCCAGTCTTCCCCTAACTCAACAGCTGGGTGTTGAAGGTGGGTTGGGGCCATTTCCTGGTGAAGAGAGTCCAAGACATTCAGGCTATAAACCTGATCTTTCAGTCTTCATCCTGGATTTCAGTGAGGCCTATTCTGAAGCTGTTGGGTCTGATGGCCTCCTACGTCCGTCAGTCAAGCATGCCAGGTAGCATATACAGACTCTGTAGTGGGATCTGAAGTCCCAGTGGCCCGAACATCCAGGGACCTCTCCAGCCACATCCAGATCTCAGAGGAGACCGCTAAAGACTGGCAGTGGTGGCTACTGGACTAGATTTGGGTCAACAGCAGGCCCCTCCCCCTTTACCACCCAGAAGTGACAGTGGTGACTAATGCCTCACTTCTGGGCTAGAACAGCCATGTGGGAGAGGTGGAGATCAGAGGCCTCTGCGCTCTGCGAGTCTCGGCTCCATCTCAACCTCCTGGAGTTGAGAGCCATCCCTTTGGCACTGAAAGCCTTCTTTACATCTGTCAAGGGGAGGCTAGTACAAGTACACATGGACAAATCTACCACCATGTGGTCCTACAACATGAAGTCGAGTTCAGCTGTAGGCACCTAGCGAACCTCAAATGGTAGCTATTTTCGGAGGTGGCGCAGGTTCTCTTCCTCAAAAGGGGAGAACCTTGGCTTGATCTGTTCTCTGACGCCGAGAATGCGTAATGTTAGCACCTCTGCGTATTGGAGTTTCCAACATTTCCCTCGCTTGTTGTGAGACTCAGGACTCCTGTTGCCTTTCTGCCAATACCACCCCTGCCCAGCATTCTCAGGAAGATAACGACCGACTAGGCTCAAGTCATCCTAGTGACTCCTGGGCTTGAGCATCTGTTCTCTGATCAGGCTACCTTTGTGGGAGGATCTGCTGTCACAGCAGAATGGTTGGGTTTCCGACCCCAGCCTTCACAATCTCCACCTTCATGTGTAGAGATTGAGAAGTGACACCTGATGACCTTCAACCTTTCTCTGGAGTTGGTTGATCTTGGCCGTCAAGCAGCCCTCGACAAAAACTGTACACGTCTGTTGTTGGGACACATTTGTGGCTTGCTGCGGCACTCAATTAATTGTCAATTTATTTATTATTATTTTTTAACAGGGCACGATAAAATCATTAAAAACATAAATGGATACAACACTGTACAGATATTCAGCCTCATTAGCCTGAGAAGGTGACAATGTGCATTGCGCAATGCAGTGTGTATAGGAATTACTTTGTTAAAGACTTACGTTGCATGAAAAACAGATCCCTAACTGCATGGATGGCAGTGACCATAAAAAAGTGACACCATATTTATACATACCCAGATGTATGGTACAAACACATGCCTTAGTACGTATTTTAAAAAAAATCTGAAAAATAAAAGAAATATTGTTACAAGCCATTTCATTAGGGGGAGACATAAGGCACATGCATGCATGTATGCCTCCAGAGCAGAGCGCACATAGGCCCTCATTACAACCCTGGCGGTAAATCCTGCTTAACACCGTACCGACGGCCGCCAAGATACCGTGCCCATGGCCGTAATCCGTCATGGTATTATGACCCACACAGAGAATACTGCCACAATACATTCACCCACACAAGTCCGCCAGACCAAAGGTCAGTGATAAACTGGCAATAGCAAAACCCACACCATCACGCTAACAGGAATACGTCCACAGTATCACGACCCACAAATCAACGCGGCGGTCTTTCAACCGCGGTAAACCATTGGCGGTACACACCGCTGCGCTCAAAATACACACACACTTACAAAACTACACCACATTGGACAATTCAAAATACACACACCTGACACACATACACACACCACACCCACACACTCAAACCACTATAAAACACACACCCACACTACCCACAAACCCTTACAACAACAAAAAAAGAGACCAAGCACAGAGAGACAAGCAAAGAGCACACACTCAATCAGAGGCACAGAACACCATCACTCAGACAGCATCCATGCACATTACAGTGTACACCTCAACACATCACCCCACACATCACCTCACACATATCACTCACACCACATCCATGGCACCCCAAAGACACCCCAGGTTTTCAGAGGAAGAGCTAAGGGTCATTGTGGAGGAAATCATCCAGGTAGAGCCACAGCTATTTGGATCACAGATGCAGCAGACATCCATTGCAAGGAAGATGCAGCTACGGCAGAGAATTGTCGACAGGGTCAGTGTCGTGGGACAGCATCCAAGAACCAGGGATAACATCAGGAGTAGGTGGCACGACCTGCGGGGGGAAGGTGCGATCTGTGGTTTCAAAACACCAGATTGCTGTACAGAGGATAGGCGGTGGACCCCCACCTCCTCCCTCACAACTAACAACATGGGAGGAGCAAGTCTTGGTGATCATGCATCCTGAGCGCCTCGCAGGAGTAGCAGGAGGACTGGACTCTGGTAAGGCAAATATTTACCATTATATCCCCCACCCTACCTGCATGCCAAGACATGCCCCCACCCGTACCCTCACTCCCATCACTCCATCACCTCACATATACCCCACCATCACAACCCACACATCCCAATACCAAGCCCTGCATGCAACAACAATGCATGGACACCCATCACAGCCTTGTATGGACACCCATCACCACAGCATGCCCAATAGAGAGACTCACCCAGCCCACACAATCAGCAATCACACAAGGCCAAGGCGACAGGGAAAGCACAATTAATCAGGGAAACACTCCCAGTGCACAAGGTGGCACACACAGATACAATAACAATGTATTTGCATCCCAACAGGACCCCTACCCAACGTCACCGGAGAGGAGATGCCACCAACATCCAGTCCCCCCACAGAAGAGGCCCACAGTGATAACAGCAGCTCTGCACGCCTGGATCACGATGACCAACCTGGCCCATCAGGGACCTCTGGACAGTCGGTTCCCCTGCCACAGTCCCAACCCACCATAGTGCCTCCCCCCTCAGATAACACCACCACAGCACCCACCTAGCGGGCCCATACCTCCGTCCCCAGGACACGTCAATCAGCAGTGTACCCACCACTACAGGGACCCCTTGCAGCCCCACTAACACAGGACGATCAAGGACCTGGGTTCAGTGGCAGTGGGCACACGGTTCAGGGGACAGAGGCACAGGACAACAGGGAATCTGGGAGGACTGCTGTGTGACAGGGGGAGGACAGGCCCAGGGAACCGACCCTTCACGAGGCACTCTCCAGCATCATGGGAGCATACCACCATTCCCAGGAGACCATGGGCACGGTACTGGGCAAGTTACAGGAGACCCAGCAGCTGCAGGAGGGACAGTATCTGGGGATCAGGGAGGACTGCACAAAAATCTACACCATCCTGGTCACCATAGCAAGGGTGCTGGCTGACATGGGCAAGACCATGAGGGAGGCAGTTGCGCAACAAAGGGCCCCTGACACTAGCCAAACCGAGGAACAGCCTTCCACCTCCGTCGGCGCTAGTGGACAGGAGGCCCCACCACAGGACCAACAGGGCACCAGCACCCCACCGCTGCAGAAGGAGAACCACCCCACAAACGCCCCCTGCGATCCAGGCAGAAGACAGAGAACATTGCCAAGACCCCCACCAGGAAATAAGACTCTCCTGATTGTCACATTTCTGTCCCACTATGTCACCCTGTCCAGCTTGAACTGCCATTACTCCCCTTCCTATGCCCCATTGGACAATGCACCTGTGATACCAAGAGACTGGACTCTACCATGGACCTTCCTCCACCATCACCCCAGCCCCTTGCACATACCCCCATTCTATTTAGCACAAAAAATTAACACCATTGAAATATAAACCATATTGGAGTCAGTGTAATGATTGGAAAGATATATTGTTACAACATTCTAAAAGCATTGCAACGTCTATGTTCATTGAATTATATCAATGTATGACAGTTGGTGGGCAGCAGTACGCATAGCAGAAGCCAGAATGGGGTACACAGATCTAAAAAAAGGGAATCCAAAGGGAACAGTCAGTGGACATAGAGGGTAAGAGGCTGCCATGTACAATGTCCAAAAGTATACTGAAATGTGAGGAGGAGTTACAGTCTCTTACCTGTGTGTCACTGGAAGTACTGCTGTATAATGTTTGTTCTGTTGTCATCTGCCTCCTCTTCCTCACTGTCCACAGGCTCCACCGCTGCGACAAGACCATCACCAGGCTCATCCTCCAGCAGAAAAGGCACCTGGCGTCTCATGGCCAGGTTGTGCAACATACAGCATGCCACGATGATCTGGCACACCTTCTTGGGTGAGTAGTACAGGGATCCACCAGTCAGATTGAGGCACCGGAACCTGGCCTTCAGGAGGCCGAAGGTCCTCTCAATAATCCTCCTTGTTCGCCCATGTGCCCTTGTAATGTTCCTCTGCCCTTGTCCTGGGATTCCTCACTGGGGTGAGTACCCATGAGAGGTAGGCGTAACCAGAGTCACCTGCAAATATCGAGGGACAACTGTTAGACACACACTAACCCTTAGGGAAACCCAATACCTAGACACCTACTTATACTGTGTGGGGACCTTGGGCTCACCTATTAGCCACACCCGATGTCTCTGGAGTTTGGCCCATCACTTAAAGGATGCTGCTATTCCTCAAGACATAGGCGTTGTGCACTGAGCCAGGATATTTGGCATTCACATGGGAGATGTACTGGTCCGCCAAACACACCATTTGCACATTCATCGAAAGATAGCGTTTTCTATTCCTGTTCACCTATTCATTTCTGCGGGGGGACAAATGCCACATGTATACCATCAGTGGCACCAATGATGTTGGGGATATGTCCCAGGGTATATAAGTCAGCTTTCACTGTGGCCAAATCCTCCACCTGGGGGAAGACGATGTAGCTGCACATGTGTTTCAGCAGGGCCGACAACACACTGGTCAACATGTTTAAGAACATTGGCTGAGACATTCCTGATGCCATGGCTACTGTTGTTTGAAAGGAGCCACTTGCCAGGAAATGGAGCACTGACAGGACCTGCACTAGAGGGGGTATTCCTGTGGGCTGGCGGATAGCTGACATCAGGTCTGGCTCCAATTGGGCACACAGCTTTTGGATTGTGGCATGATCAAGTCTGTATGTGATAGTAACATTTCTGTCCTCCATTGTCGACAGGTCCACCAGGGGTCTGTACACCGGAGGATGCCGCCATTTCATCATCTGCCTCAGCGGTTGTAGCCTATGGAAGAGAATGGTGAGCAGAAGGTAATTTACCACATAAATAGCACAACTGTGTTTGAATTAATGTCACAGGAGCAGTGTGTGAATTCGAGAGTCAGTATAGGTGCCAATATGTGCTGTGACGCAGTTAGGTGCCATGCCATGTGCCCCCGTGGAATGGCGGCTGCCTGACCTGGGGAGATGAGGTAACTGTGCTGGCGTTGAGCTGCATCGCGGTAGGCGGACGAAGACCGCTGCGCAACTCCGCATTGGTTATCATTGGGCCCTATGGGTCCCAGGAGCCAATGGTTATGTACGCCAGCGGTGACGGTACGCACAGCCGCGGACATCACTGCCATTTTCTACCTATTCACTCACTTGCTACCTGACCATCAACAGGAGAGGACCTACACTGCAAGAGCTGCTGTGACCTGTGTCTGGAAGCAACAATGGCTAGAGTGTCTGGGGAAAGGGCCCCTGCCTTCATTGCGGAGGAGTTGGAGAAACTGGTGGATGGGGTCCTCCCCCAGTACACGTTACTCTACGGTCCTCCAGAGAAACAGGTGAGTACACTGTGAGCATGATGCGTGGGCAATGCCTGTTTTGAGTTTTGTGGCTGTAAGCCACTTGTGGGGTGCTAAAGCATCCTGGCCTGAATGCTGCATTAGAGGTGGTCACTGCATGTGTGTCAGGGCATGGGTGGGAACTGGTGGGCAATGAGTATGACGGTCCGGACGGGTGAGTAATTACATTTTTCACTGTCTTTTCCCTCTAGGTCAGCGCCTACGAGAAAAAGGGTATTTGGCGTGCCATCGCCAAGGAGGTGCGGCCCCTGGGGGTCTATCACAGGCGGAGCACCCACTGCCGCAAGAGATGGGAGGACCTGCGCCGCTGGACCAAGAAGAAGGCGGCGGAGGTCCAGCTCGGGCTGGCCTCCCAACGTGTAAGGGGTGCCTGTCGCACCATGACCCCCCTGATGTTCCCCATCCTGGCGGTGGCCTATCCAGAGTTGGATGGGCGCTTGAGGGCATCACAGCAGCCACAAGGGGGTGAGTACAGTTTCAGAAAGCTGACTTTGTGTGCTTTAGGAACTAGCTGGGTGTGGATATGGGCTGGGCGATCGTGGCAGGGTAGGACCCTTGTTTGCAGGCTGTGAAGCACCCCTGCCCCAATGGTACAAGTGGCCAACTACTACAGGGCAGGGTCCTGTGGGTGTCAGGTGTGCAGATGCTGCCATTAGGCATTGAACCCCATGGGCTGGTGACTATGTTAGTGAGTGGTTGGGCTTGGCCTAGTGCATAGGGCAGATCAGTGTGTGTTGTGTACGCCAACAGTAGTGGTGTTGCTGGCATTGACCATGTGTATCCTCTGTCTGTCCCCCCTTCTTGTTTTGTCACCCTGTCCTTGTGTGCATTAGCATCATCTGGCGGAGGAGCAGAGGCACCGGCGACGGAGGGAGCTGCATCCCACATGGCCCATGAGGGCGAATCCACTGAGGGTGAAGGCACCAGTGGGACGGAGGGCGAGGGGAGCTCCACGACATGGACAGGAGGGGACACCAGTGACAGCTACTCCTCTGATGGAAGCTCCCTGGCAGTGGCGGACACCTCTGTGCCAACCCCAACAACAGGTACAGCCGCCACCAACCCTACCAGCACTGCCCTCCCAGCAGCCCCTCAGCGTGTTTCCCGTGCACCCCTCACCCAGGAGGGTGGGCATCTCCTTCTCCCCAGGCACCTCAGGCCCTGCCCCAGTCAGCCCTGCTTCCCTCAGTGAGGAGGCTATTGACCTCCTGAGATCCCTCACTGTTGGGCAGTCAACCATTCTGAATGCCATCCAGGGTGTCGAGAAACATTTGCAACAAACAAATGCATACCTGGAGGGCATTCATTCTGGAGTGGTGGCCCAACAGAGAGCATTTCAGGCTCTGGCCTCAGCACTGATGGCAGCCATTGTCCCTGTGTCCAGCATCCCCCCTCCAACTTCCACTACCCAGACCCAATCCCATCTACCTCACCCTAACCCAAGCACACCTTCAGGCCAGCATTCACACACATCAACACACAAAAGTGGCTCAGGAAAACATAAGCACCACACATCATCACACAGGCACTCACACAAGCACCATACCCATGCACACAGACCAACATCCACTTCCTCCACTGTGTCTCCCTCCTCCTCTTCATCCACTCACTCCTGCATGCACTACATCACCAGACACTGCCTCCTTCACCAGCACGCCCATCACAACACACCCCTCATGAGCAATCACCACCCCACAACATGCACATGTTCCCTGTGTTCTCTCCCAGTGTGTCTGTGAGCCCTCCTCCCAAAGTACTCAAACGCAGGCACACACCCACTCAACAGCCATCCACCTCACAACAGCCTCCAGGCCATGCACCTTCACCCAAATTCAGCAGACGTACACCTCCTACAACCACTAACTCTTCCTCCACTCCCACACCCCCTCCATCTCCCCGTCCCAGTGTAAAAAAAACTTTTCCTGGCTAACGTTGACCTCTTCCCTATGCCTCCCCCCCATCCTTCCCCTAGGGCCAGGATGTCTAGATCCCAGGCCAGCACCTCAGCCACCAAGTCGGTGTCCGCTGTGGTCTCTGCAGGTCCGAGAGGATCGAAGGGGGCACCCGTCAGGGCTGGCAGTGTGCCACCTACTGATGCTAAAGACCACCTGATTCTACCACCTGCCAAGGTTAAGAAGGGGCTGGCATGCAGCACGGACAAGACGCAGCACCCACCCAGCAAGGCCTCATCCAAAACAAGAAAGGACATTGCCAAGGTCCCAGCAGCTTCTACCAAGGTGGAGAAGGGACGCAAAAGCAAGGGCAA
The DNA here is from genome assembly GCF_031143425.1 of Pleurodeles waltl. NCBI lineage: Eukaryota > Metazoa > Chordata > Amphibia > Caudata > Salamandridae > Pleurodeles > Pleurodeles waltl. The sequence continues at coordinate 337,618,567 of NC_090450.1, read as the reverse complement.
GTCACTTCAGGGCTCGGAGCCTCCTGGTGAGGGACTGGTGACCACCATTTGTCCTGACAGGCCAGCAACCTGTACCACGGTAAGCACCGCCGCAACGACCGCCACCTGCCCGCCATCTGCACCGCCCCCTGTACCGCCGCTGCCACAACGACAGTCACCAGCATCATCCTCAGTGGGCAGACGTCAAAGGCTGCTGGAGACGGCCTGGTGTTCTCCCTCCACTGCTACAAGCACCTGAACCACGGGCAGCACCGGCATCATCTCAGCCGCAGACACCACCACCTGCACCGCCATGTGCACCGCCACATGCCCAGCCGTTGCCACTACATCGGACATAAGCAGCATCCCCAGAGGGCAGCTGTCTGAGGCTGCAGGAGACGTCCTGGACCTTGCACACACCACTTGAGGCACCAGCACTGGCACTGCCAGCAGTTTGCAGCCTAAGTCGCCGCAGGATGGAGTGTGGCTCTGCCTCCATGGAGTATCATGCTATCTGTTCCCTGCACATCTCGTGCCTCAGACTCCCGGGTGAGGGAATGGGAACTGCCACACCCCAGGTGCAGCATCACTGGGCAAAATGCTCCCTCCAGAACCAGTGGAGAGATGCATCCACTCACCCAATCCTTGGCAGGATGAAGCAGACTGGGCACAAGGCCCCCTCTAGAACCAGTGGAGAAATGCATCCACTCACCCAATCCCTGGCAGGATGAAGCAGACTGGGCACAAGGCCCCCTCCAGAACCGGTGGAGAAAAGCATCCACTCACCCAATCCTTGGCAGGATGAAGCAGACTGGGCACAAGGCCCCTTCCAGAATCAGTGGAGAGATGAATCCTCTCACCCAATCCTTGGCAGGATGAAACAGAATAGGCACAAGACCCCCCTCCAGAACCAGTGGAGAAATGCATCCACTCACCCAATCCTTGGCAAGATGAAGCAGACTGGGCACAAGGCCCCCTCCAGAACCAGTGGAACATGTCACCCACTTGAGAGACTGTGGCCTTGCACTCCCCAGGACCAAGCAGTGGGCAAACCACCCACTTGAGAGACTGTGGCTTTGCACTTCCCAGGACCAAGCAGTGGGCAAACCACCCACTTGACAGACTGTAGCTTTGCACTCCCCAGGACCAAGCAGTGGGCAAACCACCCACTTGTGAGACTGTGGCTTTGCACTCCCCAGGCCAAGCAATGGGCAAACCACCCACTTGAGAGACTGTGGCCTTGCACTCCACAGGACCAAGCAGTGGGCAAACCACTCACTTGAGAGACTGTGACTTTGCACTCCCCAGAACCAAGCAGTGGGCAAACCACCCACTTGAGAGACTGTGGCTTTGCACTCCCCAGGACATCGCTGTGGGCATGGAGCCCCTTAGAGGAGCAGTGGTGTTGTACCATCTTCCGGCTGAGGTGCCCCCTCCTCCCCATCCCCCTGAGGTGCTTGTGTGTTTTTGACCTGATGCCCCTGCAGTGTTCTCTCCGTTTTGAGGCAGGAGTCAAGTGTAGGCTTCGCCCATGATTTTTTGGGCCACAGGTCCACTGACATTTACAAAGGACAGTGTATGGCTTCTGTGCAAATTGTAAATATTTGTATATACTATTTTTTTATATTTTTGTTAGCTATATCTGCATGTTCCAAAATATCCTTGATTGAACTCAATTCCTTTTGTCCTTGCGTATTTCCAGGGGGTAACGGGGTGTATCTGTATTGCTGTTGAATGTGTTTGTGTGTATGGTGTTGTAGGTGAGGGTGGGGGTGGGGATGTTGCATGTTGGGTGTGTGTGTCACTCTCTTTTTCCTCCCCCTTCCCCTGTGTGCTAGTTGCAGTACTCACCTTCGTCGTTGCCACCGCCTTCTTTCAAATTCCTGGTGGATCAGTAGATACACCAGCATGGGGAGGACCTGCAGTTCGGGCTCCATGGCGGCCTGGTACTTTTTTGAGTGTCGAAAGTTGAGTGGTTCCCCTTCAGCATACTGTTTCCGCCGTGCTTTTGATGTCGGTACCGCCCCGGAAAAGCTGGCGGATTGGTGCCTTGTAATAGCGTGGGCTGTACATTGTCTTCCGCCTGTCTGTTGGCGGTGACCGCCGCGGTGTTTGTTGCTAACGCCTTGGCGGTCGGAGTGTTAAAGTGTCTGTCTGTGTTGACGGTTTCCGCCGTGGTCGTGATTCAATTTTTTTTACCGCCGGCTTGTTGCCGGTATTACCCCACTTTAACACCGACCGCCAAGATTGTAATGAGGGCCATAATGTTTAAGAAACAGATGCTTTAAAAAGTAACATTGTGTATTGTGCAACACAGGGCATACAAATAGTACGAGGTTTAGATCTTGAATGTAAAGATGAGAAAACTCACATATATACTCCTTTGTTGGGACACTATTCTAAATGCCAGTAACTGCGCAGAGGAGGAGCAAATCAATTCTCATTAAAAGAATTAATCGTCTAACCCCACAAGGAAGATTCCAAGTTAGATAAGGCTGTTGTTTGTTCCCCAAAGTGCTGTCCTGGATCACCATTAGACTGGCAAACAGCAGTATCTCTAACAATATTTATTTTATGGAGAGAATTCTTCATGTAATTCTTTAACAGAGGCATTAACAAACAAGAGCCTAGAGTCAAATCAAGCCCAAACGTTTCCTTTGCCACCTCTAAAGACCTGAAAAAAAGCTATCTTTCCCTTTTGAAGACAGAAAATGTCAGACTTCAGAGCAGCTACTACTGATTCTTTCTGTATATATTTACATGTAAAGACAGTATTGATAGATATATTCCTAACGGATCTAACAAGAAAATGTCTTACAAGCCCAATATTATTATTTGTATAAAAGCCAACCTACACTTTTAGTGGATTAGTAATACATCTAATGTCCTCTTGACTTTGCCTTGTTTGTTAATCAGTTTTCACATAAATAGATACAATTTCACTGGACAGACTTGACTTTTATTTCCAATCCTATATATGTGATTCATCTTTATTATGTGTTCAAAAAGTAGACATGAAAAAACACAACTTGGCAAGACCCAAACAAAGATAAAGACAATGTTCCCAAACCCACATAACATAAATAATAGAACAACTATGCTGATCTCAGAGTACCTCATTCACACCCTCTTATACCCAGACTCGACCAAACTACTCTACACAGCAATTGCTAAAAAATGTACTCCAGTGTACTCCAAAAGTAACAAATAGGTCTTATACGTGAGGTCTACAAAGTCAAATATAACAGACCTTAATTGATAAACTCTTCATATTTGATAATACAGTGGAGAGACACATTTATTTTAAAAAAACATGACAAGAAAAGTCAAAAACCAATTCACAAAGCTTTATGCCAGTCAGGACTAAAAATGGAACACAATGCCGCCCTTCAGCGGATCCTATCCTATTTCCAAATTGGTGAAACTGAATAGAATTTCCCTCTTCTTCGGATTCAGATGTGTCAGAGAATGTAACAGTCTTATTTTTGGTCCAAAACTGGCAGCCTGGTCTGCCCCAATCTGTCTTGAGCTCTAATAATAGTTCTCCAACACATATGGGTAAGCCCGTTCCTGTGTAAACCATCTGATATCTTTTCTCAATTTATCTGATTTCCTTTTAATGAGATAAGTGTTGAATGACTCAAGTTCTAGGTTGACTTCTTCTAGCTGTTTCTTGGCCTCCTTCAACGAATCCTTACCTGTTAGCTCATCTTCCAGTGTTTTGATTTCCTTGGTTAGAAGTTCTAAGATCTCTCTAGCTGTCTCAACTATCAAGATCATCCAGTCGCGTGAACATTGGTTTGATATTAAGGACCATTTTTCCAAAAATTGTCTAATTTCAATAAATAAACTGAGAATATTTCTCACTTTAAGACCCACTGGTATGACTCCCACTCTCAGATATTCCAGTATGAAATCCGCATATGCTTCCATACATCTAGCTTTTTTCTTAAGTTCTGCCAATTTTTACCATCCTTCTTTGGGTTGAGTAAATCCTGCAGTTCCACTTATCCCTATCCTAGATTGTCCAAGGAGTTTAGACAACTCATCATCCCTGAACCCAAATGTTTTGATACTATCCATTTCAGAGACCTGCCACACTTCTCAAAGATACCAATATGTGAGGGGAATTAGTAAACAACACTGGTTTCCATTAATTAAATCTGAAATAATCTAAGTTAGAACCCTCTTGCTTCACTTTCCCTAGATCCCAGGGCAAAGAATAGTTCAATAATTGCAGAGTATATAGGAAGAGAATGATTTAATGCTGCTCCGTAGAGTCTTACTGTTAAAGCATTGATTACTTAACTGATCAAAAGTTATACTAATTGGACCCACTCCGCGCTTAAGACCATCATCAAGAAATGGCTGTACATAGACATCCTAATAGTGGAAGAAAGGTGATATGAAAAAATCCTTTGTTAGGGCCAGATGTATCAAGCAATTTTGCATTCGCAAATGGTGCGAATCGCAAAATTCGGCTGTTTGCGAATGCAAAAATGTCTTTCAGGATGTATGACAGGCATTCGCTGTGCAAGTTTAAGGAATCACAAAAATAGTGATTCCTTAAAATTGCAACCCCATTCAGAGAATCACAAATTGCGATTCTCTAAATAGGAAATCGCAATTAGGGAATTCCTATTTGCGATTTCCAAAGCACATATATCAAGCTTTTCCTAAATGCGAATTGGGCATTTAGGAAATGCAATTACCACCAAATCCAATTTGGGGGTAAGCATGTGCAAATTTTAAAAATGCATTATAAATGCATTTTTTAAAATGACATGTAGCGCACACATGCCCCTAGGGCATGTGTGTGCTTCACATGTCCGCAAATATTTTTTTGGGGTGCATCAGAGGGGGCCTTAGGCCCCCAGCATCCTGGGGTTTGCATTACCTGTTTTGCAAATTCCTAACTGGAATTCGCAAATTGGGAAATGCAAAACCATTCGCACGTATGGGCCTACAGGCCCATAGGGATGAAAGGAGCCCCATTCCCTAATAGCGATTCAGTAATAGCGATTGCAAATTTTTAGAAATCACTATTACCGAATTGCAAATCACATACATCCCATTTTGCATTTCTTAAATAGCGATTTCTTAAAATTAGCTATTTAAGAAATGCAGTCCGGGAGCTTGATACATCTGGCCCCAACTGTTAAAGCATTGATTACTTTACTGATCAAAAGTTGTACTAATTGGCCCCACTCCGCAACTAAGACCACCATCAAGAAATCGCTGTACATAGACATCCTACCAGTGCAAGAAAAGTGATATGAAAGAATCCATCACCAACAAATAATAAGAACAATATAGAATGATCTACCCAATTCAAGGATCACCAATAACGTATCCGAAACACAACAACATACACAACACAAAGAACCCCTCTCGGCAGTGTGTCGAACAGGTAATTCGACTAATATCGAGGGTCCCTGTAATAATATAGGAGCTACTTCAGGGAGACTTCAGAGCAGCACAAAGAGATCTCTACTGTCCACCCAGGGCCGAGTTCCCCAATCTCAGCGCTGCCACCAGAGCAAAAATATAAGAAGAGCATAAACCAGACTCCAGGCAGAAGGCCTAGGGCTGCAAGAGTGTTCAAATTGCAAATCTGGCAGAAAATACATCCTTCAGTTTCCTCAAGAAAGCCTCAACATCTCACATCCAAGACCTCAGGCGCATGATATAGAGAGGGTTTTTTTTACCCTAAAGATTGACAGAACATGGCCAAAATGGTGTCTCCCACATGATTTATAGAATCCATTGAGGGTATTTGCCTGGGACAGGGCCCTGCTTGCACAGAGATTTGTATGAGCATCATCCCTCCCCCTGCTAGAAAAAATGTTGACCAAAAAAAGATACAATTCCACCTTTTCTAGTTTTCTTCCCCTAAAACCCAGTTTACTTCACCCTGGTCCTCATTCCATTCTTACAACAAATCAAGATTTTACTTTTCTAGATGTTTATTTTCAAGAAGTGAGCTTCTGCGTCAAGGCAACGGTGCAAGCCAATAGGGGTTAAGTGCATTATAGCCACATCATCGGCATACAACAAAGAACAAATAGACATTGTTACAATCTTTGGAGAATCTCCCTGGGCCTGATTTCGGATTCTGGGAAGATCCTAAAAAACAGCAGGGGGGGGGAACAGCCCTTATTTGAACCATGTTTCCTTTTAACCTTTCAAAATAACCCATGTGTCCCTCCCATAAGAATTTGACACCAAGTATCAGAGTGGAGTTCAGTAATAAGCCTTAACAAGTGGTACAGGACACAAATGTGAAAGATTTCTCCACAGCGGTTGTCGGTCAACTTTATCACACACTGGGGGGAAATCAATGAAAGCAGTATATGCTGGCATGCTTTGGGAAAGGGAATTTTTCTCAATTATCACTATGATTACTCCTAAAGCCTACTTTTTCCAGGGGAATAATGTTATTTTCTTTCATTCATTCTTGTGAATGAGAAAGCACACTCTTGGCAAAAAGCTTGCCCATTGCATCCAGTAGTGCTATCCGTTTAAAGCTTGCAGGAGATTTAGGAGCATTTTTATACAATGTAACATTAACACTACCCTACCCTTCCAAGACTAAGTGAGTTTACCATAATGATAACAGAATTCAAATATAGGACCAGTAAAACATAACCAAGTTTGATAACCCCAATAGGGACCTCATCAGGCTCCATTGATCTGGAAGTTCTAGAATTTGTTTGTTATAAAGCCGGTGATCTCAACTACACTATACGACACAGTCATCTCATCATCCACATGTTGCACCACTGGGTCAACTTCCTTAAAGTTGCTAGTATACAACTTGGAGATGTAACTCACCCAAGTGGTTTCAGGGATGAGAATAGCTTGTGCAGTCACCCTAGCAACACAGTATTCAGTAACCAAGCGCTAGATTTTTCGAAGAATACCAAGAAGTCTCAGCCTCTGTTAGATTAATCCACTTAGCATACCATCTCTTCCTGCGCTCTTGAGCATTGAATCTATATCTTCTGTGTTTAATGTGATCAACATCCTGCTGTCTTGTCAAGGAAAGCAAAAAATGCCTTTCCTTGTCAAGAGATTTATTTCCTGATTTAACGCTTTCGACCTAGGATCCTACCTTTTCAGCGGCCAAGGGTCTTTGTGAGAGGCGCCAAGTTTACAAAACCCCTCCATGTGGCATTCATAAATGGATATGAGGTCATCCCCTTCCAATTCGTTCAAAATAATGCACGCATTTTTAATTTTCAGGCTTAAGGACTCAACATTTTTAGCTGTCCATAACCTACAACCGTTTGACTTGTTGAAATAAATCCTACCCAACGGAGGATTCACAGGCACTAATTCCAGAAGGTTAAAGGCTATAGTTCTACCTATTAGGCAGTGATCGCCCATAGCAGTAGCGCACAGTAAAATCCTTACAGGCCCCAAACATCTGAGAGGAAACTATAACATAATGGAGTAAACTCTGCGAGGAACTAGAATGAAATTAAAGGCGGTGGGAACACCAGCGGGAGTTCTTCCATTTAAAATAGCCAGATTATATTTCCCCAAAATGTAAAGTAATTAAAAAACACGTTTGTCAGTTTTAGGTTGGGATACCCCCAGCATGCACCACACTTACTTTTTATCAACATGAGCAAAGTTCGCTGAGACCTTGTTAGAGATCTTTGCATTTGAATCATCCACGATTATTACTAGGGGACAATCTTCGGCCATACTAATATCATAAGCAAAGGCAAAATGCGAGTTCACAGAGTTGTCAAAATTTGTACCCAGCGGATGTACATATTTGAAACCACTTGTTTCCAGTTCACCATATTCTTGAGTAGGACTGCCACTCCCGCACCACCATGACCTCTTACTTATTGCCTTGCTTTGCATGAAAATACAAAATAATGTGCAAATGAAAACTCAGAACATGACCAGGTTTCTTGAATCATATGATTAGTGGATTAAGAGACTTCAGAGAATTTTGTTTTGTCTCATTGTTACTCAGCCCGGCTAAATCCCAGGACAGGAGGAGCCCACCCGAGCTACCCCAGAGGCTCACCTTGTTTTGCAGCCGGCGGGCATTGTTCAGCACTCCACTTACTGACTTCAACCTTGGATTTTTTAAATTGTTGATTAATCACAAGACCCTTCAAGATTTTAATCATCCATCCCCTTTACCACTGTTCGAGTACATTGGAAGGCCCCACTGCAGCAACTATCACAGACCTATTTTCTTTTTCTGTATTACTTAGTCTCAAGATGCTCAACCACAGGCGCAACATTAATCCCCATTTTTAGAACATAATTGCAATTTTGCACAACCAGGTTTGCGATAACAAGGGAACCAAACGTATTTCTAGAAAAAGGGGTCCGAGCAGAGGGGTAAATTACCACCTTTTTGATATCGCTGCTTTTTATCAGCCTTAATACTCCAGTTTCCAAAAAATGATTTAAAATAGAGCTTCTCTTCACCGGTGGAGACTCATTGTCAAATAAGAAAATAAAATCCAGGGCACTCGACACATGGTTCTGCTCTAAATCCATCCGAGAAAAAGAACCAGACCCGCGCTCCGCTACAAGCTCCTTGGCTCTCGGAACAAAAGCTGTAGTCCCATTATTGAGCGGGGAGTAAGATTTGTAATCAGGAGCTATTGAGAAGAATGATCATCATTTCGGGAATTGAAAGTGTGAATTGCTTGGTTACCCTTCCCCGAAAATGTACAACTCACTTCATGGCGGAAAAGAGCAATCACCGAGAGAAAGTCCGATACAATCTGTAATTTCTTAGCTCATAGTTCATAAATTCCAAGAGTCACTCCTTGAAAAATATAGTCGACGCGTTTCGGCCTTAACAAATCCGGCCTCCTCAGGACAATGAAGACAGTGCCTGGATGGCGAAGAAAACAAAGTAAATCATGAAAATGCCAAGAACCAACTGATACTCTTTAGATAGTCAATGCAGCCGACTGGCACTGTCTTCATTGTCCTGAGGAGGCCGGATTTGTTAAGGCCGAAACGCGTCGACTATATTTTTGCTCTTTTCCACTGAGTCAAGATACTCTCCATGGACAACCGTCATCTCCTTCTTTTGTGACTGCTGGCCATTGATTGGCTTTGCAGATCATACTTTCTCACGGTGCTATAATGGAACTTTCGTTTGACGATTCTTGTGATGTATAATATGTATATATTGTATATTTTTTCAATTTCTCTATTTGTATGTAAGATCTTCCTCGGTGCATAGGTACCGGTGGACACTATAGTTTAATTGGTTAATTGGAAATAAAAGAAATTTGTTTCTAGTGAATAATTAAGCTTTTCACTTTGTTAGTTAAGCTTATATTTATCCCTTCTGGATATTCCTTTGTTTACATTATTGCTTTTGTCCCTGATACAGTGGGGTAATAGGGAATTCCCTTCTTGCTGTCAGTTATTCTCTTTTACATGGTCGGAGCTAGGCATCGATTTCTCTACAAGGAACAAAACGGAATATCAGATTTTTTTCTATACAAAACAAAGATTCTAATGGAACACAGCATCTCCCACCTCAGTTGTTCTTATTCAGCTGTGTGCTAGAAAGAAGAAAATGATCATGATCTGATTGGGAAAGAGACACCTCAAGTGAGGATGAGCTGTGCTGTAAAAGTGGCAAGGAGGGACACGGGGTGGGTTGATGAATTTATAATGGATTGACCCACATCCTACATACCCTTCACAGGAGAAGAACCAGAGGACAATCCTTGCTCTTTACCAACTTGAAAAACACAGTCAATGTCGGGCAAGGTAGAGTCCTTCACAAGGTCCATCTCCTTCTCCACATCAGCTGTGACAGAGCTACCACAGTTGCGACTTCCTAAAGTAGCTTCGGGGTCTACATGCATACCACCATCCTGACGAGAAGAAAGCAATGGCAGAGGACAGAGCCCATGTCAGAAAACTTACCCCGATGGGGCTTAACTGGGGCAGCCGTGATTATTTCCTCTGGGGCCCTTAGACCCAACCCCGTGGCCCCAGAAACTCCAAACCTCAACAAAGGCCCAAGGCACACACTGCCCCCAACCAACCTGGCTTTGACCAGTTCTGGAATTTCCTTTGTAATTTTTGGTGGTGAACAACAGGCATCCTTCCAGACATCTGCCTTGAATACGGAGAAGGCACAGGCGAAGCAGAGAGCGTTGGAAGAGAGGAGCTGAAGACTTTCTTAGGCAAAACTTTATCTATTCTCCGTAAAAAAATGAAATAGAAGAATGAGATTTATAAAGTTGCAGATCGGCGTCTCTATTGCAACAGATGGATTTTTTGTTTGTTTTATTTGAAGCAGATGGAATTACGTGCCCAGAGTGCAATTTCTTTAGTGTCATCATAGCTTAGAGGGCAGAACACTTAGCTAAGGTGCTGGATTACTGCTCCCCAGAGGTACAAGTCACCTCCACTCTCAAGAGGGCAGTAGATCGAATCTCCACCAGAAAGAGCATTACCAAGAGTAAGTCACTTGTTCTTCGGGCCGATCATTTCATAGCACAAGTGCTGGTGCTATCTTGTTTTTCAGAATTAGCTTCAGCAACATGGAGGTTGGCATCTTAGAAGCCAGCTGTGGTCCCATAGTAAGGTACAGTGACCCTCACTAAACCATCACAATTCTCCCCGGGCTATCACTTCTGCGAGGCGCTTTTTGTGAACTTTGTGTTGATCTGTTCGAGATGAGCGGTATATCATGGCATGTTAATTGCTGACTCAATAGGTCAAAATTAAGAATATCCTTGGATAACCTTATTTCGAATTGGACCCTTAAGCTGCATAACATTTATGTGCCAATTTACAAGATATCAATAATGACCTTTGATTTTGTATGTTCTCCTGCATTAAAGTTGTTTTGACTAACTTATTGTTTTAATTTGGGGCTCTACACATAAAATGTTTAATGACATAATTGCTCTGCTCGATGGACTAGCTACTCATATGCTCTTTTGTTTCTCTTAATTTGCAGATTCTTTTGATGCCAACCAATTGGAGAGGTTCTTTGATTCAGAAGATGAAGAATTTGAAATTTTATCTCTTTGAAGGAACAGAATAAAACAGAGTAGGTCACCCTGATTTGTGTCTGCTGTGGAGGACGCCACTACTACGACTTGGAGGTTAAGCATCCAAGCTTTCTATCCCCAGCAGAACACCTTGTTTTGAAATAGCCTCATCCCCCTCTCCTTCAGTCCTCATGCGAATACCAGTCTTGTTCACCGCACGGCTGGAGGTAGTGCAAGCATGACTGATTTTTCTGTACAGCGGAAACAGCAGAGCTTATTTATCTAATAGGACTTCTTGTTGGATCCACTGTAGCTGTTACACCTCATTACAAATGCTGCCTGGTGATCTTCAAACACTGGTGACTTTTCAGACTCAAATGTGCATCCCCAAGTGTTGTTAGACGTGTAGCCGGGATAGAGGACTGTGCAATCCTGACTGGAACACTCCTTTTGCAAGCAGGTCTTTCCCAGAAAGAGTGTTGTATTCCAGTCTTCTGTTGTATGCCACTTAATTTCTGAAACAAGCAAGCATATTTCCAAATAGTAAATAAATTTTCCACTCTGTGGAACAGCAAGGAGATCTGGGTCTTTTTTGGTAAAGCTATGATGATCAGTAGCACAATATTCACCTATTCCAGTACAACCGGTTGACCTGCAGAAAAACACAGTTCAGTTTGAAGAAGCATAGGGACTAGGATGGTGTGGAACCTTACTGCTGAATTTGCTTCAGTATTCTGCAAGAAGGTTTATTGAAGAACCTCAAGGCCAGGATATCCATCATAATTGTCCCCTCTCTAAGCATTTACATCTGCAGTGAAAGCGTCAGATTGGTTCCTGTTGGCTGCCTCTTGAGCAGGGCCTACCTTTGGAGCCCAGCTGTATCCAGTGGGGTGAGGAAGATTGTAAGCCTGATTCATAGATGAAAGAATGACATGTTGCTTCATGACCTGCATGTGAAGACAGTGTATACCCTTCTCCACAGCCCTTGCTGTTCCATGGCTGATTATTGTGTTGCAGATCTCAGCAACTTATTGAACTTTTGTACATGGCATTCAGCTTTTCTACACGTTTTGTTCTCCTCTGGATTAATGTTACAACATCAAAAAGCACCCAGCAGGTGACTGTGTCCCTCTCTATGTGACTGGATGCCTTAACCCCACTTGACAGTCCCTGGTGTTCTTTAGCACATGGACACTTGTCACTTCTCCTTTACCTTAGCTAGCCATCGCAATAATTTAGAAAACTCAGCCTTGCTTTACATTTCCTGCCATTCAAAGACCAATATGTGAGAGTGATACTTCTGGCTACCCTGTTATAAGTGTATGACAATACCAATCAACCTCTAGTTATTGTCCTTTGTATCCTACAGCTAATATCTAGCCAGAACACTTACCCATCATCCAGAGTCAGCCAGTTAATGGCAGATTTTAATGGCAGAGTAATGGTGACATCCTAGAGCTGCGTCTGTCTTCTGGATTACTTTTTTTATTTAGAGATGCTGGTGCCCTGTATCCTGCAATTTCTTCTATGATAGTCGGTACCTCGGATGTATGATCCAACAACGCATGTGTATAGCACGCATGCCTTTACAACACGGTCTCTACAACAACCACGTCTTTACCACGCATGCATTTACAACGAAATATGGTAAATTCCCACCCCCACACCCTACACCTGACAACATACTCCACCCGCCCAAGCCTTTAAAACTGCCCCTTCCACCCTCTACCCAAAGCCCTAACCCCCGCCCAACCGTGCCCTGTCCTAAAACCTACCTGACCCTCCACCCCACCCTAAACCCTAAAACCTATCCTACCCTGTCCTAGAAACTACCCCGACCCCGCTCCCACTCTAAACCCTAAAAGCTACTCCGCCTGTCTATAAACTTACTCCACCCTGTCCTAAAAACTATCCTGACCCCCCCGCCTGAAACCGTAAAACCTACCTGTCATAAAAACTACCCCTCCCTGTCCTAAAAACTGCCCCAAACCCCCACCCTAAAAGCTACCTTGCCCTGTCCTAAAAACTACACCACCCTGTCAAAAAACTACCCCAACCCTAAAACCCACCCTGTCCTAAAAACTATCCTGGGCTAAACCCTAAAAGCTACCATTCCCTACCCTAAAACCTACCCCGTCCTATTGTTAAAACTACCCTGACCCCTACCCCGCCCTAAACCCTAAAGCCTACTGTGTCCTAAACACTACCCCACCCTGTCCTAAAAACTACCCCGCCCCACCCTACACCCTAAAAGCTACCCTGCCCTGTCCTAAAAACTACCCCAACCCCCACGCCCTAAACATTAAAACCTACACTGTCCTAAAAACGACACCTCCCTGTCCTAAAAGCTATCCCGACCCCCACCCTGAAACCTAAAACCTACCCCGTCTTGTCCTAAAATCTACCCTGACCCCCACCCAACCTAAACTCTAAAAGCGACCCTGCCCTGTCCAAAAAACTACCTCGACCCCCCCACCCTGAACCCTAAAAGTTACCCTGCCCTTTCCTAAAACCTACCCTGCCCCAGCCTTAAACCCTAAAACCTATCCTGCCCTGTCCTAAAACTACCCCTCCCCTGTCTTAACCCCTACCCTGCCCCATCCTAAAAACTACCCTACCTCCCCAAACCATACCCTTGAAAACTACCCCACCCTGTCAAAAAAAATACTACCGCGATCACCCCCCTAAACCCTACCTTGTCCTTTTCTAAAAACATCCCCAACCCTCCGACCCCACCCTAAACCCTAAGGGCCACCCTGTCCTAAAAACTATCCCGAACACTAAACCCTCTCTACCCTGTCCTATAAATTACCTGGCCCTCTGATCCTGTCCTAAAAACTACTCCACTCCTCACCTCACCTGGCCCCACTTACCTCTCTCCTCCGGTCGCTACTCCTTCCTCTTCGGCCCAGACTGCTCTCTCTGCCGTTACCACGCATATATGTGATAAAGGCATGCATAGTAAACACATATGCGTGGGAATGGCAGCGTGGTCAATGCACAGCGTTTCATTGATCGCGTTGCTAGTGATGTTTCCCTGGTACCTCTTGGTTGAGAGAATAATCCAAAAGGTAATCACATTACAAGCGAGGCTTAGTCCAAACGTGTTTGCCATGTCTACTGGACATTTCACTATCATAAACGGTATGGACTCCCATTGTGTAGACTCCTGGTTTTGAGCTTTCTATTGTTTTTGGTCTTGTATGGTCTTTATAGAGTAAATGTTCAACTTTGTCTTGTTTGTCTGCCTGTTGTGGTTCTGCCATAAAGGGAAACAATTAAGGCAGGTGCATTCCTTTTAGTTTTACCTATTTCTAACTCAGTAAAGAAATACCAAAACATTGCTTTCCAAAAGCCCTTTGCCCTAAGCAAGGAAGTCAGAATTGAGGTTGTCTGGAGGAATGTAGTGCTTTTAAAAAGCGAAATATAGTTTGTGAGAGTGACGCATGCCTCCAAAAGAGAAGTGTTGCCACTGTGTTCCTGTGGGATGGCAAATGTAGGTTGTGTTAACAAAGATGTTATGGGAGTCAAATATAGACAATGTAAATTACATTTGTTTCTATGAAGCAGGTGTTGTAGTGTGAAAAAAGCATATTTCTTCCTCAAGGGATTATCATGGGGCACATTCTAAATATCTAAGTTCGGTTTTGAAAATAATTTAATTAAATGTCTTACTTTTTGAAAAAATCAGCATTCATTTAACCTCCTAAGCTGCTTCAGGATGGAATCCTTTTTTTAATCTATGATTAGTTGGGGTGTTTCTCTCCTCTTACGCTCTCCATCACGAAGCCAAGCCTGCTTTCAAGGACATTCTTCTTGTATTAGATAGAAGTCCTGGTATGATTCGGTTGGTATCATCTGCCTCTGGATCTCACACCACTAAGAAGTGTAAAGTATGTCAGGAGATGCTTTATAGGAGATTGAGGGGCAGGGAAGGTGTTTACTTAAATGCTAAGCTAGGAGGAACATATTTACCTCCTGTGACAACCATTTTCATCAGGGTGTGGGAACATGATTTTCACCCATCGGATTCTTTCTTATATCCAAAAAAGGTGCATGTATGATATCTTGTGTGTGGGATTGCGGAGCACATCTTCTAAATATGTTTTTTTTAAAAGGGATGTAATTACAAAACATGTTCAACTATGTATGCCTGTACACAGGTGCTAATAAACACAAAGCTTGTTTTTGTTTACACAGAAATAGAATTACTCACATGAAATCTACTCACAGTGGTCATTGTAGGGGTGGAATGCCCTGTGAGTTTGAAGATACTCCATTTAAATGTTTAAGGGTGATCACCAGATTTTTTCCAATGCCTTCCCATCTCAAAGAGGATACAAATTTACTCTGAACAAGTGCAGGAGTAAAAAAAAAAAAAATTCTAAGCTGGTAAAGCATTCTCTCCATGGGAAGCAGTAGGGTGGGGTAAAGGGGGATTGTCAGTATAGAAGAGAAAAGAAAAAAAATTCACTTGCTCAGCAGCTTTTGACATGAGCAAATATAGATGTATGTATTTACTCATGCGAAAATGGAATTAACAAAAGTTCGCCAGAATTTTGTCTGTATACCTGCAGTTGTTGCAGTTGTCCAGGTCTACTTTCATAAACTCTAGTGACTGCTTGAAAGTCGTAAATCCGCACGAATTTCAGCTCATAGGCCTGCAGTTGCTCTTTCATGACTTTCTGTAAGAATGGGGCGTATATTGGTTTTACTCTTTTTCTCCATTATTATTTTTTAATGATTTAGAGACATTGTATTTAATGTTGACTCTGGCCTTCGTTTTGTTTTCAAGTTTCAAATTTTTTTGAGTGTTTTTTATTTTGAAAGTGAAAAACATAGCACAATCGTTTACCAAAACTGTCTTCAACCTTCATTCGTTTTTTTCAAGTCTCAAATGTTTAATGCCTGCAAAATAAAATCACCAATCTTTCTTCTCTGTGTATGTACGAATAATAAAAGAGCATTGTGGAACCAATATTTAGAGCCACAAAATGTACACGTTTCCTTTTGAAACTACTATCGTTAATGCAAGCTGAGCTTACAGCTCACTGTATTTATTGGAGTGCTCCCACTAATTGTAAAGCTGTTGCGTTAATGAACCTTATGTACCATTTAATTTTTTTTATAAATATGGATTCATAACCTGCATTAGAAGTAGACACTCATCTATACTCTGACACTGTAAACCGACAGCCAAATAGTTTTTCCTACAGGCGATTTAGCCTACTTGTCCTGTGGGCAAAATAAAGATGCAGATTTGTCCTAACGGTATGTCCTGGGCATCGGGAGATTGAATTCCATACTCCTGGATGTGTAGAACAGGGACTGAGCCCAAGGAATAAGAAGTTCTTGAACCAGGAGTTAATGTTTCTTCAAGAGATGTATCTTCATTTTTTTCCTCACTTGTAGGAGAATCAGTCCATGGGGAAGCTTTTCCAAATTCAAATTCAGGGAAGGCATGTCTTCTTTTTTCTTTCTAGGCGTGCATTCTGTTTTTTCTCTCTTGCATTGTTTTGTCTCTAGTGCTGTCTTCTGGAAATTGTTAGTTTATTAGCAGGATACTTGAGGCCTTGACTCTGAGGGGCTTTGTATGTGATGCAGCTCATCTATAAGACGATATGGGGTTGGAAGTGGGGAAGAGGGCAGTGTAGTTCCTTTAGGGTAGAGGTGAAGTGATTTCATTTCTTCAAACCCTTTTGATGAGTCTGTCAATGCATACATGGTGCCATTTTGGGGTGTTGTGTGTCTGGGAGACTGTGAGCATTACACTAACTCCATTCAGATGAGAGAGTACTTTACTCAAGAGGCAAAGTTAGAACTATTTTGTCCTGGTCTTTCTGGTGACGCGTTCCTTGAAAGTGAGTTAAGTGCCTAGGGTGAGTCCAAGTGATTTTAGATGGTGTGTCCTCTGAAGTGTATAGCCTGCTAGTTTTAAGTTGGAGAGCCATGCTTCTATCTGAGATAGTTTGCATTGTTACAAAACAGATTAATTCTTTGGAGGGTTGAGCTTCAGGTAGTTAGTTGACTTAACACGCCTTACAAACCTGAATAAAGGTTTGCATTCTTACTTTTTATAATGACAACTACATGTGAGCAAATCAAGGATTGGTTCGGACAGGTGAACCCAGCACTCCAAAGGAGACCAGGGGGCTGTGCATTCTTCTCCCTGCCTTCCTAATAGTGTATTGGTCCTAGGCCTGAACTTCCCATGTCGGATTGGCCACAGTGAGAGACCTGTCCAATCCAACATGCGCACTTAAGCTGATGCTTATCTTCCATCGCAAGATCAGCGACCTCCACGACAGCTTCGGACACCAGACCCAACCATACACCACTGAACCCGCTTCCCCGGACATCACCCTCAACAACTGGACCCACATCAACACGGAAGAAACCAAATCCATCATGAACTCTATCCACTCCGGCGCCCCTTCGGACCCCTGCCCGCACTTCATCTTTAACAAAGCCGACGACATCATCGCCCCGCACCTCCAGACCGTCATCAACTCTTCTTTTTCTTCTGCTACCTTCCCCGAATGCTGGAAGCACGCTGAAGTCAACGCCCTACTAAAAAAACCTACGGCTGACCCAAGCGACCTGAAAAACTTCCGCCCCATCTCTCTTCTACCTTTCCCAGCCAAGGTAATAGAAAAGACCGTCAACAAACAGCTGACCACCTTCCTGGAAGACAACAACCTGCTCGACCCTTCACAAACCGGATTCCGAACCAACCACAGCACGGAAACCGCCCTCATCTCAGTCACAGACGACATCAGAACCCTGATGGACAACGGTGAAACAGTCGCCCTCATTCTCCTCGACCTCTCGGCTACCTTTGACACCGTCTGTCACCGCACCCTAATCACCCGCCTACGCTCCACCGGGATCCAAGGCCAGGCCCTGGACTGGATCGCCTCCTTCCTCGCTAACCGCTCCCAAAGAGTTTACCTCCCTCCGTTTCGCTCAGAACCCACCAAGATCATCTGCGGCGTACCTCAAGGCTCATCGCTCAGCCCGACACTCTTCAATGTCTACATGAGCCCCCTCGCCGACATCGTACGCAAGCACGACATCATCATCACCTCCTACGCCGACGACACCCAACTTGTACTCTCCCTCACCAAGGACCCCGCCAGCGCCAAGACCAACCTACAAGAGGGTATGAAGGACGTCGCAGATTGGATGAGGCTCAGCCGCCTAAAGCTGAACTCTGAAAAAACGGAAGTCCTCATCCTCGGCAACACCCCGTACGCCTGGGACGACTCCTGGTGGCCCACGGCCCTCGGCACTGCACCGACCCCCGCAGACCACGCCCGCAACCTCGGCTTCATCTTGGACCCTCTTCTCACCATGACTTCCGCTGGATCCCCGCCGACACCAGAAAAACCGTGACCCACGCCCTCGTCACGAGCCGCCTGGACTACGGCAACACCCTCTACGCCGGGACCACAGCCAAACTCCAAAACCGCCTGCAACGCATCCAAAACGCCTCGGCCCGCCTCATCCTCGACGTACCCCGCAACAGCCACATCTCCGCACACCTGAGACACCTGCATTGGCTCCCAGTCAGCAAAAGGATCACCTTCCGTCTTCTCACCCACGCACACAAAGCCCTCCACAACAAGGGACCGGAATACCTCAACAGACGCCTCAGCTTCTACGTCCCCACCCGCCCCCTCCGCTCCGCTGGCCTCGCACTTGCTGCCGTCCCTCGCACCCGCCGCTCCACGGCGGGTGGGAGATCTTTCTCCTTCCTGGCGGCCAAGACCTGGAACTCCCTCCCCACCAGCCTCAGGACCACCCAGGACCACTCCGCTTTCCGGAGACTCCTAAAGACTTGGCTGTTCGAGCAGCGATAACCCCCCCTTTCCCCCCTAGCGCCTTGAGACCCGCACGGGTGAGTAGCGCGCTTTATAAATGTTAATGATTTGATTTGATTTGATGCTGCTGGCATTAACAATCACCCAGATTAGCCATCCCTCCCTGCCTTGACCCCACCCACCTAGCTGCTATGGGCTTGGTCCTGACTTGGACAGGACATAATTTTTAAATTATGCCATGACTGGCGTCTCACGCTGTGGGGGCAACACCCTAAAGCCCTAGGGGAAGAGCTGCCTCTCGGTGCAGTGTGGAATAATGGGGAATTGCGGTGACAGCGTCTAAGGCTCTAGTGGGCTGGCAGTTGCATGTAGGATGAAATCCAATGTTGGAGTGGGTTGAATTGGTGACGTGTGCTTCTAGATTTCTAGTGTACCGTAGTGAGTAGAAAGCTTCCTTAATGGATTTCTAATTGCAGTTGCTGAGTAGCTTGAAGAGTCCGTGGAACTTAGAGTAGGTATGTCAGAGGGCGGTAGAGGTGATGAAGCCTATATTTCTGCAATGAAATTCTTGCTGGGTCTAGGTGGTCTGTAGATCAGGTGAAAGAATGAAGTTTTGTTAGTTTGGAAGGGGGCATTAGCAAGAGAGGAGTGCAAATGATTTTGATGTGAGCGAGCTGCTAAACCCACATTGCTAGGATGATCGTTTTGTGACTGCAAGTCCCCCTCCTGGTTTGTGCATGCTATCTGTGTGCTGGATGCTGTAACCTGTGGGGATGAGGATGTGTGTGGAGAAGGGTGTGAACCAGGTTTCTATATGAAGAGTGCATTTAGGTTGTGTTGAGTGATGATGTCAACAATGTCGAATGTGAGCTCCTGTAGAGTGTGTTGCTGAACATCATTTTAATGCTATATGTTGTGGGTGGTGTGTTTATGCTCTTGTGAAGGGGGTGCCGTAACCTGCTTCATTCCTGTGTGCTGGGGAAGCCTGCAAAGGAACTTCATCTCCCAGAGTGCCCAGCTGAGCCCAGGAGGAGGGTCTCAATGCTTGGGGAGCGGTGCTAAGTGTGCAAGGTTTCTGCAGGTGCGGAATGCCTTAACCTCCTTCCCTCCTCTGTGCTGGGGAGGCCTGAAAGGGACTTTATCTCCCAGAGTGCCCAGCCAAGCCTAGGAAGGCTTCAACGCCCAGAGAGCACACTTAAGCGTGGCTGGTTCCCACGGGTATGGGATGACATAACTTGCTTCATTCCTGTGTGTTCAGGAGGCCTGCAAAGAGACTGTCGCCCAGCGTGCCCAGCTGAGCCCAATGTGTGTCCTTGAAAAAGAGATAACCTCAGTTGAACAGCGGTTAAGTACCTGTGGCCATTCCACTAAAGAAATGACCAGCTCTTCCTATTTGAGTACAGCCTTTTCTGACATTACTGTTCCTACTGGCTGTAGTGATATTCCTTGCAAGGCAGCGAATGGATGTGTTCAACTAGTCAATGATTTAGTTATACCTGTTTCTCCCTCTGAATAGTTTTTGAACCCACTATTTAAACGCAAGAACATTCCTGGATCTTATTCGGATATTTCTGCGGTCAAACAGACCTGCCCAGATTCAGTTCGGGAAGGGCCTCTGGAGGCCCTCAGAGCTGCAGGCAAACCAATTGGGTTTCTTGCTAGAAAGGGAAAATCATCTAAGTCCATGAAATCTACGAAACCCTTATTGCAGAAGGCTGATGATTTTAACTGACTATACTCCCTTGTTGACTTGCAAGAAGCTTCGGTCAAACTCACTTTGGAACGTCTGTCCTCTAGATTGGCATAGATTGAGAAATCCACAGCTAGTTGCCTTGAATTTTTACACAACATGGCGAACTCTTATCTCCTATACAATTCAAACTTTTTGGTTGAGGGTCTCTCCACCGCGCAGCACGTATGCGCAACTACCAGCCTTCATCATCCCCAACCCGGCATACTTCTGGATCTACTTTCAATCCTGATACTACCAAACCTATCATCTACCAAATGCCCAGCAACTGTTTTCGACTGGTTTCACATTTTACCAACCTACCTGCCAAACCTAGGGATACATCGCATGATATTGCAACTGGGGGGTCTTGGGAAGTTTGGATCTCCCTCCAAAGGCTACGCCTTTTGTGGTAGTTCTCTGCAACGTCCATGTCCTTTCTGACCGTGCCCTGGAATCCTGGAAGAGTCGGAGAAATCAATCAGTCCACTGGGTTGGCAAGAAAATGGGCCTGATGAGCACAGCTTTTGAAGATCTGAAAAAGGTCAGAAGGGTCAACTGGGTCGGCAGAGGTGCTAAGGCTTTGCCTGGTGACTGCATTGTGATGTTCTTTAAGTCCCCCTCTTTGGTACAGTCCATCCTGAAGAGAGCTAGGGCCAATCCTACAAACTATTTTTCACAAGTAACTGCCTTCCCAGTGGGTTCTTTGTATCGCCCACCTACCATGGAGGCGAGGCTCTTTTACACCCCAGAGCATACCATGATTCTTTCGCATGTCACACTACCGTTGCTTCATAGAACTGTTATTACCCGCTCTCAGATTTGGATGATAGAGATAGACATAAACCGAAGCTAGAAAAGCTCCCTCAACTTGTGGCCCATCCATCTCCTAGCTCGAGTTTCATCCTTGACACTCCAATTCCAAAGGTTTCCTCGTCATTGGTGTCCGGTAATACTCCCATAACTTCAGATAGTATACATTCTTTCCATTATCAGTTCCTCTTTTGGACATGGCGGGACTTCACTCTAAGGCTCTCCTTCCCTTTTGGTTGGACTTTTTTTGTTTGTTTTTTTGCAGGAAACATGGGCCCAGGACCCTATCCACATCAATGGGTTTAAGACTTTTCATCTTTCTCCTGTGCCATCTCATGCTAGCAGGCCAAAGGGAGGTTTGTCTATTTATGTTTATAAACGGTTGCTTTATCGCATTTTTAGAATTGACTCATCTTTATATTTTCTGATTGTTTGTGTCCTTACTCCTAACTTAAACCTCATTGTTGTGAACTTTAATAATAATATCCTCATTTGTGATGCCAACTCAGTTTTGTCTTAGCCTGAACAGCTTGATAATATTTGCTCTTCCGAAGGGAAGGAATTTCTTCTAGTGTGGGGTGGTGACTTTAATATTCAATTATGCCCTTTTCATTTAAGGATATCTGTGGTATGGTTGATTTAAATGATGATGATCAAACCCATTTCTCTCATAATGACTATGGTATGTTATAGAATGACTTAAGGCCTGATTTAGATTTCAGCGGATATCCTGTCTGCCAAAATATAAATCCTATAGAAAACAATAGGATTTATATTTCGTTGGATGGTATATCCATCACTGTTGTGACTAAGTAACCCATCTGCCAAAATCAGGAGGCAACTGCATAATTGTCATCATTTTAGGATAAACAGTGGCAAGTGAGGTCTTGTACCGCCCTTTTGTTATCTTGGTATCTTACTTGACAACCGTGGCCTTTGGGTCCTAGCAGTTGACAACTGGGCTTTAATAATCCATTTCAGCACTTAACACATTTGCTAGTAAGTTGGGGGATAAGCCAGTAAAAGAAATGCCAACCATTTATAACTTAAAATGTGTTTCTGTAGCCCCTCGTGAGTCTCACATATGGGGTTTCAAAAATGCCAATTCATTCCAGACACTTGAGAATACATTTTTCAAGAATCTCTTAACTGTTCTCAGCAGTTGTTCCACTATGGTTTGCCATGCAGAGCTAGGAGCCCCTTTTTAACTGAATTGATCACCATACGGCCCATATTATCATGGCACAGGGTTTGGACTAATAAGTTTACCATTTTGAATCATATGATTTTTAATCATTGTTTGAATCTAACTTATTCTGGCTCTTTTCTTGGCTTAAGTTTGTTAAATTGTTTTGTGTAAATCTTGCTCATCCTGAATATTTTGATTCACCTGATATTTTATCTAAAGTGAATAGAAGAGGTCTAAAAAGTCAATGTTTGTCCTTTCTCAATGGCCAAAATTTTTCAAAGAAAATGGCCAAAGTGTAGTGTTGTTAAAAATCATTTAACACTGGTTACGGATAAGATTCAGCTGTACCATACTGCTGTTCATAACTGACGGCGCAGATAACTTCTGACATGCTTTGAGCTAGAACCTTTTCACAGTTTAATCACTTCTCCAGCTACTAACGGTTAATCCCCATTTTTGTTTAACTGTCCCTGTGATGGCCTTTTGATTCAACGCACTTTGCACTTTGTTTTTTTGCCCTTATTATGCTGTACCACGTAAACGTTACATTTTACCTATTCTTCATGACCATGGCTTCATGCAATGTTGGCCTGTTTTGTTGTTTATACAACAATTGAATTCCCAGGCAATTTGCTGTAAGGTGTCTAGCTTTTTATGGTCTGTGATAGGGTTAAGACTAAACATGAGTCCTTCTTGATGATGTTTACCTGATAGAGACTTCTAGTTGCAGATTCCTTACCTTTTGAATTCCCCCAGGTGTCAGACTGGATCTGGAGATTTTTTCTTTGAGCAGTACTTCTGCGCGCCATCAGGTCCACTCCACGGGTGTCAATGGTGTTGTGTTTGCCCTGATGACATTGCGGTCGTATATAGGCACCACCCCGGCACGCTGACGTCAGTTCTTTTCTTTCTGCGCAGCCTACGGCAGATCCGGAGAAGAGCTACCTCAGTCATTTTTCGACTACTATTACATTTTTGTCAAACAATTTTGATGAGGTCGTGGATGCGTCAAGGCATGTCACACAAGATCAGCTTTAAGCCCTGCGACTCCTGCCACCGAATTATGTCAGTGATGGATCCGCACCTCTTGTGTCTTTGGTGCCTGGAGCGCGATCACCACCCGAAGTTGTGCACCGAGTGTCAGGCCATGAACCCGAAAGCTTTGTGGGAGTGGTCCCTAAAGCTAATGGTAGCCCGACACTCGACTCCGCAGCGTTCATGGTCTAGTTAGAGAGGAAGGTCTCGAGACTGGCTGCGGAGTCACCACCACTCTTCGTCCTCGAAGTCATCAGGACATTCGGGTCATAAGAAAAAGAAGTCGAAGAAGAACAAACGTTCTTCGACTTAACTTCGTCGCTCAGACGATGCGGCGAGGGAAGAGCGGCAGCGCTCTAGGCCTCTGTCTGGGTCCACCCCGTGCTTCCCCTACTTCTGGGGAGCAGGAGCCACCCCTGTCGAGCTAAAAGAGTTTTATGAGACAAAGCGCCTCATTTTTGGGCAGACCGACCCACCTTCGGTACCCCCGGCACAGGTGAGTCAGTGAGGGCCCCCTCGGGTTAGAAGTCTTCCGCTTTGGCCATGGCTCCAGAGGGCTCCTCCGGATCCAATCTCGGATCCGCCCGACGCTGGTCGTGCCACAGCGACCTTCCCCGGCGTCAGGTCAGACATTGATGCTCCGAAGTCGTTGGGTCCACAGTCAACAGCAATCCTATTCTCATACCCAATGAGCCAGAAAGATGTCGCTTTATGGCTCTCCTGGGCCCAGGGTTGATCCAGACCCTTATACTTATGGGTATGGATATGGGGAGAGTTTGGAGGGGCCACTGGACCCTTTAGAGTACCAGCTTGACTCCCAAATGGACTGGGTGCAGGATTTGGGTGATGCCAGTGGTCTAGACACCTCCCCTGACACTGGTATGCTCTCTCCCCCTACCGTGGCTACAGAGGAGGGCTCCACATACTCCATGGTGGTGAGAACGGTGGCTGAGGTCTTGGACTTTAAGCTACCTTCTGTGGAGGTTAGGCCTAACTTCCTAACTGACGTGCTTCAGCCGTGGTCTTCCACATCAGAACCCCTTCTCCCCCTTTAATGAGTCACTGACGGACATCCTTTTGGGTACTTGCTCTAGACCTAGCACAGGGGCTCCTGTGAATAGGACGATTGCCCTCCGCCATTGGCCTGCGTCAACAGACCTGAAATTCCTCACCCACCACCCCACTCCTGAGAGTCTTGTGATCCAGGCTCCCTCTTCTTCCTCTGGCGCATTCCCTGCCGCCCCCCTCAATAGGGAATCAAAGACTGGATAATTTGGGAAAAATAGTTTTTTCTTCTGCCAGTCTAGCGATGCAGTTGGTAAACAGCGCATGCCTTTTGGGCCGCTATTCCCATACTCATTGGGATACGGTCATGCAGGTGCTACCTACAGTTCTGGAAGAGACCCGGACTGTCATCTCCCAAGCACTTGAAGATAGGAAAGATGCAGCCAAGTTCATCATCCGCTGTGGACTGGATACGACCGACTCTCTAGGCAGATCGGTTGCATCAACAGTGGCACTAAGACGTCACGCCTGGCTGAGAACATCTGACTTCTCAGGGGATGTCCAGCAAACGTTGATGGACATGCCCTTTGATGGCAACCGTCTCTTCGGAGACACAGCGGACTCAGCGTTCGAGCGCTTTAAGGATTCTGGAGCCACTGCCTGGTCCCTTGGCCTCGGACCTTCCCCTAGACCCCACCAGTCTGCCTCTCGCCCCTTTCGTAGCTTTGGAAAGGGCACCCAACTGCGTCATTTTCCACTAAGCCATCAACCCGCGCATGCTGTACAGCCCCTGTGCAGCCGCGGACGCGGGATCCCGCGATCTTGGGGATCTAGGAGCCAGCGGGTCGCACAGTCTAGCCCCACCCCCTCCTCCTCAGTCGCCAAACCTTCCTAGTCCGCCGGAACACCTGGAACCAGTTGAATGCAGGATTCGCCATCATCTGCCCCACTGGAAATCCATTACCACGCACAGGTGAGTCTTCCAGATTGTTCGGAAGGGCTATTCCCTCACTTTCAAGGCTTCCCAACCAGCCATGCCACCTTCATTCGACCACATATCGGAGGATCACGTGGCACTTCTCCATGAGGAGGTCAAAGCTCTTTTGGCCAAAGGAGCTATAGAGAGGGTCCCTGCGTCAGAAGTAGGTCATGGTTGATATTCCAGCTACTTTCTGGTGCCAAAGAAGGACAAGGGCCTTCATCCTATCTTAGATCTTCGGTCACTCAATCTCTTCCTCAAAAAGGAAAAGTTCAAGATGCTGACATTGGCTCAGCTTTTATCTGCCCTGGACCTGGGAGACTGGATGGTATCGTTGGACTTGTAGGACGCATACTTCCACTTCCCTGTCTTGCCGGCCCACAGACTTTACCTAAGATTTGTGGTAAGCCACAAGCACTTTCAGTTCACCGTGCTCCCCTTTGGCCTTACCAGTGCCTCTTGGGTGTTCACAAAGGTGATGGTAGTGGTTGCAGCTCATCAGCGCATGTTAGGGGCCCCTGTCTTCCCCTACCTCGACGACTGGTTGATGAAGGCGGATACGCCACAGAAAGATGCTCCCACGTCCAGACTACGGCAAACCTCTTGCATTCGCTGGGGTTCACTATAAACATGCCAAAGTCACACCTGACTCCTTCTCCGACACTCCCTTTCATTGGAGATGTTCAGTACACAGTGCACTTTCGGGCTTATCCTCCCGAAAAGTGAGTCCAGGATATTTGGGCTATGATACCGATGTTTCAGCCTCTGTCCTGGATTTCGGTGAGAATGACTCTGAGGCTGCTGGGCCTCATGGCCTCCTGCATCCTGCTGGTTCAAAAGGCCAGATGGCATATGCGAGCTCTGCAGTGGGACCTGAAGTTCCAGTGGGTGCAGCATCCGGGGAGACTCTCCAACAAAGTCCAGATCTCGGAAGGAACTGCAAAAGATCTTCAGTGGTGGCTAACAAATCAAGATTGGGGCAAGGGCAGATCCCTCTCCTTTCCCCAACCAGACCTCACAGTAGTGACAGATGCGTCACTCCTGGGATGGGACAGCCACAGGCAGAGATCAGAATCCGGGCTATATATCAATCTATTGGAGCTCCGTGTGATTCGACTACCATTGAAAGCATTTCTTCCCTCTCTCAAAGGGAAAGCAGTGCAAGTGTTCATGGACAACACCACCGTCATGTGGTACTGCAACAAACAAGGCGAAGTGGGATCATGAACTCTTTGTCAACAGGCCCTTCGTCTCTAGACTTGGCTGGAACATCAGGACGTTTACCTTGTGGTTCAACATCTGGCGGGCTCCTTGAACTCAGCAGACGATGCATAGTCGATCACGAATGGCATCTCCATCCGGAGGTGATGCAAGGTCTCTTTCAGCAGTGGGGAGAGCCTTGGGTGGATCTCTTTGCCTCTGCCCAGAACGTGCAATGTCAGCTGTTTTGCGTGATGGTGTTTCCAAGGCAGCACTCGCTCGGTGACATCTTTCGTCTCGAGTGGAGCTCAGGCCTCCTGTACACCTTTCCGCCCATACCACTTCTGCCCAGAGTTCTGGAGATCAGGCAAGACTGGGCCCAAGTTATTCTGCTGGCTCCGGACTGGGCACGAAGAGTCTGGTATCCCGAGCTCCTGAGCATGGCCATAGCTCCTCCGATCAGACTGCCCATTCAAGAGGATCTTCTGTTGCAGCAGCAGGGAAGGGTCATCCACCCGAACCTGTCCACTCTCCGCCTTCTTGCGTGGAGATTGAGCATTTTGACCTTTCACCCGAAGTCTGTAACGTCATCTTGGCACCCAGGTGTCCCTCCACCAAAACGGTATACGCCTGTCGTTGGAAACAATTTGTGGCATGGTGTGTTGACAAATCTGTTGATCCTCTCTCTGCACCTCTTTCTGAAGTTCTGCTCTTTGTTTTCTCTCTTGCCAAATAGGGCTCTGCCTTGGGCACCATCAAGGGCTATCTTTCTGCTATCTCTGCCTTCCTGAGACTACCTGACCAACCTTCTTTAGTCAAATCTCCCATTGTAGGGAGGTTTCTCAAAGGCCTCACACATCTCTTCCCACCTATCCCATTTATCACGCCCCAGTGAGATTTAAATTTAATCCTCACATACCTGTTGTGCACTCCATTTGAGCCGCTTCATAGCTGCCCTTTACGGCGCCTAACCGTCAAGACTGCGTTCTTGGTTGCCATTACCTCTGCTCGCAGGGTAAGTGAGCTCCAAACTCTGTCATCTAAACCACCTTTTGTGGTAGTACATCCTGACAAAGTGGTACTCCGCACTAGGGCTTCTTTTCTCCCTAAAGTGGTAACACCCTTCCATGTAGGTCAATCCATCACCTTGCCTACTTTTTACCCACCCCCACATCCCTCACACGAGGAGGAGAGACTACACTGCCTGGACCCAAAAAGAGCATTGGCGTTCTACCTTGATCGTACTAAAGACTTCCGGTTGTACGATCAACTCTTTTTGGGATATGTGGGAGTGAAGAAAGGGAAGGCAGTGCAAAAGGGAACTATTTCACAATGGGTTCTCCCTTGCATCAAAATGTGCTACACTTTGTCAAAGAAGCAACCCCCTGAGGGTTTGTGAGCTCACTCAACTAGAGCAACTTCAGCTACCACAGCGTTAGCACGAAGCGTTTCAGTCCTGGATATCTGTCAGGCAGCCACGTGGGCATCTCTGCACATGTTCACCAAGTACTACTGCCTGGGCAGTCAGGTCCTTTGGGACAGCTAGTTTGGTCGTTCAGTCCTACAGGTTTCCTGGTGTGATCTTGGTTCACAGCCCACCTCCGGGGATGGTATTGCTCGGGTATCTATTCAAAAGGTAAGGAATCTGCAACTAGAAGTCTCTGTCAGATGTACAAGTTACTTACCTTCTGTAAAGATATATCTGGTAGAGACATATTCTAGTCGCAGATGCCTTTCCGACCCGCCCATCCTCCCCGCTCTACAAACTGATTTCTAGGTGCAGGAACTTTCCATAAAGGGCCCTAACTTTGACCTACCAATATCAGCGTTGTTCATGGCTCTGCGCGTCTGACGTGGAAAGTCATGAAAAGAAACTGACATCAGTGCGCCGGGGTGGCGCCTATATACGACCATGACCAACGCCACCTGACGGCACGCAGAGGTACTGCTCGAGGAAAAAGTCTCTGGATTAATGCATGGGGGAATTCAAAAGGTAAGGAATCTGCAACTAGAATATGTCTGTACCAGATATATTGTTACCGAAGGTAACTAACTTGAACTTTTATCTTGTTTTATTATGTATCTTACATCAACTGTTTTATGATGATCTATTTTGTATTTTGTCTCCTTGGTTGCTTTTATGCTATTAAAGAAAAAATCGAATAAGCTTATATGATATGATATATGAGTAGTATGTGGATGAATTAAGAGGCCCTTGTATTGTACTCAACTGTCTTTGAAGTTAGAGATGCTGGATTGGCAAAGGAAAATGTCTAAGCAAGTGAAGTCCTGGTTGGTGTCTGCCTTTGGTTGAAGACGCTCTGGCAACAAGAAGCCCCAACATAGAAGAATTCAAAAGGTCTCCATTGGTGAGAAGTGCATAGCTAAGTGCAGACTGGGGAAATTATGTTTACCTCACTATTTATTCTGGGATATCAGTGTCTTCCTGCACAACAGTTGATTGAATTTAACTACACTGCAAGGGTAGGAAAAGCATGGACTATTGCTGACTGGTTGATGCTGAGAGACTGGCAACATAACCCTCTCACACTTCTTCCAGGGCGTTTCCAGGACTTCCTTTGTCGGGATTGGTTGAATTTAATAGCTCTCCAACAGCAAGTACCGCGCGGCAAGACACTGGTGCTTGCCGTAGGAGAAGTCACATGATTTGGGGTGCTTCATTGCCTTCCTGTATCAATAGCAATGTATTTTTAATCTCTTTAATGCTGTGGACTACCCGTTGCCATCCACCGTATTACCACTGTACTCAGACGACATGGACGGATCTTCCGCCACATTAAAGAAGAAAACGCTTCTGATGGAAACAAGAGAAGGATTTTCTTTTTAAAATAAAAAGGAAAGTCGGGATGTGAAGGAATAGCTTACCTTACGTCTTGAGTTTTTTTTTGTTTTTTTGCTGTGTGATAGTCCGTTGAAACTGAAAGGAGTCGACGCCATTATGCACCTACTGCTTTCAGTATGATCACTGTTCAGGGCATAACTCTGCCCCCAGCACCAATCAAGACGCTAGAGGTAGTGCTGGAAAGGGAAAATTGTCCTCTTTCCAGTGCTCCCCATTGAATCTCTGTTTGGGGACTGCTCCGGGACTGCGAGCAGGGTTCCACCTTCTATACACAAGGGAAAGGTTTTTTGAGGTGGGAGAAACAGCCCTGGGCATGGGCATGGGCATACGCATACGCCTCCCCACCCTCCCAGGCACAACAGGTTTTGCCCCTCCCCCAGGGACAGTTGGGGGTATTTACCACGTATCTTCTGCCATATGAAGCAGAAAACCCACTGGTGTCGGGGAAAGCAAAAAAAGAAGTGGCAGTGGCTTGCTCAGGCATCGGGCTGTACCTCCATCAAAGAGCTGACCTGATGTTCTTTCTGCCCCCACCTGGTTGGTGACTGGGGGTTTTACCCAGTCAGCCCACTCAGTGGGCAGGAAACGTACTAGACACCAGGGAAATATGTAAAAGAAAACGATGGTGAAGCAGTCCACTCAGGCATCAGATCTGGCCCCCATCCCAGCAGTAGTTCTACCTCCTGGACCTTTCATGGGTCAGAGATCATTCACACAATTGGGTACCATTTTTGTAGGAAGACGTGTGGAAATAATAATTGGTAGGAATTATGTGAATCCCCACAGATTACAGAAATTTCCTTCAGAGAAATATGAATAAAATGTGTGATTGTTGGCTAAAGTTTTATTTTTTATAAATGCCCAGCGTATCGTGATAACATATCCAGAAAAGATGACCACCATGTCTACGTGATCTGTATTCTGGAATCTCACACTATCAAGGACTATCACATTGATTGGAAAATACAGAGACCAAGACACAGAAGCGGCATTAGTATCGGGGTTAAAAGAGGTAAGATAGGAACAATACATTTCTACTGAATCTATGTAGATAGTAGAGGTGAGAGGAGCAGTTTCTTCTCCCGCTACCTAACAGGAAACCAGTTCCTATGTGTCAGCATCTTAAGGTCACTGCTTCTCTTACTAGTAGTCAACATCTAGCCAGTTCTTATTGAGGGGTGCTTCATTAGCACTCGACTTTGAGGCATTCTCTATCACTGTTGAAATACTTTAATGTCAAAAGAGTTTAAATATTTGTATTCAAAATCGAGGCAACCCTTAGGCCCACAACTGTCTCATCTTTGAGTCTGTACTTGTCACTCAGGAGTTTTCCCTTCACAACCAGATCATTTTCTCAGCTCACCATCACCAGAAGGTTCACAGACTACTACAAACAAGATCATTACATTTCAGCTTCAAAAGTGGCATCAGTCAACGCTACAACTTCATCTAAGGTGGCCAAACCCCTCATAATTTCAGGAGAGGTTCCAGGATATCAGTTTGTTCTGCCTTCTCTCTTTTGAGCATCAAGGTGCCAAGGATAACAGAGACTGATCAGTTGCCTCCCTGTGACCCACAGTACTTTCTAAAAGAATAGACAAAATAATGGGCTAGACTTGGTGTAAACAGGAAATAGGGAGACAAATGCATAGGTCAGTCATTAGGGAATGCTTCAACTTCTGACATAGTCAGCGACTGAATTAGAAAAACAGGTGAAAGCAGTAAAAGGTTACATATGAAAATGTCTGGATACTAATTACATTCACCCTTTCAGAGTTTTGGCACTGCTTACTTAGATAATGAGAAGCTGAAGACGGGTTGCTGTGGTTGTTAAATCAGCGGCCTGTGTGACGGACAAGTGAAAGTAGAGCAGCAAAAAACAGAACAAGCTGCAAAACTAAAGGGGACACAAAAAAGAATGCAAGAAGATAACCAGAAAGGTGCAGAGGGTGAAAGGCAAAGTGAACAAGTGGCAGCGGTGTAAACCCACCAACATAAGAAGTTGAAAACAGGAGTGGAAGTAGGTAATGGTCTGTCTGTCTAGCTCTTGTGCTTCCATGGAGCCATGCTAGTCCTGTGCTTCAAAACTTGCACTAGCTGCCAGTTCCACAGCGGGTCCAGTTCAAGATCTGTTCTACCATCCATTAGGCCTTTTATGGTGATGTACTTAACTCATTAGGAATCAGCCTTATATAAGAGAGTCAAATCTCATACTGAGAACGTCTTCCCAGAATGTACTGCTAGTTCAAAGTTTTAGGAAACAAAGACCGAGGGCAGAATCATTTCTTCAGCTGCTGTCTCTTTGGAATTCCTGACAAATTACTTGCAAGCCAAGTTTTGTATTCCAGCATAATTTTCTCATTTTTATATCTGGCTTTTTCGCCAGGTATTCAGTTTAGCAAGAGCAGTGAATTAGACTCAGCTGGATATTCCTACCATTTCATGTCTATAAGCCATTGGTGTTAGTGTGCACTTAAAAAAGGTTAACATAACATGCGAATTTTCACAAGGGCATATTGAGGGACTTACATGGCCCAAGTGGGCCATAATGGGAGTATCCATCACAGAAAAGTGCTTAGTGGTAGTGGCTGCGGTTGTACGACTTGGACATCAGAGTGCATAAAAGAAATAAAAGTGCAGATATCCCCTTTCAGAGGTGTTTTATTGGGTATAATCGGTTTTAGCTGAAGACGATTATTTATTTATATATATATATGTTCGGTGGCATGTGTAGCTGCAGATACACATGCTGTGCATTATCCTGCCATCTAGTGTTGGGCTCGGAGTGTTACAAGTTGTTTTTCTTCGAAGAAGTCTTTTCGAGTCACGAGACCGAGGGACTCCTCCCTTTCAGCTCCATTGCACATGGGCGTCGACTCCATCTTAGATTGTTTTCTTTCCGCCATCGGGTTCGGACGTGTTCCTCTTCCCTCCGTATTTCGAATCAGGAAAGTTAGCTAAATATTGAAAATTCGACGGTATTGTTCGCGCTCGGTACCGGTTTAGTGTTAGCGTATCAACACCGATAGTAGAAGCGCTCTGGCGGCCCTTCGGGGCTTCCGCTCTTCAGCAGGGCCTGGTCGGCCCGACCGCGTCCATCGACAAAACTAATGGACCGGAACCCCTTCCGCTTCTGTCCGAAGTGCCACTCGAAGTATCCTTATACAGACCAACACTTGGTCTGTAATCTGTGTCTATCACCAGAACACAGGGAGGATACTTGTGAGGCCTGTCGGGCATTTCGATCGAAAAAGACCCTATGCGATCGAAGAGCCAGAAGACTACAAATGGCGTCAACACCGAGGGAACAACTCGACGTCGAAGAGGAGGAAAGAATTTCCATCCAGGGAACGGACTCAGATGATTCAGAAAGTTAGCGACCCGCGACGGTGCAGAAAACAGTGAGTAAAACTGCCCCGTCCAAGACTCACACAAAGATCGTAAAGGCCAAGGGGATGCCACCGCCAGCAGGCCATGGCTTAACCCATCGAAAAGACGGTGACCAAACATCGGCACCGAAAAAGGCCAAAGAACTGCCGAAGACATCCGACTCCGGTCGAGATTCAGGCTCCGAACGATCTCGGCACCAAGAGTTCGACTCACCCAAAGTGAGAAAAGTTACGTCGGAACCGAAAAAGACTTTCTCAGAAGCTTTGGTACCGAAAAAAGCGGCTTCGGAGCCGAAAAGAAGCTCTTACACAGAAGAGCAGGGACTTTCCGGCCAAATGCAAAAACACAGATTTGAGCAGGAGATAGGTATTGGGGAACCAGACCATACCCAAAGGAGGTTGCATATCCAGAAAGAGACTGGGAAAATACAAAATCTTCCTCCAATTAAAACCAAAAGAAAGCTGGCATTTCATGAGGCAGAAATGCAGCCGAAGGCAAAGGTGGCAAGAGATAAAACACCAGCACCAAGGTTTTCACCACAACCTTCTCCACTGCATTCACCACAGCTGTCCCCGGTAACAACACCCCCAATGCAGTCACCGACCCATACAGGGATGACACAGGATGATCCGGATGCATGGGACTTATATGATGCTCCGGTATCAGACAACAGCCCAGATTGTTACCCAACAAGGCCGTCACCTCCAGAGGACAGTACTGCATATCCGCAGGTACTATCAAGGGCAGCTACATTCCACAATGTAGCAATGCATTCAGAGCCAATAGAGGATGATTTCCTATTCAACACCTTGGCGTCCACCCACACTTCCTACCAGAGTCTGCCAATGCTCCCAGGCATGCTCAAGCACGTAAAAGAGGTCTTCCAGGAGCCAGTGAAAGGAAGGGCTATCACACCTAGGATGGAGAAAAAATACAAACCTCCCCCAACAGACCCTGTGTTTATAACACAGCAACTTACACCAGACTCGGTAGTTGTAGGAGCAGCAAGAAAGAGGGCAAACTCTCAATCATCAGGAGACGCTCCACCGCCTGACAAGGAGAGTAGGAAGTTTGATGCAGCGGGCAAACGGGTGGCAGCACAGGCAGCCAATCAAGGGCGGATCGCAAACTCGCAAGCCCTACTGGCTCGCTACGACAGGGCATACTGGGACGAGATGCAACACATTATACAGCACTTGCCCAAAGAACACCAGAAACATGCCCAACAGGTTGTTTGAGGAAGGACAAGCAATATCCAACAACCAAATAAGGTCCGCGTTTGACGCGGCAGACACAGCAGCACGAACAGTCAACACTGCGGTAACCATTCGCAGGCATGCATGGTTACGAAGCTCAGGATTCAAGCCAGAAATCCAACAAGCTGTGTTAAACATACCTTTCAACCAGGAACAATTGTTTGGGCCGGAGGTGGACACAGCAATTGAAAAATTAAAAAAGGACATAGACACGGCCAAAGCCATGGGCGCACTCTACTCCCCACAAAGCAGAGGCACATTTAGAAAGCCACAATTTAGAGAGGGGTTTCGTATGCAAACACCAGAACTTTCCACCTCGCAAACCAGACCCACCTATCAGGGACAATACCAGAGAGGAGGGTTTCGAGGCTCATATAGGGGTGGACAGTTCCCAAGAGCAAGGGGAAAATTCCAAACTCCTAAAACAAGGCAAACCAAACAGTGACTTCAATGTCACAAAACCCTAATACTTAACACCAGTGGGGGGGAGACTTACCGCATACTACAAAAACTGGACACACATAACTACGGACGCATGGGTCCTAGCCATTATCCAACATGGTTATTGCATAGAATTCATAAATTTCCCGCCAGATGTGCCCCCAAGAGCACACAATATGTCCAAACAACACTTACACCTGTTACAACTAGAAGTCCTAGCATTGTTACAAAGACAAGCAATAGAGTTAGTACCCAACCATCAAAAAGGAACAGGCGTCTACTCACTATATTTCCTAAT
Source organism: Pleurodeles waltl (assembly GCF_031143425.1). Lineage (NCBI taxonomy): Eukaryota > Metazoa > Chordata > Amphibia > Caudata > Salamandridae > Pleurodeles > Pleurodeles waltl. The sequence goes on along the minus strand of NC_090450.1, from coordinate 337,583,558 downwards.
TCCAAAGAAAGACAAAACGTTAAGACCCATATTAGACCTCAGAACGCTGAATCTCTTCATCAAATCGGATCACTTCCACATGGTAACACTTCAAGACGTTGTTCCCTTACTCAAAAAAGAGGACTACATGTCAACATTAGATCTCAAGGATGCCTACTTTCACATATCCATACATCCTTCCCACAGAAAATACTTAAGGTTTGTAATACACGGCGTACACTATCAATTCAAAGTGTTACCGTTGGGGATAAGAACAGCCCCAAGGGTAGTCACAAAATGCCTTGCAGTAGTAGCGGCTCACATAAGGAGACAGCACATGCACGTACTCCCGTACTTAGACGACTAGCTAATAAAAACCAGCACTCAACAACAGTGTCTTCTTCACACGCAATACGTTATAGAAACTCTACCAAACTAGGGTTTTCTATAAATTACCAAAAATCACATCTGCAGCCATCTCAAATACAACAATACTTGGGAGCAACACTCAACACACAAAAAGCGATTGCCACTCTAAGTCCACAAAGGGTACAAGCGTTCCAAAATATAACATTAGACATACAGCCAAACCAACACTACCAAGTGAGGTTTGTAATGAAACTTCTAGGCATGATGTCTTCATGCATAGCCATTGTCCCAAACGCAAGATTACACATGCGGCCCTTACAACAGTGCCTACCAAAACAATGGACACAAGCACAGGGTCAACTCCAAGATCTAGTGTTGGGAGACCGCCAGACACACTTCTTGCTTCAATGGTGGAACCCTATAAATTTAAACCAAGGGCGGCCATTCCAAGACCCAGTGCCTCAAGACGTGATCACAACAGATGCTTCCATGATGGGGTGGGGAGCACACCTCAACCAGAACAGCATACAGGGACAATGGGACAATCAACAAAAACAACTGCACATAAATCATTTAGAACTGTTGGTAGTGTTTCTAGTATTAAAAGCATTATAACCACTGATAGTCCACAAACACATTCTTGTCAAAACCGACAACATGACGACAATGTATTACCTCAACAAACAAGGAGGGACACGCTCGTCACAACTGTGTCTCTTAGCACAGAAAATTTGGCATTGGGCAATTCACAATCACATTCGCCTAATAGCACAATACATCCCAGGCATTCAGAACCAGTTGGCCGACAATCTCAGTCGAGATCACCAACAAACACACGATTGGGAAATTCATCCCCAGATCCTACAAGACTAATTTCTACGCTGGGGAACACCAAAAATAGACCTATTCGCAACAAAAGAAAACGCAAAATGCCTAAACTTCGCGTCCAGGTACCCACACCCTCAATCCAAGGGCAATGCGTTATGGATCAGTTGGTCAGGGATATTTGCTTACGCTTTTCCCCCTCTCCCACTCATTCCTTATCTGGTAAACACACTAAGTCAAAACAGACTCAAACTAATTCTCATAGCACCAACCTGGGCTCGCCAACCGTGGTACACAACACTGCTGGACCTATCGGTAGTACCTCACATCAAATTACCAAACAGGCCAGATCTGGTAACTCAACACAAACAACAGATCAGACACCCGAATCCAGCATCGCTCAATCTAGCAATCTGGCTCCTGAAGTCGTAGAATTTGGACACTTAGACCTTACACAAGAATGTATGGAGGTCATTAAACAAGCTAGAAAACCTACTACAAGACATTGTTACGCAAACAAATGGAAAAGATTTGTTTATTACTGCCACAATAATCAAATTCAACCACTACATGCTTCCGCAAAGGACATTTTAAGATACTTATTACATTTACAAAAGTCTAAGCTAGCATTCTCTTCAATTAAAATACATCTCACAGCAATATCTGCCTATCTGCAGATTACACATTCAACATCGCTTTTTAGAATCCCAGTCATCAAAGCATTTATGGAGGGATTAAAAAGAATCATAACCCCGAGAACACCACCAGTACCTTTGTGGAACCTTAATATTGTATTAACACGACTCATGGGACCACCATTTGAACCCATGCACTCTTGTGAAATGCAGTACTTAACTTGGAAAGTAGCCTTTCTAATAGCTATCACATCACTTAGAAGAGTTAGTGAGATACAAGCATTTACTATACAAGAACCCTTTATACAAATACTTAAACATAAAGTGGTTCTTCGTACAAATCCCAAATTCCTACCAAAGTTTATATCACCATTCCACCTAAACCAAACAGTGGAACTCCCAGTCTTCTTTCCACAACCAGACTCAGTAGCCGAAAGAGCCTTACATACATTAGACATAAAAAGAGCACTAATGTATTACATTGACAGAACAAAACAATTTAGTAAAACAAAACAATTGTTCGTAACCTTCCAAAAACCTCATGCAGGTAATCCTATATCCAAACAAGGCATTGCCAGATGGATAGTTAAATGTATTCAAACTTGCTATATTAAAGCAAAAAGAGATCTACCTATTACACCAAGAGTGCATTCTACTAGGAAAAAAGGCACCACAATGGCTTTCCTGGGGAATATACCTATGACAGAAATTTGTAAGGCAGCCACCTGGTCTACGCCTCATACATTCACGAAGCATTACTGTGTAGATGTGTTAACAACACAACAAGCCACAGTAGGACAGGCTGTATTAAGAACATTATTTCAGACAACTTCAACTCCTACAGGCTAAGCCACCGCTTTTTGGGGAGATTACTGCTTATTATTCTATGCACAGCATGTGTATCTGCAGCTACACATGCCACCGAACGGAAAATGTCACTTACCCAGTGTACATCTGTTTGTGACATGAGACGCTGCAGATTCACATGCGCCCTCCCACCTCCCCGGGAGCCTGTAGCCGTTATGAGTTGGATGAAAATTGTAAATTTGTAAATAAATATTATTTTAATACACATTATGTACATACATACCTACTCCATTGCATGGGCACATTTAGTATATTCACAACTCCTACCTCACCCTCTGCGGGGAAAACAATCTAAGATGGAGTCGACGCCCATGCGCAATGGAGCTGAAAGGGAGGAGTCCCTCGGTCTCGTGACTCGAAAAGACTTCTTCGAAGAAAAACAACTGGTAACACTCCGAGCACAACACTAGATGGCAGGATAATGCACAGCATGTGAATCTGCAGTGTCTCATGCCACGAACAGATGTACACTGGGTAAGTGACATTTTCCATATATATATATATATATATATATATATATATATATATCTATGTATGAGATCACCTTTCTCTTTACTGATTCTTTGGAGATTCCTGCATTACTACCCATTCCCTCATTTGTGTGCTGAGAATAATTCCAAAGAGAGATGAGTATAATACAAGGGCCAACTACACTGAACAACTTGATATCAAATGCAACTGCTTCTGTCTCTCATTCTCTTACCCCATTCAGCAGGTTGAAATAATCCTCCCATGTTTTTTTGTCTGTTTTGAAGTTTTGGAGGGTTGTTCTTAGAGGTCACACGCAAACTAGTCCTCACTAAGTTCCAGGCAGTTTGGGGGTGCATTTTCACTGGTTGTGGGAGGAACTCTGAAAGTGATCCTCTACACGCTATGGCTTAGGCAATTGCTAAGTGCAAAGATGATTTGTAAACAGCATGACAAGAAAGATCTTTCTTCCTTAGTAAATTCAGGGGCATATTTATACTCTGTTTGCACCAAATTTGCGTAATTGTTTTTACGTAATTCGGTGCAAACCTAACTCCATATTTATATTTTGACCTTAGACTCGTCTAACATCAAAATATAGGAGTTTGCACCATCTTTTGGATGTGTGCACCTACCTTGCATCAATGAGATGCAACGTAGGCTTTCCCATCTAAAAGATGGTGCTATCCCCCTGTGCTAAAATGACGCACAGGTGGAAGAAGGGGCTAAATAATGCCTGGGTCAGACCAGGTGGTAGGGGACCTGTGGATCCATTCCCATGGTTAAACACCATGAAATGGGTCCACAGGTGCCCTCCTGAAGCGCCAGCAACACCCCCACCAGAGGGACACCGGAGGATAGGGGACCCCATCCCAGGTAAGTATTTTTTTTTTTTGCCATCAGGGGCAGTAACTTGGGCCCCCTGCATGGCACATGGTGCAATGGCCATGTCCAAGGGACACTAGTCCCCTGTGCTGGCCATTGGGGTGGTGAGCATGACTCCTGTCTTGCCTAAGACAGGAGTCATGTTTTTGGTAGTTGTGCACCAGGAAATGGTGCTAGTCTGGTTAGAGAAATTATTTAGTCTTTTTTTGACGCACAACCCCCTCTTTCCTTGCCGCCACCCCACCCGGCTAGCGTCTTTTTTGAAGACGCTAGCCCAAGTTTAGCGCTGGCTTGCACCATTCCTTTAATCTGGCGCCCAGCTAGCGCTGTAGAATGGCGCAAGTCGGCGCTATACTTTTTGCTGCAAAACTGCATTTGTTCAGTTTTGCGTCATAGGCCTCAGATCGCTAGCTTTCACTTAAGTGATTACTTCTGGTGATACCAGTATTATAGGGTGAGCACCCTGTTGTTCATCCTTAAGTAGCTTTAGTGAGATTGGCTGCACTAGAAAAGTATACAGGTGATCCCTAACACTATCAGTCTTCCATAGCTAAATGTTGACTCCTTTTTTTAAAAAGTAGCCTTTCCTGCAAGAGGCTTCCAATATTGAATTTATTGTTTTCTCCCTCACCAAAGAGGCATTAATAAGAGACACACTTTTGATTAATGAAAATAGTCCTCTACTTGATAATTTTACTGATTTAATGGATTATTTTGCAAAGGTCTTTTATAGAAGACAGTCTAGACCCGTGGTACTCAAAGTACGGCCCGGGGGCCGCATGCGGCCCTTCAGGCCTTTGCATGTGGCCCCGTGGTCAAAAGCAGCACTGAGCTGCTTTTTATCAGACTGAGCACTAATTTAAAAAAATGTTAACTAAACAGGCGTTTATTTACAGGTTAATTGCAGTTAAAAAAAGGATATAACTAGGGTGTCCTGCACCCCTTAACTTTAGGAACACTTTAATTTTTTTAAAGACATCTTGCAGCAAAAGGGTAAAAATATAAGTCTCTTCAGAATTGAAAAAGTGTATTTTATTAACTTCCAGAACAGTTTCACCTTGGTAAATCAGATTATATCAGTACATGGAAAATTTAGAAGTTTTTTTTTTTTTAAAGTGATTTTTTTGAAACATGAATATAGAAACATTCATTCTTTCCCCATCCTGGAAACAATGCCAATAGTGAACTAAGAGACAAGTCAGTGGTTATGTGGCCCTTTAAGTGGCCTGGTTTTGTGTTATACATGGACAACAATATTGTTTATTAAATCAGACACAAGATAAAATTTCATACACCACTCATCCTGAAATCCTGTGTTTCTAGTCCTTTTATATGTGAGAATGGAGGGAAAGTGGAAGGAAAAATTGCATAAGATCACACAGTTTCGTAAAGTGGAGAAGCCGAGATTAATGCCTGGTTTTCTGTTTTGACTTTGTGCACTTCAGCCACTAGATGTTTATGCTTTTCTCCCATAAACCCACCTTACTTCCAACACCCCCCCAACCACGACTACCGTTCCTCGCTTAAATGCGGCCCTCGGTCACATCACAGACCAAAATGTTGGTCCCCGGGAAAATCTTTGCGAGTACCCATGGTCTAGACAGACTGCATTTTTGGGACCCTTGCTCAAGATACATTATTAATTATATCAGTCTTTTCCATCAGTTACGAGCAGAAGCTTATTGCATGGATGAGTCTGCCAACACCACATTTTAAAATAGATTACAAGAAGAATTAAAAGATGTGCTTACATTAGTAGTGAGTTGTCTACAAAGGGTGATGCATGAATGGGTATCACACTTCAGACTGACACTCGCCGAAAGAGCAGAAAAATTTATCAAATATGGATCCCACAATTTTCTTTTCATGGCTCCATCCTCAGAATTCCTTAAAGAATAAAAGACAACAGAGGAACCCATGCAGAGTGACTCGTTAAGAAACCTCTAACTTAAGGAAAAGGAAGAAAGAGGGTCTTTATATTGTGCCCATTGAGGATATTTTGCACAGGATTGCCCTGCACTCTACGAAATCTAGTATGCCCTTGTATATCTGTTGGCTAATCCTTGCTGCAGATTCTTCACTTCTTGGATCCCTCCAGGTGCCATACTAGATCTGGAAAAGTAGCACAAGCTTTCTTATGCCAGAAGATTGAGCTTGTCTCTGTCTCCACATCTGGTTCCACTTTGGACACGAGATCCCCAAAGCCATACACTTGCCATCCCATTTCAGTAACGTCAGTTGCCTTTTCCCCCACACCCTTCACAGATACAGTGTGGTCTCTATGTAATCTTTTTGCAATGTTAGACTGGATGTGTCCACCAGAAAAGTCAGGCTTCCAGCTTTGTCACTCCTGCCATGGACAGATGTTCATCTATGTATTTATTTATCTTGTCCTACTATACTGGAGAAAAAATAAACAAGATTAAATCTATAAATCAAATTCAAAATATAAATAATTAAATTGAAAAATAATATATATAAATAAAATAATAAATGAATACAAACTAATATAAATTTTACTCTTGTAAGCTTTACTCTGTCTCCCCATCACCATATGTCTTTATCAATCTATTTTCCATCCCCACTCTGACTAATCACAAACCCATTCTACTTCTTTCATCTCGAATATAGCCCTGGCTAAGCTATTCCCTCCTTTACCGCATCCAGCTCACCCCAAACCTCAGTTAACTACTATGATCTCCCAAACAACCCTACTAAATTCTCCTTCATTTATCTAATCTTTAACTCATCCAAAACCCCTCCTGCAACTATGATCTCCCTAACCCCTTTTCACAGACTTGACCCTCCTCCATCTCTCCTTTACTCATCCCATGCCTAATCCTATTACTATAAACTCCCAACAAACACTTCTGGATTTTTCCCTCCTCTATCCTTCCATTACTCTGGTCAATCCAACTAACAAACTCACATATCCTCTGCTCAAATTAGCTCACACTAATACTAATATTGTACTCATATTTCCCTAAACTAATCCAACACTAATTCCTCTTGGGTTCCAGAGTAGCCTGCTACTCACCGAAAAGCACTTCAATGACTCGCCAGGGGTAGTAAGCACTATATAAATACAATTACAAGTGCAATAATGGGCACTCGCAAAGTTCATCTGTGGTGCTTAGGACCTAAGCATGACTCAAAGTTTTATGACCAGTGTGGTCTCATGCACTCTATAGCCTCAAAGTTTTATGACCAGTGTGGTCTCAAGCACTCTATAGCCATCAGAGTGAGAGGCAAAGCTCTTTGTAGCACTGGTGTGTGCGTCAACCACCGTGCCCTGTATCTGTCTCGCTCCAGGACCCACTCAAATCCCTACTCCTCACCTCATTCAAGTTATCCTAGGAAAAGAAAAGGAACCACAAGAAATGCTGCAGGAGGAATTTTCAGACATCAAGACACCGATTCTGCTGTGCCACTGCCTACTCGTGCAACCAAATCTTCAAGACCATAGTTGGCGGACATGGCCCTGGCAACAGATCCAGCTGTGGCTTCAGTGCTGACCCCGGTGCTGACATTGGACCCAATGCTGCCTTTGACTTACCCAGGGTTTCTGATGCCCAAGCCACCCAGCACAGATTATGGCCTTCATACCAGCCATGTTGTCACTGTTTGCAATATCCAGATTCTCCCAACACACATTTGAGCCCCACAGAACTCATTGAGGCCCGGACTGAACAAACAGCCTGCAGGTGCCTCCCCATCACCAGTCTACCCAAAATGATCTCTTCTGGGCACCTTTCTGACTCCAGTCAGCACCACACCTTCGATGATGTCCACACAGGTAGCTCCTTGACCACTACTGGCTCTGGAACTTTCTCCCACGGCACCACCAGTTAATGAACTCATCTGAAGAGCATGACTATCCTCATGCACTCATGGAGGCAGGTGCAGAGATTAGTGGAGGAAGTCCAATTCAGGGAAGAGTGTTGCATGCCATTGGCTAGAGACAAATATTACAACACCATGGTTGATATTTTCAGCACAGTCTCTGATCACATTCAGCTTCCAGAGATCATTGGGCTTGATGATGATGATTGTGATGATGATAATTGTGAGATGGCCAACTTACCCTTTCCTACTAGCAATGGTGCTGCTCATTACCTGGTCCTTCGAAAGTTTGAGTGCCCTTCAGGGCCACCATTGGTAGAAGTGGTTTTCTTTACAGCAGTCCTGAAAAAGGCTGCAACGGTCCTTGAGAAACTTCTCTCCATGATTGAAAACAAAGTTGTAGCTGTACAGAGATTCTTTAGCCGGCTCCCTCACGTTCAGAGCCCTTACTCCCTTTTAATGCAGCACTGATGGAGCCTTTTCTGGCAGCATGTGGCAAATCATCTACTGTCTCTGGCAGTGAGCCACCAGATTGGCCACCATTTCTGGTTGGTACCAGGAGATCTCAGCTTTCTCTCTGCTAACATATCCCCTGAAAGCCTAGTAGTGCATTCATCCTCCTGCCCCGGGGTTGTTCTCCAATGCGCTTCCATATATGGATTGAAAGAAAGATCTAGGCAACAGAGAAAAAGTGAATGACACTGTTTAAAAAAATTCTACTTCCTGATTATAAGGTCTCTGTAACCTTTGTTTTTTTCAGCAAAATTGACTTTTTTTAATACAAATTGTACCACATTTTAACCCATACATTTGATTCAGTGAAATAGATTTTCACAAGTTTATAAATACATATTATTAACACACTTATTATTATACACTTTGAAGTAATAATTAACTAAACATATGTGTGCGCCATGTCATAGAAAAATGTGACACCCCTGCTGCAAAAGTGGCTCAGAGCTGACCTGTGGCACATAAAGCTAGCAGCTCTGCCCTGTGTCTCTTTTGAGCGTGGAGTGCGTAAACAAAAAAAAAGTACAAAAAATGACGCAGGTAAAAAAAAAAATGGCAATCTTCACAGAAGGCAGACATGGATCAGGCAGCAGAAGCAGGGACAACAACCCCCGCACCAGCCAGGATGTCCAGACAGACTCCCAGGGGAAGAGGAAGAGGAGTGCAACTTCAGTGAGGAGGAGAATTATATAGATCACTGAGAAGATAAACAGTGTGGGGCAAACAACGAGGACTGTCACCAACTGCAAGAAGCATTGGCACAATTATAAGTGCAGGACAAAGGAGAAACTGGCCAACAACCTGAAGGCAGCAATGCAGACCGTAGGAGGGAGCCCTGTGCCCTAGGAGTAGCTGGGTGCCTTAGAGGAGTGGGTGGCAACTGTCATCCCAGACAAGTTAGTGGCTGAAGTACCAGGACACAACAGTGCAGCACACGAGGATCGGCCACAGACACAGGGTAAATATTAGTAAGGGGCAATGTGGGCAAAAAGGTCATGTTGTACATTGCAGCTAGCTATGTCCCAGCACTCCATTGTGCTGTATGCAGGGCAAAGAGCAGGAATCTTGATCATGTCCCATTAAGTGACTCAGAAATGTCAGTCACTGTCCAGTTACATGTTGCACAGCCCCATCATGCTCTGTCACAGTTCTACATCACGTTTTAGGTACCTTACCAGTCCAGGGCTGTCTTTGTATACTGGCATGTGCAGTGAAATGCACAACATGAGTCACCAGAACTACAAGTCACACAATACTAAGTCAAAAAGAAGTGGGGGCAATCCCAAGCTAAGTGCCACTAGGCAGCACTGCTTGTCAGATTCTGTTGCATTCCCCGGTTTGTGGATCCATGTAAATCAGGTAATGCAACAAAAATCATGGCCTTTGCCTTGGAATACCCTCTGCAATGTCCATGATATGCCCCCCCGACACAGAGTACAACAATGCAGTGACTGGCACTGCCTTGCCATACTCCATACCTACAAAGTCATGAAAAGCCATACAATGTGGCTTTGTGTTGCATGGTAGATATGGATCTGCAGCCTGCTCTGCTGGTAGGTTGCAAACAGTGATGCACCTGCAGCTGAAGCTGCATGACAATATGCCCCAAGGACTGGAACATCACATCATGAATAGACGCTTGAAATCTAGACAACCTGATGGTGATGATGCAAGCCACCTTGCACCATGAGGCGACTGTGTCTTACATGGGCCTATGCACAAGTATCTCCACTGTAAAGGAAAGGAATGGCATGTGCTTGTCAGAAGAGATACAGCTCACTTAGAGGGGGTCAGGTGTGGGACATATGAAGTTTCATCACATAACATGTCAAGATCCACATTTACATTAACTGGCAGGACATTAAATATCACATACCTGTCCGAACATGCGTGGTGAGGCTACACAGGTGTCAGTTCCCATGGTAGGGACCACCAGAACTCACACCATGTATTACATCTGACTGGGTCATGGTTAATGCAAGTGATCAGAGGACCGTGTGTGTTGAAACCAAAGATGATGTGTGGCCCTGGTGGGCCCATGGTTGGGCAGTGCATTGTAAGTGCTGACTGAGTAAGTTGAACTGCCACTGTGTCTGAATGGAAGGAAATTGCATAGCAAGGAGGTCAGAATGGATATGTGTTCTGCATGGTAGCCTAACTAATACACATGCACTGCTGTGTCTGACAGTGTCACACTTGTGTTGCAGCTGGGAAGGGATGACAGAGAAGAGTCCATTGGGGTACAACATTCTACATATAATGTGGTCCTGGGTGAAGAGGTAGCATGTGGCGGGGGGAGTTTGAAGGGAAGTTGTCTCACCATGCCACATATGTCTCAGTAGGGGGACGTAGAATGGGGATCTGAGAAAGGACAGGAAAAACTAGTCTACCACCACAAAGGGCAAGAAACAGCGATGGTTGGAGACTGAGGTGGATGTGCACGGTTATGTTGCAAACCTGGGTAGATATGTGTCACCAATTCCAGCACTATTACCATGTGGGGTACAGCTTGAGCCATAGCCCTCAACAACAGCCAGACATGTTAGTCCGTTGGATATGGTCACACATATTGTTGGTGTTCTAGGCACATGAGAGTCAATGTATGATCTGGGATACATCATTGTGTGGCATTAAGTTGAGGGACTGGCACAAAATGAGGAGTGACAGAGGAAGCATGTACATGTACAAGTGAGTGGGCATGAGTCAAAGGATGTGTCTTTGTTGGAAATGGCCCCTCTGCAGGGTCACCCCCAAACTTTTGCCTTTCTCCATCTCTTTTTCTGAGCTCATTTTGCTGGCTTTAGGACTCTGCACACTTTACTACTGCCAATCAGTGTGAAAGTGCATATGCTCTCTCCCTTAAACATGGTAACATTGGTTCATACCCAACTGGTATATTTGATCTACTTGTAAGTCCCTAGTAAAGTGCACTACATGTGCCCAGGGCCTGCAGATTGAATGCTACTAGTGGTCTGCAACACTGGTTCTGCCACCCACTTAAGTAGCCCCTTAACCATGTCTCAGGCCTGCCATTGCAAGGCCTGCATGTGCAGTTTCACTGGCACTTCAACTTAGCATTTAAAAGTACTTGTCAAGCCTTAAACCCCCTTTTTTCTACATATAAGTCACCCCTAAGGTAAGCCCTACCAAACCCATAGGGCAGGGTGCCGTGTAGGTAAAAGGCAGGGCATGTACATGTGTGTTTTATGTGTCCTGGCAGTGGAAAACTCCTAAATTCATTTTCCACTACTGTGAGGGAGATGACATTGACAAATGGTTTGATGCCGATGAAGTTGCACTAAGGGCCTATGGGGTTCCTGAAGATCAATGGGGAGAGGGGGTTGTGGAAACATGTACCAATAATAGGGAGAGACACACTTCTCATATTAGAAAAGAAGGGCCAGAACACATACCACTCATGAAAGCCATTTTAAATGTCAAGTTTGGACTGACCCCTGAAAAGTATCACCAGAACTCAGGGACAGTACCAAACTCTCCAAACAAATTTGGGTAGAGTTTAAAAAAAATTTCCAGCAAGGCAATGAATGGATGAGTGTGGGCAGTAAAGTACATGATTATAAGAGGTTATATGATTTGATCCTGAGAGAGCATATGCTCTGTATTTGCTTTACAGAGTTGCGCCAGCACCTTATTGACACTAAGCTGACTTATCCTAGGAAGCTTGCTGAGGAGGCGGACCCCTGGGCGGGCACCAGAGTATCCAAAAAGGTACCTGGGAGTGACCCCAAGAAGGGTGGCTCCGGCTCCCCCCAACAGGGTGAGAGGGGGGTTAAATATGACCCAGATATGTCCCAGAGTAAGGGGGGAGGAAAGGGTTCCCATCTGAGAAGCAGGGTGGTGGTTCTGGTGGGCGGTGACCCAGGGCATCCCCTTCCTAACCCTGCTGCTTTGAGTGCTCCCAGCTAGGACACAAGAAGGGGGACTCTGTCCAAAGAAACCACCCACTGGTGGGATCTCTACCGGAGTGGCCAATGCAGCCTTAGGGGAAAGTAGCCACCATGAGCAGGTCATAGATCATACCCTAATCTCCTTCAGTTGGAAGATAGTCTCAAAGGGTAAGCTGGTGATCCCTGAGGGTGGGAGCCATCACTTCCACCAGGTGGGAGTGAATGGGGACCCATCCCTGCTCTGAGGGACACAGGGACTAGTCATACCATGATGGTGGAGATTCCCCAGAGCAGTATACCGGCCAGGTGTGTAGGGTGACTCCAGCCCTTGGGGACGATTTCTTCCGCCCGTGACCCTGGTATGCCTGGAGTGGGGTGGGGAGGTGACCCAGATGCGGGTCATAGTTAGTCCCCAGATGCCCACTGACTGCATTCTGGGGAATGAGTTACTCCTGGTGGCAGGAGAACTGAGAGGGGTGACCCCTAATGGTGCCCTGACAGTTCAGTTGTCTGGCAGTACCACTCCCCAGAGAAGGGTACAGGAGCCCAGATGTAGGGTCAAGGTGACAGAGGCTCACCCCTGTCCAGCCTCAGGGTACAGACCCTGGATTGATTGATCAATGTCAGGATACCCCCCCTGAACTGGTGGGAGGTAGAGTGGAGAAGGGGTACAAGTCCCCTGGGGCGACTGCCCCCCATTCTGAAATGCCTCAGAGGTCAGAGAAACCTCAGGAGCCAATGGGGAACACCCTGCCATCTTCAAGGCTGGAAGAGAAGCTTGCCCAATGGCCCCGCTCTGGGCCTCCACCTAGCAGTGGATGGCCTGGGGCCTGGCTCTTGACATTGAGATGTCAATGGCCTCTTTTGGTTGCTGTCCTTGTGGACAGAGTTTTCCCTGGGTTGGGGACAGAAGTCAGACCTAAGGAGTGGGATGGACCACATCACTTTGTTGGCCATGGTGGAACTGTCTACCTACTGGGGTGCATCTGTCAGCAAATTAAAGTTAGGAGCTTCACAGATTGGGTCTACAGATGAGGAGAAGGGTTCCCTATGGGTCAGTTCAGTGCCCCCAGAGAGTATAGACAGAAAAGCCCAACTGAGTTCAGAAAGGCACAGAACTGGCAAGTGCCCATGCAGTAGTGGGCCATTGTCCATGTTCTGTTGCCTTAAGCAGGGAAGTCCATCAAAGTATTGCTTAGCCTTCCCTGGCTTTAGGCTGGAAGGGGGGATATGTTGGAAATGGCCCCTCTGCAGGGTCACCCCCAAACTTTTTTCCTTCCTCCTTCTCTTTTTCTGACGTTATTTTTGCTGGCTTTTGGACTCTGCGCACTTTACCACTGCTAATCAATGCTAAAGTGCATATGCTCTCTCCCTTAAACATGGTAACATTGGTTCACACCCAATTGGCATATTTGATCTACTTGTGAGTCCCTGGTAAAGTGAACTACATGTGCCCAAGGCCTGTAGATGAAATGCTACTAGCAGGCCTGCAGCACTGGTTGTGCCACCCACATAAGTATCCTGTTAGCCTGCCATTGCAAGGCATGTGTGTGCAGTTCCACTGCCACTTCGACTTGGCATTTAAAAGTACTTGCTAAGCCTTAAACTCCCCTTTTTCTACATATAAGTCACCCCTAAGGTAGGCCCTAGGTAACCCATAGGGCAGGGTGCTATGTAGGTAAACGGCAAGACATGTACATGTGTGTTTTATATGTCCTGGTAGTAGAAAACTCCTTATATAATGTTTGAGTGGTAGATTCTGATCAGAAAGGGGTAACCAGGTCATATTTAGTATGGCCAGAATAGTAATACAAAATCCTGCGTATTGGTGAAGTTGGATTTTATATTACTATTTTAGAAATGCCACTTTTAGAAAGTGAGCATTTCTCTGCATTTAAAATCCATCTGTGCCTTACAGCCTGTCTCCATTCCACGTCTGGCTGGGCTAGTTGACAGCTCCGTTGTGCATTTCACCCAGATAACCACAAACAAAGGATACTCAGTCACACCTGCACTCATCTGCATACTGAATGGGTCTTCCTTGGCTGGGGAGGGTGGAGAGCCTGACACTTACATTTCAAAGGCTAGTGGCCTGCCATCACACAATGGACTGCCTAACCCCCTACTGGGACCCTGGCAAACAGACCTGTACTGAAAGGGGGACCACTCTTTGATGTCTCCCCCACTTTAAAGGCATTTTTGGGTATATAAACTGGATCTCTGACCCCAACAAATCAGACACTTCTGGACCAGATCCTGCAACCTGTCAAGAGGAACTGCCTGGCTGCCCAAAGGACTCACCTGGACTGCTTTGCTGTGAAGGACTGCTGCCTTGCTGCCTTGCTGGCCTCTGACTTTGCTGAGAAGTGCTCTCCAAGGAAACTCCTTGTGTGCCGAAAATCGACGTGCAGCCTGCCGGAAACAAGGTACATCTTGCAGTGCAACAAAAAAATCAATGCACAGCTGAACCGGAACGACGCAGCCCGACTTCCCGAGCAAAGATCGATACAGTGTTTGCGTTGCGACCGGAAATTCAACGCACGGCCCTACCGGATCGACGCACAGCTTGTCACAGGCTACTCGTTGTTTTTGTCTTTGGCCCACTGGAACTGCAGAGTGGTCTTGATTCTTGTAGGTTCTGCCTTGACCAAGATAAGGGCGGCCCTTTCCGGTAGCCACAGTGCTGCTGACGAAGGAATGCCAAAAGGCAGTCCGTGCTCTCCAGAAGGAGTCCCAGAGGAAAAAGCCCCAAAGAGAAAAACCTCTATAGCAGGAACTCCCTGGAACAAAAAAGAAGCAAAAGGGTAAGTCTTCCAACAAGAAAAACAATACTGTAAGAAGCTGGAACAAACGAGGGAAAAAACTGGAGAAAAAAATAACAGGAGCGAAGATCACCACCAAAGGAAGTGTTGCAGTAAAAACAGTAAATGACCAACAGGAAGAAGAAAGACAGCATATTGGATTGGGAAAGAATCATAGGAGAATATAGAGAGAAAGCACCATTTTGAAAAAGGGTTCTAAGGCATGCAGGGAAAAAGAAAGGCATGCTGGAAGAAAGAAGAACATGGCTGCTAAGAGGAAAAGGAGAAAGAAAAGAAGAAAGGAGCAGGCTGCACCAGGTAAGTGAGGGGTTGGGGGGAAGGTTCCCACGTCTAATATCGAGGGTGCGCCGCACCCAAGACTCGCCGAGGCCCCATGCCCACTTTGGGGCCTCGTGCGAGGAAATAAGGAACAGAAGGGGCGCAGCATGCCTTTCCACCAGAAACCGCGGGCGCGCCCTGAACTGAACGATCGGCTCACGCCGTGGTCCGCTGCGGCACCACACAGCTGACCCGGAACGATGCAGCCCAACTTCCTGAGTAAAGAATTGACGCAGTGCCTGCCGTGCAACAGCAACTTTAACGTATCACGTACCGGATCGATGCAACACCTGTGACTTCTTCCTGCATGCCCAGGATTATTCCCCACATTGTCCCTGGGCGTCAAAAGAACCCTGCATCGCAGTGAGGATCCAAGACTGCCTGACGGGAATCGAAGCAAAGCCCCTTGCAGCATGGAAAGAAACAACACATAGTCTGTGGCGCATCGGAAAATCTGACACACACCTCATTTTTTCATGCATCTCCTCCTCTGCGGTCTCTGTGCATGTGGTAATTTAGACGCAAACAAGATACTTTGTGCAAACAAGAGACAGCAGTTGATTTTTAAGATCTAAGACTTTTTAAACTTGCAAAAGTGATATCTCAACTTGTTCTTATTGAATCTTGATCGTTTTGACCTTAATTTAATCAGATAAATATCTTATATTTTTTTTAAACCTGTGTGGTGCATTTCTGTGGTGTTTTCACTGTGTTATTACATGATCTATTGCACAAATACTTTACACATTGCCTTCTAAGTTATGCCTGAATGCTCAGTGCCAAGCTACCAGAGGGTGGGCACAGGATAATTTGGATTGTGTTGGACTTACCTTGCCTAGGATTGTGGTCCCTATTTGGGCAAATGTGAATATCTCTGCCAACTAGAGATCCTATTTCTAACAGCCATACTATGGAGATAGACTACTCTGGCAATTATCAACTGTGGAGAGTGTCAGTGCTAGCAATTGACCTAGTGTGACGGGCCCATACCCTCAGAATGGGTACACAGTGCCCACTGTCCATAATCCTAAAGCTAAATGTGTATCCCAACAAATCAAATGAGTAGAAAGAAATAGGAAATCCTTAGTAAGTACCTGCCCTCACACATTCCTGCAATGTAACAACATTGTTTGGTGTATAGAGCTGTGCAGGATATGTGTTACAAAATCAACCCTTGGCCACATGAACGCACAATTTTCATGCCGTACAGCACAACAAGGCAGAGTGCCATAGAGTACAGTGTGAAAGCCATATGGGAGGATAAAAACAAATTTATTACCAGACCTACATCACCTGCACAGAAGCAGTGGGCTGAATACTGGCCATAGGGAATGTAGACACCCTGGGGATTATGTGCAATTTGAACAGTAGTGGTGCAACATGTTAAACCACTATCAGTGTAGGCATTTTGAAAACACTGAAAATCACCTTGGCAGATGTGTACCTGACCTCTTCCCATACGTCCAGTAATGGTAGGCCCAGTGACCTGTTTAACTGTGTTGCAATGTGTGTCATGAGACAAAGGTCAGCCTTTTCACACAGTGGTTGTATGAAGAATGCAGAGATACTGCCACATGAAAGGCAACTACAGTGCAACTTAGTTTCTATACCTTCATATAACAGACATCCTATGCCTCAATGTTGATTCAAAAGGCAAATATTAGCAAGTCAGATTACCCACGTCAACATCTAACAAAGGATACCATTAACATTTCTCTATCTCATTGCAGAAGATGTACCTTTACCTCCTGAGCAGCTGCCTGTCTGGGATGCCAATCTGGCAGAGGATAACAGCTTGCCATCCTTTGACCAAGACACCCTATGGCAAATGCCGGGCCTCCTTTGACACACCATCTCCTGTTGCGGGAAGATCCAACAGTGTTGCGGGGTCTTCAGAGGATCCACCCAGCAAACACCACCTTAAAGCCCACCCCTAACCCTGGACTCTAAGGACTCCCACGTTGAATTCCACCGTTGTGCGTTAGGAGTCCTGTGGAGATGCTAGATGTGGTGCGGGTGGGGATGGAGTCTGGCAGGAACCCTAGAGGCAGTTCCTAGGTGCCTCAGTCCCATTAAGGATACCTTGGCCTCTTTACGAGGCACCTACCCTCCGTTCTGTGGACTTGAACAGTACCTGGCTAACATTGATGTGCCATGAGGCAGAGGCATGAACTACTGCCCTGCCAAAATGGCACTAGCGAGTTTGGTATACAGCTGGGGGCAATCCACAACATCCTGGAGTCCATGGAGCCGAAGCAGGACACATACATCGCCATAATGGGTGCCTACCACAGCAATGTTGGTGATGTGCTGGCAAACATGCAGGCCCTTCTCTCTGTAGGGCTGCCGCACTAGTTAACACAGAGAAATGCTGCTGCAGACTGTGGCTCCACATCTTAAGCCCCTGATGTGTGTTTCCCTCCCTCATCTCCGGCACATACAACACCCCCCTCACAGGAAGCACCACACTCATCAGAGGAGGAAGATGTGGACTTCACGTCTTTCCAGCATAAAATTGCCAGTAGCATGTCTGTGTTCCAAAATGCCAGTTCCTCCTTTGCCCAATGATGATGACCGTGCCAGTGTACTTCCCAACTGGTACTGTCCTCAATTTGCTGTCCCACCTGGTGATCACACCCATTTATGTACTGTCAATGTGGCCTATGTTCCCTACTGGCAAATTGTTAATTTTCTTTCTGACTGAAACACTCCTCTCTTCCACATGTCACATGCAGTGTATTCCCCCATGTACTCTGTCTGGAAACTCAACGGGTCAAACAAACTTTTGGGGTTGTTGCCGTAAGAACTGTGCCTGTGATCCTAAAACTTTGTGCACTTGTAAATAAATGCACTGAGTTCAACCTGTGTTGTATGTCTGTTGAAGTCTGGACTAAGTAGAACATGGTGGATTGTGTGAGGCAAAGACACCAACTACTTCCCAAAGGGACATCTGTGTAATGGAGCCATGGACTATATGTATGTAGACTAGCAAGTAGTTACTCAAGGTCACAAGCATGAAGTGCAACACGTAGCATACTGTCAATGTTAATGGTGAATGACCTCAACGCACTGGTGGGGAGCCCATTCATAGATACTACCCAGCAAATAACACTGCTGTGAAAAGCAAATTATGCAAAGGTCAGTATGTAAGGGGGTTGGCATCAGTGTGTGACCCCAAAACTCCTTGAATAGTGACAATGGTTTGACATTACCATCCCTCCAATGTGTGTTGCATGACTTACACACACAGAGCAACAGAATGTGAATAGCTGTTTTGGCCTGTCTATCCATTCACATCAAAAGTACCACTTACAGTGCACAGCTTTGTTCGTAGATCCCTTACGTTATTCCATGCCCAACATGACAGATTCCACTCCATAGGTCTTTCACCTAGTCACATATGTCTACAAACACTTCTAGCAAAGTCAACTGCATATACATAACATAACCTAGGCAGATATGCTAACTCCTACACAGTAGATCATGAGGTAGACTTGTATATAGAAAATAATATTTAATGTAATTACAAAACATATTCTACCTAAAACTACCTAACCTTCACTACCTTACCCATCTAACCTAAACTATACCTAAACTAAACTATGCTACCTAAACTACACTATCTTGTCTTAAAACAACTAAAACTACCTTATCTTAACTTACTCTACACATATAGCATGACATGTTAAATATCAACCCCAGCCCCTCAATACACATCTTTTTACAAAAACAACAGAAAATATACTTACACACAAACTACCTACACATATAAACCCAAACAAATATATATTGTTGTATATTACTGATTTTTTTTTTAAACATATATCCTAAACATCAACCCTCACCCACTAAAAAAATTTACCCCACCTAAAATATAAAAATTGGTACACCTAACCTATGCCTACACTAACTATGCCTACACTAAGCTATAAAAACAATAGAATAAAACCAAAACCTAAAACATGGGGAAAGGCAGAAAGGGTCCCTGTGGCCTACAATAATTCCCCAATCCTGACTACAGTCTGCTGCAGAGTTTGCAATAACCATATTGCAATGTCCACCTTCTGTTCAAGGGCTGCCACACGGAGCTTTAGATCTGATATGTCTTTCATCATCACAAGTTCAAATGTTGAACCATGTCCTGTGGTTTGTGACTGGGGTACTGCTGGTCCTGTGGGCTATTTGGTGGATGTCCTCGGCATTGTTTTGAGGCACCTCCCTGGTCCGCAGCATCATCATGACTTTGGCCTGGCTAGGCAGGTGTGGCTGGGCCCTGGGGTGTGATGTGCAGAGTTCCACCTGCACTCACCTCCACATATTGTCTGGCCATTCTTCGATATGCCTTTGCCTGAGGCGGATGTGCCTGTATCGTTTGGCCCCGATGAGTTGGGCCTTTTTCTGCTCCAGGGTCATGTTGTTTGTTAGAGTGCAATGTAAATCTATCAGCCAAAGGATAACTAGGAATTGTGTCAATCGTCATAAGCCTTCATTTAGTATCAAACATCACATGTGGCATCACCAAAACCCCCAAATCATCTGTAAGGATAAAGTGACTATCCATGTACAAATACATTTTTCTTCTCCAAATTTAATAAGGCAAAAGTACAAAGGTGTTTCAAATGTTGGCTATTGCAATTGCATTGTCTGCCTAAATCTAGGTATAACCATTTGAATACAGAGTATGCTTAGGAACAGTGCTGCTGTGTACACATGGTATGGTACATCTGTCCCTCATTATTGATCATTTGTGCAGCCTGCAATGGGCTTGATTCCATGGCCATAAACCGAGGTAAGATAAGCAATGTCTGGCAAGTACATTTATTGTGTCTCCCTGATATGGCGAGGGCACAACTTCACACACATTGCTACCTAGACCTACTATGTCTCTGGGTTTGGAAATATGAATGAAGGCTGGCTTGCTAACTCACATCAAACAGAGATGCTGGATACAGTTCCTAGGTTGACTAATATAAGTACCTGGTGGACCATGCCATGGCTTATCACATGCGAAGTATTAGTATATTTCCCTCTACATAGCCTAGTGTCTGTCCGTACGTCAGCTATTAATGTCACCTTGCTGCACATCATCACTCAGCATATCCACGTAATGGGTGTGTGCCTGCGTACTGTACATCTCATATGCACAGGTATCTTGTGATGTAACTAGCATGTGTTATCCAAAGTGTAAGCTTGGGTGAAAATGATTTGGCAAACTGTTATGGGTAATACCACCAGGAGGTGGATTGTGTAATGGGCTGTCGAATGACAACGCTCTCTGGTCAAACACACCTTAGGATTTCTGGTAAGAATACAGCGCAAAGGTATGACTGTGTATCCAATTATGAAAATGGGGCATTAGATAGCAAGAGTGAGGCCTTCAACTGCATTACGTTGTGTGGAATGCTGAGATCTGGGCCAGCTACACTTACTCATTCTGTCTTCACTGAGGTGCGAATCCTCACATCCTGTTTGGACTAGCCATACAAAATGTACATAGATTGGAAAGTGGACAACTACAGTAGCATTGTACATCTGACCTGCATTGGGAGGGTTAACCATCCCAAGCCATGTTCACCTATAAAACAACTTTAACAGACTATGGCACTTTGGTCATGGCTCCTCTGTCATCCTATCTATCATGTGGGCCTGCATAGATTGGCAATTCATTCACCTTGACAATAGTCAGAAGCTAATTCAAATGCCACTTTCACATATTTTATTTAGGATGTACCATGCCTGGAACAAATTATTCCATTGGAGTTGATATGCCCTTTGAACATGTCATTGTAAACATTGTCCAACATCACACACAATCCTTGCACAACACAGTAACCAGACAGGTGAGACTCACTGGTAGCATCTGGATCCTTGAAGCTGTCCACCTCTGCTGTTGTGTAGGGTTCTTGTCCACCTAGAAGTTACTTTGCACTGTAAATGTATAACACATACACTGTGGCCACGAGAAGCACAGTACATTGAATTAGCAATTGTCTATGTGAGTCTGCACGTTGAACAGGAAGCATGTGGCACAGTTGACATGGCTTAATGATACACATTAGTAAGGCAGGTTGAAATGTACACAGATATGATGTGATTGCGAAAAAAGAACAAATAAATCAGCACTTATGAAATACTGGAAGGGTGCCTGCGTTTCATGGGTCTGTGATTTGACATACCACACTCTCTAAGGTATTACATTAGCCACACCTATCACATATCTTTACATGTCCATGCCAGTGCTATACACATCAGACAGTAGCCATGCTTGTCCCTTGCCTTCACTGAGCTGTAGTCAGTGCTACATAGTTAATAGACATTGTCCATAAATGCCCTGTACAGGCGGAATGATGAATTGGTAACATCTGCACAACAACAGAGAAATATTCAGATATGCCCCAAACAGCCTGTCATTCCTTTTGAGGTAATTATGTGTGAGTGGATTCACCTGTAGCATACATTGGGCCTCATTTACAAGAGCCATGTGCTGCTGGAGCATCTTTTTATTAAACTCTTCAGTGGCTCAGCCCTCTCAATCATATCTATGAGGCAATATAAAGCTACCCTGTGTGACTTGGGATGGCTTCATAAATATGGAGTAAGGCAAGGCGGTGCAAAGCACTGCATAGCCTTAGTCTACATTGAGGAGGCATTCCATGTGCATTGCGGTGGCTTTTCCAAAGCAACACCCTTAGGTCTTGACACATCCCTGGATTCACAAGAATCTGTAAACCTGGGAAGGCATCATAATTGTGTGCCTCCCCAGGGGAGGCGTAACAAGGAGAAACAGCTATATTTTTCATTCTGTTTTTCTGATTTGCATGTATGGGCCATTCTGCAGCACACACAGAAAAAGGACAACGTCTCGGTTGATTGTTTTTGCGTATGAAGGTGTCCCTTCCTGCATAGAAACAATTGTGTCACCAATGCAGACACCCTTGCACCATGGTGTAAGGGTGCCTGTGTTGGCATATGGCATCAATTTGTTTGCCTGTGCAGGTAGAAAGGACAAGAATGCCCGGTACGTCATTAACACAGGCCAGTCCTGCCCTTATCTTTTGACGTAGGGCAGTGCAGCAAGGAGCCTTGCTGAACTGCCTTATGTCAAAAATTAGGAAATTAGGCCCACAGAGTTTGGCACACACATTTGTGTGTCAGTAATGACCTAGAATGCCCAGTGACAACACTATCTGCACAGTGCGCGTGGGGCAAGAAGCACCTCTGTGGCTGGCATGCACTACCTAGTCTGTGTGGGCTGCTGCCAGTCCAGTGTTAAAATGCCTCTGGGACCTGCTTCTTATCAATATAGTTTGGCGGAGGCATGGCAGTTGGACCCTAAAACATATGTAACCCACAGAGTCATTGGATAAAAGTCACATATTAGTAATGGAGACACAGTTATGAACTCACAAGCATATGGGTACTTATGTACAGCTCTACCTAATTCAATTCCAAGGTGATCAAAGAGGTCAGCCTTTCGGCTGACCACCTCAGTCCAGCGATGCTTCATTTGATGCATCTTACTGCTGCACCTTCCCCATTGAGTTGTCCTGTCCTTAATTGGGTAGCCCTGGATGACCCGGCCACCACTGGCAATCATGTTTGGGAGGTACTGGGTTATGAGCTACAGGAACCCACCAACCTCCTGCTCTGACATGTTACGTGCCCTGCCCCTCCCAGACACGTCCCTCCCCAAAAAGAAAGTTACCCCACATAACAATATGCCTAAGAACCCTAAACTACCTCTCACAATACAGAACTCGAAAAAGACAGGCACCCAACAACACACTGGACTAAATAATACAAATAACGATTACAATATACAAAATAAACCTTAGGGACATACCTGGGACACCACCGACTCCAACAAGACCAAAATACAGCTACACACTCTGCAGCACCCACAAGACACAACCTCTAGCAAGCACAGACAAAATGAGTGTAAGGGAAAGTGAAAGTAACTTCACCTTTCCTGGTTTGCAGCATGACAGAGCCATTGCATCGATTCCAGAGCAGATGGAAGGGCCTCCTGGGACTGGCCCAGCAAATCAGAGCGAAGACCAAGGGCAGTGGCTTGGACATCTGTGTCCACTGGCAGGGAAAGCGGGGCAGAAGAACATCCACTTGAATCTTCTTTTATCAATACTTTAGGAGGTGGTCCTAGATCGTCACGCCAAGCGCAGAGTGGGTCATAAGTTTTCCAATCATCACATGAGAAGAGCTACTGCATCCGTGCCATCGAGGGACCGGGAGGCCGATGTCCTTGTGGGCAGTGATAATCAATACAGCTTGGGGATCTCTCTCTGAAGGACGCCGGACGCTGGGTGGGGCATGGCAGAGAGGAAGGAGGCATACACAAAGCAGACGAGGCACAGGGGAGGGAAAGTGGCCGTGGAAGTACGGTGCGGCCAGCCTCATCTCTGGCTGGACTCGGCCTAACTTGACCTTCCCCGTCTACCTGACCCTACTAGAGCCTCGATCCAACCACACTTACGCCCGCATCTGGTTCTGACCTGCCCAGCCAGGTCTGGAACTCCAGCATTTGAAGGGGTCAGGCAATAGAAGGAGCTTTTGCCCCAAGGCCCGTGGCCTGCAGTTGTCCAGTTGTCCAGCTGCCCTCCCTACATATCAAGGGGAGTTGAAGATAAGGAGACAGCGGCAGTGGCACGGGGCTTTGTGGAGTGTGGTGTGCAGATGCGTAAGATACCCCCTCACCCTCAGTCATCCGCCGACCGTGTCCCAACAGGGCCAGTGGGCCAGTGGTGTGGCATGATGTGGTGTTTAGAGTCAGAATCAGGCACTACATGGAGCCAGCAGAAAGGCAGGGGGGGGCTCGTGGGCTGACACTGAGTCCCCAATTGGCTGGCTGTGGTGGTGCTGATGGTGCCCGATCCCTACACGGAGACAGAGGTACAGAGGCTTGAGTCCAGAGGTTTGGGCGTCCAGGAGCTTCACACAGACCCCACAGCTAGTAGTGAGCCAAGTGCCAAATTGCACCTTGCCACCAGCACAGGCCTACACATTGACTTGGGAGGTGGTCCAAGTAATAGCAAGCAACTGTAGAGAAACCATACCTCACAAGCCAAAGACATTTTGCAAGCTACTTCAGGGCATTAGGCCGCAGCCACCTTTTTGCACTGAAGTGGCTGGGGTTGGGCCGGCGCGGATTGTGCCTAGAGGAAAGCTGCCTCAGCACCTCATCACCGGCAGAGGCACCCAACTCTAGCTTTGGTCGCCCAACAACCGGCAAAAGTAGCAAAAGGAGCAAGGATGACACTAACTTGAGGGAGGAGAAAAGCGGCAAAGAGGTTAAGGCAAAGCTCCTCGGGACCAACAGATCTAATGGTCCAACCGAGTGACTCTACTGAGTGGAACCCTTCCACTAATACAATAGTTGCTAAGAAACCCGTCAACACCTCAAATAAATCAGCTGGACATAACAAGAAAGAGAGCTACAAAATCACAGACTTTCTGTTAACTAAGACGGCGGACAAGTCCATCACTGCTCTCAACGGCATACTGTCCTCATCCCTGCACACGGATTGATACTGGGACAACTCTTGCACCGGCAGGGAGGTCCCTCTAAGACAGGGAAAGTCTCCACCTCAGTACCCCAAGCGCAACAACCTTGGCAGAAGTGCATACTTGTAATCAACAGGACTCCTTCTCTACTTTAATTCTTAGAAACTGTAATAATTGGAGCCAGAACTCCCCTCTACAGACTCCACAAGTACCGCAATTACAGCAATCACCACAGGGGGGAAGTATCCGCAACTGCATAATGATGCATGATCCACCTCTAATTGACCTCTCTGACACTTGCGCCGCTGCATTTTTAATTGAGTCGGTGGCCAGCGAGGCCTGCGAGGGACCTATAAATGCGGCCCAACCACCTAACATCAATGCTACGCAAGGAGGGGAGGAATGTTTGGATAACCCAACAGCCATCTTGAACCAGTGCACTAGTAGCAGTAGTTCATCGGCTGAGGCATACCCCTTCTTCAACCCAAGGAACCCTAGTGTCTTAGCCAAGCAAGATCATGCAACGGGCACTGCGTTGGGCTGTTTAGAGGAACCAATTGTCCCAGCGGACCCCTCTTTGGAAGTTAAGCTCAAAGAGGACCGCCCAGCTTCCGGGGAGGCAGGGGCCTCGTGGCAGGCCCTCTTATCACCCATGGATGCAATGTCGGCAGCAATTCATTATCAAGCTGACAAACAGGAAACTCAGGTGGAGCTACTTAGTGTCTTGGCAGTGCACATAGTGAGTATTGACAAGAAGCTTCAAGCGTTGAATGACCTGATTAGAAGGGCCCAGACACATTCTTATACCCAGCGAGTGTTATGCCAAAGGGCCTCCATAGGAGATAATTCACCCAAGACCACTGAAGTTCTAAATGACATCTTGACAGAAGTCAGGGCCCAGGCCCCCAGAATTCAGGACAGGCTTCACAGGAGGTAAGGGACTGTGCACGATAATTATTTCATAAAAAAGGTGCTGACAGTGAAAACAGGAACTCGCAGGCTACTCGCTTTTCCTGGTAGAAAGAAAACCAGAGCTCATCTGGGTGCAGCAAAGACTCCAATACGCAAGCAACAAGTCCTGTCAGGGACGGGATCGCATGAGAAGCTTCAAACACCAGCGAATGAGGTCTCTCTTACTAAAAGGGAAAAGAAACAGCAAAGGAAAGCTAGGAAGAAGGTCAGGGCAGCTCAGCAAAAAGTATCTGGAAGTCATTCGCACAGTTCATTGGCACGCAGGGTAAAGAAACTGAGGGGACAGATGAGGGTAACTTGGAGGATAGCAGTACACACCTCACACAGCAGACGACAATGCAAAAGGATAACCAGGATAATCCAACACTTTCAGTTTCTGCATGCAGAAGTCAACTATATCAGCAAAACCAGTCACTTAAGGATATAAGGCGATCGAACAGCTGCCACGGTGTAAACCCAGCTCAGCGGGAGGTCACAGCAAGTAATCCCTCGGAAGAGGATCCTAACATCTGCCAGATCACGGACCTAGGGAACCGTTGGGGCAATGCTAGATGGGAAGCCTTAAAATATTGGGAAAACTACCAAATACCTGCAGTAATTGCTTACTGCCAGACCTCAAAACATCTCTCAGTGGCAAACAACATGCCTGACATCGGCAAGAAACAACACTCAAGGATAGATATTAATCCCAAACTGCCAACACCAATAAGTTCGCCAGGAGGTCAAACCTTACAACAAACAGCGGCTTTGAGCAACAACAAACTCTTCTTCATCCCCTGGTACAATTCTAAAGGGGCTTTTGATACCTTAAATAGATGAACAATCATCAAACTTATAAATGAAATTCGTCCCCTCGCCCATATCACTACGACTGAGCTGCAGACAGTGGAGTTTGTTCCTCATCTGAATAACAGGGTCAACGAGGCAACAATTACATCCTGGGCCACTCTAGCCACCGCTGCCCAAATTCTGTCATACCAGTACATCTTCGGTTCATGGGCATCATGCTACAAAAGCAAGAACCTTGTTGATACCCAAGCCCCCTGCTCCTGGGAAATGAGAGGGAGGCCTCAGTGTTGTACGGAATGGTTAGAGTGGATGCGACTCAAAGCAGACGAGAAAATTTAACTATAGTAAGAAATCAAAGTTCGCTTCATCAGGGGAGAAGCCACCAAGTATATATCGGCAGGTCTCCGACGTGGAAACAGGCAGAGATGCAATCCATAATGGTCCACAGTAGCAATTGGTCCTGACAAAAGATCTAGACGGTAAGCTGCTGTAGAAGATAGCCTCTACATATGCTTTTGGAACTGCCATGGTATGAAATGAATGGTAACAGATGAGGAGGCACTGACGTTCCTACAGCAGTTTGATATCATCATGCTTCAGGAAACCTGGTGTACAGAGCTGTCGCGTAGGCTCTCATTATTCTAATGAGACTACTGGATTTTGAGCAGCAGAATCGCCCGTGGTGTGGGAGACTTAGGGGGTTATTCTAACTTTGGAGGAGGTGTTAATCCGTCCCAAAAGTGACGGAAAAGTGACGGATTTACCACCAGCCGTATTACGAGTCCATTATATCCTATGGAACTCGTAATACGGCTGGTGGTATATCCGTCACTTTACCGTCACTTTTGGGACGGATTAACACTCCTCCAAAGTTAGAATAACCCCCTTAGTCTAACCCACTATGGGTGACACCTGTCGCTCCAATCCGGGTTTTGCTCCGGCTAACTAGCAGTTCCTCATCCCCATCAAGGGATAGTGATGATTGGGCAGCCGAGCGCATTACATACTTGGCTTCTCAGGGAAGTCGTGGTCACTCAGGTCTCATCCGGTTCTCTCACTTCCAATTCAGTCTCATATATAAATGACAAACAGAAGCAGTATATGTTTCAATAATGAGTTTAATAAAACAACTGCATCTTAGATATCAAGGCTGCAATAACCAGAACAACACAACATGACAGTATTAAGATTGTGACGAGTAGAGTGAAGCATAAGAATAACGCTATCATATTGTCACTATCATCAGTGGACTAATCCCTACCTAGACTAGGATAGAGCACAGGATGTTAAGCTCTAAGTCTACCCTTCAGGTTCCCCAGGGAAGACATCAACCCCTATACCTGAGCAAAGGCCTGCGGTCTGCATTAGCATCTGTAGCGAAGCATTCGGCAATCAGCATACAGTCGTGGTTCCCTGGCTGGAATCTCCCTCTAATGTGTAAGGAACAAGGAAGTGTTTTTGTAATAACCCAGCTGATATTCTGAGAAAGTGTCCCTATGTAAAGATGTGTGTTTTCTACGAATGTTGGAGACTAAACTTCTACCACGTTCACCAGCAATGTACCGTGCTGTTGCCTTGGAAAAGCACAGAGTGATCAAGAATGTCTTGTTTGAGAACAGAGTGCTGGCCTAGGCAAAAACAGTTATATAGATGGAAATAAAACTAAGACCGTAAAACTGGTTATTCTAACAATAATAAGGCAACGCTAAATAAAATATATCTAGGGTAAAGTGTACAGCGGCCTAGTGTTTTAAAATAATGTGCATGGAGCTATAATTGAAATGGCTACACAACACCCTTCCCTTGTCGGTTGAAGGTAGTTCAAAGCCAAAAAGTATATAAAATAATTGTTGCTAAAAAGCTCAACCTAAGATATATGTAAAAGCAATGTCAAAGATGACAAGTCGAATGGACACATAAGCATATAAAGGGACAATTTAAAACATAAGCATGTGGCAATAAACCGAATTTCAAAGGGCAAAGTCAATCTTGAAATTTTCCAATCGATTCTGGGACCATAGAGGACAGCAGATCTTCCACTTCGGCCTATGTTAAAAGGGGAAAGTCATCGCCAAGAAGGTTCAAGGAGCAGTTGTGTTCCAGAGCCTCAGCTTCAGCCAAGGTGGCATTCCGTGGTGTGCCTAGTGATGAGTCGTGAGCTACATCCTCCAAGAAGGGCAACTCATAAGTAGCTTCTTGTAGCAAACGCAACCTAAGTGTGCATGTCAGGTTATGAACCCTCAGCGAGAACATCAACAGATCAGCGTCCAATGAAGGTGAGCGCTGCGACGAAAAACAAACTTCCAGTGCATGTTCCAAAGAGCACCAGAGGCACCGAAACACGGGCTGTACACAACAAAAGACCGATCTGAATGACAAAGACCTTCCACAGACCAATTGCTCCAGTAATGTTGCTCCAAAATACTGCATCATGTGTTCACAACACAGCTGCGCTGTTGGGAGCGCCATCATTCCTCCTCGTTGCAGCGGGACAGCCATTGTGCATAAAAAATAGCAACAGCCAGCTAATAAAGCCAAAGTTTTGGGAAATCCCATGAAAATGCTAGAGAAAATTGAGTGGATTGCTGATGGTATCAAACCGAATATGGATGAGAAGGTGTGAATGAAACCAGAACCAACAGCTTTGAAAAATTGTGCGATTCCAGTGGTTCTGGACGCATTAAATATTCATCCCATGAGCTCACCAAAGTGTCTCGAAAAGTTTGTATTTATTAGGGACTGTATCTCTGCTGAAAACCTTGCCACCTGAAGTGCGTAGGTCTCGAGCGCAGATGTAAAAGCCACATGCTTTTTGAAACAGTAAAGCCTTGAGTCCGCTTAACTTTTCAAAATTCACATTTGAAGTAGTGATGTGAGGCCAAATGTCAGCTACTTCTTTAATTTTAATGGGGGGAAAGAGTACGTTCCCGCAGCATGTAACGACCTTAGAGACCGAAACAACGTAAACTATTCGGCTCGCATGCCGCAACAGTCTGCACCATTATGGAGGACGTAGCTGCCGTTTGAAAGAACCTGGAATGTGGGTCTAATCAGGGGGACTGGAACTCCCTTCAGATAACAAGCCAAGTTCTCAGCAGAGGCGTTACACGCCCCATGCAAGGACAGCTGTTTACAAACCATTGAATGGCTGACTGAAGTCTTGTATTCACTACCGCTAAGAAAGACTTCTTTCATGCCACTGAAACATTTGCACGAGAAGGGAAGCTCCCACACCTCATGAATGTAACTATCTCCCAGCCTTTTTAAACCTGCCCACTGGAATGTGTTTTAAACAGGAGGTGAATTGTAGTGTAGAAATAGGCAGATTAATGACCCCAGGTATTAGCCACTCAGCAGATGGTATTTCAGCCACAGTAAAAGGCAATTTTTCTAATTTCTCGATGTTAAGCATGACATAAGTCGCTTCCTTCTTAGCCATCAGTTGTTGTTGTCTCGTCAAATTAAAGGAAGAAAACATCTTCCTCGCACTGAGATGCTGCCAGGGAATGCGACCCGCCTTCAATGTTTGAAGTGTCCAACCCAACTGCATAATGGACCTTAGCAGACTCTGTCCATGGTGTAAAGAAGACATACCTGTTTGTATAATGTCTATAGCAGAAGAGACAATATTATTTAAAATATATATCCGGTCGGACAAGGTATTAATCCCATTATCCACAACAGCTAATGCCTTTTTTTAGATTTTCCTGGTCTATTTGCCTTAACCGGGCAGCTGCTTCTTGTTGGGAAAGCTTCCAAATTCCATTATATACTTCATATAAGAAGCGCTTCCTACAGTGTTTTCTGGGGCCTAACAGGAAGTCCTGTAAGTCAGTGTTATTGGACAGGAGACTGAGGTGTTCTCTAACCGCATCTAGTGAGGATGTTCTTAACCATTGCTGGCACAATTTTCCTACACTAAGTGTCGTAACTATACCCGCATGTTCGGATGATATATAGCGAGGGTCCGGCCTACTAGTTCTAAAACCCCCTGAGGAGTTGATAAAAAGTTGATGACACCCATTGGTATCTATTGGCCACAAATAACCACCCGCCAGGACGTGTCAGTGAAATATTAACTGTACCATTCAGGACCCATTCGCCGAGCTGATCTTCAGTTGCATTTGTATATTTTTGCCATTTATAAACATTTTGCCGGGGCAGGTATACTGGGCGTGTTCAATTCCTTAATTTTGGCTAAGCCTAAGCAACTTGTTTGTTGTACCGTTTCATTGAAAAAGATCATTTGTACGGGAATAAGGCATGCTCTAAACAAAGCTTCCCTTCCTCTAATTTGCCTATTTTTAGTTCCCCATACACTTTTCAAATCGATCGACTTCAGCCAATATTCATAGCCTACTATAGACAATCGGGAATCAAAGGATTCTGTATATATAAATTTCGTATTCCTCATTAATATATGTATTTCTTTAGTGGGTGGTACCTTAAAATAATATGCCTCAGCATTTCTTACATTGGGCCCAGAAAAATATGTAAACTTTTCAGAATATGTTTTAGAACTCCCCTGTGGTGGAGTCGGACAATGTTCCCATTGTGTATAATTAAAAACAGTTTTGGGGCTGCTCGCTCTATGTATAAAATGGTGCCCGTAATAATTATAGCAAAACATATCACCATAATTCTGTTTAGGTTGATAAACATCTTTGTTTTCAAAGACAGTATAAAACTGTAATTCAGTCATCATAGAATCAACTGTCTTCACATCCCAATCATCAGAAACAATGCCTGGTATTACAATATCATTCATTGATAATTTGTACACATATGGTATTCGACTTACTTCCATGGGACCATATATATAAAATATTACTTTGTCCCAAACAATCCCATCAGGAATTGGTACTGTGGAAATGTTCACAAATGATAAGTCACTTCGGACCTTATGTGATGAAAAATGTGGTTTTAAGACCTCCTCCACCAATTCAACTGTTGATTTTTCAGGAAGAAAATGACCATGTATTAATAAGAAAAAGGTAATTACAAAACCAATCCATATTAGGAAAGTTAGGACAGGCAAGAAGAGCCATAGATTGTTCCATGGAAAATCCAAATATGTTTCTTTAACCCAGTTTTTTTTTTAGCTTATGTGCTCTTGACAAGTCAGGTGTTGAAGAGGCGAATGAGTCGGAGAAGTCGTCATTGAAGTCGTCAAAATATCCAGAAGCAGTTCATGCAAATGGTGGGGTCGTGGTCAGTGGTGGAGTTGGTGTTTCCGTTGGTGGCACACTATAAATTGCACCTTCTGGCTGTGTTGGAGTTCAGTCAACTCGGTCAAATGTTTCTAAATTGTTGGATGTTAGTGGAAACGATGCTAGATCATCTTCCACCCTCCCCAAGCTCAGAAAGGTGTTGGTGTTAGTATTAACGATGTTAGTATTAACGACTTGTAGAGGAACTTGTTCGCCAGTAGTGAGAGGGATTCTGGAGCTACTGGGTGTTCCTCTTGGTCTGCTGTGCAGGATCTGCCACATGGTGTAATTTAACATTGTCAATTG
This sequence comes from Pleurodeles waltl, assembly GCF_031143425.1. Taxonomy (NCBI): domain Eukaryota; kingdom Metazoa; phylum Chordata; class Amphibia; order Caudata; family Salamandridae; genus Pleurodeles; species Pleurodeles waltl. Next base: position 337,551,330 of record NC_090450.1, on the reverse strand, counting down.
AGACAAAAATATTTTCTTTAGCACCTGCCAAAGGAGGTAGAATAACTGTTCTGGTACTGTGTATCCCTGGTACTGGTGCTCAATATGAAGGGCCAAATTCCTTTTTTACAGCGATCTTTTCATGTACAAGATCCCCAAATTTGGGAATCCAGCCGGTAGATGTTATTGACACATCCTTGATTCCTGTGGAGGCAGTACTGATAGAAGAATTATCATCACAGAACTGTTGTAATTCCTGTAAGCCAGTGACACGTTCATTTATGTCAAAAGGTGTTTCTGCCACCTCCACGCCAGGACAATCAAGATCCGGAACATACATTCGTGTTCTGAACAGGCACTCATATGAAGTACAACTCCCAGGGACCTTCTAGGCTTATTATTAAGTACTCTCTGGACTCCATATAGGTGGTTAAGCCAACTACGACCCGTACCTAAGACTCTGGCTGTTAAGGATTGCTTTAAATCATGGTTTAGTCGCTCCAAGACACTACTTCCCTCGCGATGAAATGGAGACAAGTACTGGAGTTGGACCCCCAGCGAAGCCGTGGTGTCACTGAATGCCCTTGAGGCGAAAGCAGGGCCCTGGTCCGAATGGAAAGCCGCAACCGCATGTGTACTGATAAAGACTCGCAAATCTTTAATAACAGTCCGAGCATCAGCTGAGCATTGTGGCCACACCCATGAAAATCTGGAGCATGAATCAACAGCGACTAAAATATACTTGTATGCACTGTCCAGTGTTAGGGGACCACAGTGGTCCAAGTACACACATTGTAATGGTTTGTTTGAAATCAAGAGGGGTGTCTTCGGTGGGCGTTTTGCAGTGGAAACTTTAATTTGCTGACAGATGTCACAACAAAGGACATACTGCTTGGTCTCTTTATAGAGACCTGGCCACCAATAACGGGCCTGTAAAATCGAAATTGTAGCCGCCACACCAGCATGTGCAGATGCCACCCCCTCATGCGCTGCTTTAATCATTTGTGATCTTATATCTCTATTGGTAATGTCTCGTACCCCTACGCCTGGTATCTTAACCTCAGCGTTCAGCATACCTCCCATTTGGTAGTGATAGTTGTTAGGAAATCCTTTAGGATAGGGCGTATCATCAGCCGTAGCTGTCACGGCAGCCCATATGTCTGTGTCCGTTTTTGAACTCAAGCGAGTCACTGCAGCTCAGCAGCCACGGCCACAGCTGACTTGGCTGCTTCATCAGCCAATATATTTCCAGCAATGTGTATCCCAATGCGCTGGTGTCCAAGTGTATGTACAACATGGACATTTGTTACCATCTCTTTCAGATCTGCTACTTTCCCCCACAGACGTCTGTGTTTGATGGTGTTGCCTTTGGAATCTCTGAACCCATTCTGGCACCAATAATGCAGGTATTCATTAAAGGACTGGCCCCAATAATATGAATCACAAACAATCAGCATAAGCTGTGCAGGATTGTGTGTTCTAGTGCCATCAGCAGAGCCTTTAGCTATGCCAACTGTGCTGTGCAATCCCCTAGGGTTTGCGTAAAGGTATGTAGAGGACAAAATTTATCGCCCTACAAATAGCCACTTACAACTGTGCAAGCAGCAGAATATTGATGTTTTGTGCCAATCGCTGGTTGTGCTGAGCCATCGGTGTACATGACTCTGTGATATTGTTCAATAGGCAGTGTATTTGCTGGAACTGGGTATTCTATTTCGTACTGTAAAAATTCCTGAGTTTGTAATTTTGGGTCAAAAATGTAGTCTGCATCAGTGGCTGTCAAAGATTTAGCCCATTGTATCCAACGTGGATGTAATGCTTTTGTGTTCGGGAAGCTGGCTTTTGTAACAGCCTCTAGGGCTGGGATGGGAGAAACGACAATAATGCGTTTCCCTTGGGCAAGAGGTCTTTCTTTATGACTGCCATCTGTACAGCACTGAGAATTTTCTCAGTGGGAGCAAAGCGTTGTTCTGCCGATGAATATAAGTCTGATTTGTATGCACTCAGGACTGTCTCACCTTCATTAAATGTCACATAGGTGAAACCGATGGCACCAGCTATTACTCTGATGACCAAATGTGTTTTTTTCTCCCTCGTATGTAAGTGTTGTGCTGCAAGCATGTCTGTTTGCAGATCTCGAAGAATTTGTGTGTGTTCAATTGTCCAGAATTTACTTGAAAAATCAGGACGTATCAGATCATATAAAGGTTTTATGCGTGTAGCATAATCTGGAATGTAAATTCTGTCAAATTTGAGAAAACCCAATAGAGATTGCAGTTTTTTAATCGCGTTTGGTGGTTGTAGCTGTGCGCATTTTTCTAAGAATTGTGGCGCTAGGCTCTTTCCTTCACTTGATAGCTCATATCCCAAAAACAGGACGCAAAGGAAGGCAATTTTTTTTTTTTTCAATTGAATTTGTAGCCAAATTCAGCAAAGCCTACAACAATGCAGGCTACCCGTCTTAGGTGTTGTAGTAGTTCATCATCCGTAAGATAGATATCATCTACATAGGACAATGCTTCACGGTCAATCTCGTGCAAAATTGCTGTCAACGAGCTGCAAACAGTCCTGGGCTGTTCTTATACCCCTGAGGTAAATGACAGAATTGTTTCTAGGAGGCTAGTGCACTGAAACTTGTTAAGTCTCTACTCTCAGGCGCTATATTCTGGCAGAACACAACATTGGAAATGTCCAGTGTTGTTTTTTTTTTTTCGCACTATATTGTTCATTAGTGCTGTGCTATGTGAGTTTTGTATAGCATAAGTGTGTGCATGACTGTTTAAGTGTCTGTATTCTAAAACTATTCTATATGAATGGTCTGGCTTAGCTACAGGGAATAATGGATTATTCATTGGGGAGACACAGGGTTCAATTACGCCCTGGTACTCTAACTGCGTGAGTATTTCTCTCACAGGTGCTTTAGCTTCATGTTTTATAGGATACTGCGTTGGGGCTGAGGTTCATTTTTGATTGGAATTACATGGTAGGGGGATTCTCTATCCCATCCTACGTGTTTTCTGTATAATGCAGGAGCCTGTGCCAGGCATGGCATAGGACTCAGCGAGTTCCTATAGAACAAGTGGCGAGAAGGAAAGCTTAATCACATCTTCCCCTAATGGACAGGTACGGATAAAATCAGGTGGCCAATCTTGTTCGGCCAATAAAACATCATAGATGTTTACTACGCGATCCTAAAAGATTGCGTCTATTATGCACTCAATGTCTCCTTCTAACTATAGCGTTACTTTATACACCCTATCAGGCGTGGAGACACGCATGCCAGCAGTTTCTACTTGAATAAAGTCATCAGTTGCTTTCACCTCCAGATGCTCTAGAAGATTCAGGCAAACTATTGTTACCTCTGCCGCGCTGTCTAGCAGTGCTAGAGCTCACTTCTTGTTCGTCAGGAGGACCCTCTTCCTGAGTGTTATGTCGGACTGTGACTGCTGCCACTTTTTTCTTTTTTGAATTGGGGTTTTTGTTGTGCGGGCTTCTCTTCCTTTTTAACAGCAACCTCAGATGAGCGTTTTGATTCCTGTCTCGGTTTCACTTTCTCTGTTCTTCGCTTTGATCGCCCACCTCTCTCATTTCGTTTTTCCGATGAGTCCTGAAAGGAACGAGATTGGCGTTTATCAATATACTGATACCTATCAGGCGTTTTTATATCATCTCTATTTCTGAGGTTATATCTATTCTGCGGGGTCTCCATACTTGAAGATTCTCCCCTCTCTTTTTTAGGAGTTTTTTTAATTTTTTATCCCAGCATTTTTTATTGCCCTCAGGAGCTTGCTTGTGAAAATCTTTAGTGGTTTTGCCCTGAAATTGTGGTTTAGATGGTCTGGCCCCTAAACTGTCTCGACCTATGCTAGAATAAGTTTCTGCGATTATTTTAGGCAGCTTGCGTTCCTGATCCTGTTGCGGAACGTCACGGAGCCGCAAGCGCACTACAAGTGCGACCGCTTCTCCTTTAAAGTTACTTAAAATGATTGAGGAAACTGTGGCAAAATTGCCCATCAATTGCATCCCCAAATCTAGGGCCGGGGCAGACCCATATTCATCTTGAATTTATTTCAACACCTCTGGTAGATTGGCAAGTGTCAGTGTCCCGTGTGTGGTTGTGTAGAGCGCGGCAAATAGCGTGCCCCAGGTATTACAGTTATCTACTGTAGGGACCATCCCAAAGGCCAAGCACATTGTTAATATCCTATGTTTATCCTGAGGTCCCGTATGGGGAAATGCTGCCTCCAGCGCATTTTTTGTGCTAACCAAAACTGAGTTTCCTCCCGTTTGGCGGGTACTTTATCCATGATCGAATGTACAGTTGCAGGGTTTATACCCGGCGTTACTGCATGTGGATGTGCTGGAGCAGCACATGCTGGGTTTGTAGTTAATGTTTGCATCACGAATTGTACTAATCGTCTATATATCGCTATTAATTCAGTATATAAACGACGAACCTCAGCCACCGCTAAGTTTGCAACTTCAGGATGTGGTGCATAAGTGGCCAATAAAGGCCAGGTAGGACCATCATTACTTAGAGGACCTAACCTTACTGGTAATATTTTGTGGGGTAGGGCGCCATCAAGCCAATTGTTATGTTCTTGATAAGATAAAGGTATTTCTAAGTATGCATATGCTCTGTATTGTCCAGGCGCATTTGCAAGTGTATATTAATTAAATGTATTTGTGTTCCCATCAACTGCTGGAAAAGTGACCCAAGAATATAAAAGTTCTGTTCTATAAGCTGCATGGGCATCCACCACAAATGTGACTGGACCCCCCTGGGGCGTTAAGCCATTTGCTAATAGGTGCGTAGTTAGAGGTTGTCTCATATTAACCACTAATTGTACCTGCTGTGGATTCGCCATTATAGACAGACTATAAGTTCAAAGAAGGCACACCAAATAGGGTATCCCTTTTAAAGTTTAAGCTTGAACAACCTCCAGCTTCAGATAGGATAGCCTACGTAGCTGGGGTTGGAAATCCTCAGTACCACGGATGTCTCTGTATACGGTATTGAGGCGTCATTATATATAATGAGACAGAGATACCCCGGAGGACCCGAAAATTAGAGCCTGACCAAACGTTGGCGGCGCCATGTCGCATAGGCTCTCTTTATTCTAATGAGACTACTGGATTTTGAGCGGCAGAATCGCCCGCGGTGTGGGAGACTTAGTCTAACCCACTGTGGGTGACACCTGTCGCTCCAATCCGGGTTTTGCTCCGGCTAACTAGCAGTGCCTCATCCCCATCAAGGGATGGTGATGATTGGGCAGCCGAGCGGATGCCATACTTGGCTTCTCAGGGAAGTCGTGGTCACTCAGGTCTCATCCGGTTCTCTCACTTACAATTCAGTCTCATATATAAATGACAAACAGAAGCAGTATATGTTTCAATGATTGGTTTAATAAAACGACTGCATCTTAGATAGCAAAGTGTGAGCTGCAATAACCAGGACGACACAACATGACAGTATTAAAATGGTGACGAGGAGAGTGAAGCATAAGAATAACGCTATCATATCATCACTCTTGTCAGTGGCCTAATCCCTACCTAGACTAGGATAGAGCACAACATGTTAAGCTCTAAGTCTGCCCTTCAGGTTCCCCTGGGAAGACATCAACCTCCATACCTGAGCAAAGGCCTGCGGTCTGTGTTAGCATCTGTAGCGAAGTGTTCGGCAATCAGCATACAGTCATGGTTCCCTGGCTGGAATCTCCATCTAATGTGTAAGGAACAAGGAAGTGTTTTTTATAATAACCCATTCTGAGATTCTGAGAAAGTGTCTCTACATAAAGATGTGTATTTTCTACGAATGTTGGAGACTAAACTTCTACCACGTTCACCGGCAATGTACCGTGCTGTAGCCTTGGAAAAGCACAGAGTGATCAAGAATGTCTTGTTTGAGAACAGAGTGCTGGCCTAGGCAAAAACAGTTAGATAGACGGAAATAATACAAGACCGTAAAACTGGTTATTCTAACAATAATAAGGCAACGCTAAATAAAATAAAATATATCTAGGTTAAAGTGCATCACGGCCCAGTGTGTTAAAATAACGTGCATGGAGCTATGACTAAAATGGTTACACAACAGAGCCAATTCAAATTTCAGGCTACGTTGGCAGACATGTTCCTGCAGTCAAAATCCAAAAATGTGGGCATCCCAAAGGTGGTCTTACCACATTATGTTCAACCAAAGCCAATTAGGCCTTTAAATAAATTGACCTCGGAATTGACTGGCTGCTGCCAATTAATTTGAATCCCAGGAGCTAAATGGTGCTAAAACACCGCTGCTACTAACTAATGTGTATATTCACTGAACAAGGATCAAAACAGGAAAAACATGGAAACACTGTTAAGCATCCTAAAAACGTTGAAGAGGCAGTACAAGGAGGCCATTGATATTGTATCCAGTGGCTTTAATGCTGACTTGAGTAAAGGCTATACAAAACAGGGTCAAAAACACCATGGAATGCACTTGAAAATAGATTTCAAAATCCTGGCCTCCATCGCTTGATGACCCACTCAGGGGGAGATTCCCCTACACCAGTAACTTTTTCAAGTGGATCACTAAAATCAACAATTGACTTCACGTTAATAAATGAAGCAGCACTGCCACTAGTCGCCACCTTCAATATTTATGTACGCCCAGAGAGTGATCACTTTCCACAAGCTTTACAGTTAAGACTGGAATGGAAGCGACTACCAACCGCAAACATCATTATCGCCGCCTCGATGACCTATAATTAAAAAAAGTTAAAATGGCACTGGCACGGCATTGAGTAAGTGATGGATGAAGTGTATCGCTGTGCAGGGTCACTAGAAGAGCTCAAGAAAGAATTTGAGATCCAGAAACAAAGAGCATTGAGTTCAGGAGCACAGATGAAGGTATGGAAGCAACTATGCGACTCATTATTGAACACATTTCCTAATAAAATCCCTTTCTCAAGCTCTGCATTTGCTGCAAATACAAATCTGAAAGCTGTTACTGAAGAGCATCCATGGTATAACAGATCTCTGCACAAACTAAAAAATAAAGTCTTACGTGAGACCATAAAAGTGGCAAAGGAGGAACAAAGGGTTAAGAACCCCAACAAAATAAGGTTCCTTAAATTGAGATTACAATATAATAAAGACTGCTGGATGAAAAAAAGGGCAGTAGTATAAAGATCTGTGGTCAAAGATCCTGAAGTCTAATAAACTGATGAACAACAAAAAAATATGGCAAATGATGAATGGACTGGTACAGGGTAAAAATCGACATTCTGACACACACATTGATGCTGCTACTTGGGAAGCCCATGTCTCAGCATTGTACTCATACTCAAACCAAAAGGTGAAGGGAGACGACCCTCCGCCTGCAAGTCGTTGCTCCTTAAGTTCAACTGACTTTGGCTTTAGAGTAAAATTGAAAATAAACGATTCCCAGCCCAATTCTGATCAAGACAACACTCTTGTGAATATAGACATTGAGCAGCTAATAGGCATTATAACAAATAAAAAATGGAAGGAACCTCAGGACAGAGCGGCATCTCTAATGCCCTTTTTAAAGGTGATATAACATACTGGGCTTATTACTTGGCGCTTCTTTTTAACAATCTCCACAGCACAAAGCTGCTGCCAGACACCTGGAAAGGTAACATCTTCCATCCGATTAATAAGACCAACAATTCTGCCTCCCCGCTAAATTACTAATAGCCTTGATTGATGTCGAAACAAAGCTTTATGCATCCTGTCTGTTGCAACAATTATCGGTTTGGATACATGAGAAACATCTCCTGCCACGAAGTCAGACTGGCTTTAGAGTAGGCATGGGAACTTCAACCAACTTGACTGCATTGGCTCTGCTAGGTATAAAGGCTAGGCAAAAGCAAAGTCGACTATTTGCCTGTTTTATTGATCTTAAGTCGGCCTTTGAGCGCGTCCCAAGTTCTTGCCTATGAGAAAAATTGAAAGGCTGGGGTCTCCTCAGTAGCCTTTGAGCGCAGTGATGGAATTATATTCAGGTACCTGGGTGCAAGTCAAAATTGGAGATGGTGGCCAGGTTACCAATAGAATTCAAACTTTTAATGGTATAAAGCAAGGATGTGTTTTAGCCCCAAAGCTTTTTAACTTATATCTAGCAGACCTGGCCAACACTTTTTCTCCTGTAAACAATCACCCGCCCGTTCTGGCTCAGGAAGCTATTGCATGGTTACAATATGCAGACGACATAGTATTACATAGTCAAAGTGCAATTGGTCTGCAGCATAGCATCAACGCGCTCATTAGGTAGATAGTCAAGCAAGGTCTGGAATTGAACTTGAACAAAACCAAAATGGTCAGAATTGTGGATTAGAAATTTCAATCTTTCGCATGGTTCATCAACGGAACCCAGGTGGAGGTCGTTCCAGCACACAAATACTTGGGTTTCATAGTGGACCAACACCTGACCTTTAAACCACATCTTGTTGCTGCTCAAGCAAAGGCACAATCCTCACCTATGGATTTAAGATATTAAAACAAAAAATGTGTTGTCCGTCATACAATCATCTGCTCTCTGTAATGTCAGCACGGTTAATGCCAACAGTTACATATGGGGCTAAAACTATGTTGGGCAAAGAAATAGTAGTTTTAAATCAAATTCAAATGTAGGCCTATAAAACAATGTTCCAGATTCCAAATTCAGTTTCACCAGCCCAGTTACGCGTAGAATTTCGATTAAAAAACGATAAATTTCAGAGCAAAATTGCATACTTAAAACTCTGTTGGAGCAGGCGAGCAGCTGAGATAGGAACTATAAGCAATCTATGCTGGTGTGAAATTGAGCAACAGCACAGCAACACTAAAGGCTCATGGATAAACCATCTAATTAACTCTATAAAGGAACTGGGCCTGCAAACCGTCTGGGGCATGAGATTGAGCAAAGTGGAGTTTCACCGGATGGTAAATGCTGCAACTCTGTTACTGTCGCTTACAACAGACAAAAACATACTTGCCAAAAGACGATATGCCTGGACCGTACTATCATCATATAAAACACTGCGAGCACAGGAATAGCTATCAGTGTTTTTCATGCAATCGTTGAAACATCAATTTATGCTCCTGCCCTTTGGTATGATTGAAACTAAAGACATGGCTCCTTCTTGGAAGCAGCAGTTTAGGACTCAGTCTTGTCGCCTCTGTGGGTACAAACAAGAGTCACTTGTTCATGTTTTTTGTGCATGCTCCGTGTTTGCAGAACAAAGGAAAACATACTTGAAACACATTTTCATGGCCCTGGGTATATGCTCATGCAGGCCGGCCGTTATTAGCTGGTTAAGTTGCTCCTCAATTGCTTTTGCCTGTCTGGGGACTAAGTTTATGGTTCAGACTTTTAAAAAACTGTCGAACATTACATAAAAGGCAGTGCAAAGCTTGGATGGATTGGGGTACTGCTGTTTCAAATGCCAATGGGTTTATGCTGATGGGTAGTCATTCGGTATATCATAGGAACCCGGGCGGGTGGGGATATTTCAAACACTATTAGTAGGGGGTTAATGTCTACTTAGTGGTGTATTCAAGTATTTTAGATTGAAGAAACAGGAAACTAGGCTCCCAGCCATCTGGATATTGTTGGCACTTTAGGACTACTAACTAGGTTGTGCTGGTACTGTTTATACATGGTTACATGTGAGGTCTTGTTTTTAAGACCCCCGCTCTTGGACTATTCCTAAGAAAAGTTTTAAGCATTATGGCCCATATTTATACTTTTTTAGCGCCGCATTTGTGTCATTTTTTTATGCAAAAGAGGTGCAAACTTGCAAAATACAATTGTATTTTGTAAGTTAGCGCCGTTTTCGCGTCCAAAAGCGGCGCAAATGCGGCGCTAAAAAAGTATAAATATGGGCTTATGACTACCAGGCGGGGTCAATTTACCAGGATAGTGCTCAATTAAGAGGCACATTAATTAACACTACCGGGGACTATTTTTATTGTTTTTGTAAATTGTATGGTTTTAAGCACTAACTAGAGAGCGTGTGAGCGTTTATTAGCCCGACAATGTGATGAGTTTTAAAATTGGCATTAATTTTAATTAACTATGCTAATAAAAATGTACTTACTTATTTACTGAGCCGCTGCGTCAAATTTTCACCAAATTTGTTTTTTTTTATGCTTCCATGGAAAAATAGGCAATGCATGATTTTCAAACAATGCATGACAAGATACAGCGCCTTGAGACCCTTACGGGTGAGTAGCGCGCTTTATAAATGTGATTGATTGATATTTTTGATGCTTCCACTTGGATGCGTGTAATCTGGCTGACGCAGCTGGTGCAAAAAAGTCACACATTATGCTAATGCGTATTTTTGAAATGACACAATGGGCCAAATGTGTGTTTTAAAGTGTAGTGTGTAGTGCAATGCATGTAAACAATTACAGGATCGCTGTATTGCCTGTGAATATTTGAGGTGACATGCTTTAAATCTTTAAATGTGTTGCATGTGATTGGTGACAGTGCACATATGTGTGAAATCTTTCATTACTGGGGCCCTAATATGCATAGGGTGCACTTCCTATGTTTGTGCAACGGCATACCTTTCAAGATGTGCGTTGTGTGCAAACTGAGAAAGTATTACATTGTATGCGCTTCCCCGAGGGCTGCTGAAAAGTGCCCCGAGGGTGCTCAATGCTGGAGTAAATGCCCATCTTGCCCCTGAATCACTTCTATAATAGAGTCCCTGGTGTGAATACTGGGGCACACAAAGTATTATTTTCAAATTGGCTTAAATATGAAGGGACCTATTGACTTATTATTAACGCAAAGCAGCGCAGCAAGCCAAGTTGCATTGCATGGAAGGGAGAGGGCAAAACTGCCCCCTTTATATGAAGATGTGGAGCATTTCTTCTCTGTTCTTGCGCTGATGCACTTCAGGCAGCCTAGAGCCAACACAGGCACCCTTGCACCATGGTACCTGGATGCCAGCATTTCAAGGAGAATTGTTTCTTTGCAGGAAGAGATACATATTGATGCATGCAGAATGCAGCATAGCTAGATGAAAGGTCAAGGTCACAAACATACTTCTCTCACTGTTATGCCAACATCCGTGATGCGTGGAGAAATCACGCAATCCCTGCAGTACAAACATTTGAAAATCTGGGACTGCATGAAATCCATGGGTGGATGCATAAGAATGCCCATGTTCCCCCATGGAATGCCTTCCAGAATGAAATGTTACACAATGCAGCACAAGCCAATGACATGCATTTCCTTATTTTCTAGCCCACACAAGCGATGCAGATTGGCCCTTGCTTGGCTTTTAAATTCTCTACTGGCATTTTGTGTCATGGATGGGCAACAAGACACAGGATGGTATGGAATATAGCCATGAGTGGCCTTCAGTGTTTGACATTAGGGGGCTCTTGTACAAGGGTCCTGTCCCACAGGAGAGTCACTTTTTTCAAATTTGGGGGGTGCAGGACTCTCACATATGCTGATGGTGCAATGCAAAGCCACCCTGCATGTCTTCCTGTGACCTCATAATTACTGAGTAAGGCAAGGCAGCATAAAGGATTGCATTGCTTGTCTCTGCATCAAGGAGGTGTTGCATGTACCTTGCAGTGGGTTTTGACATGCAGCACCCATGGAATTAGACACTGATCCAGGTTATCAGAGTCATGTAAACCTGGTGCAGCCCACAAAACTTACACATCGATAGAAGAGGCGCAACAAGGAGAAGTCTAAAAATACTTCCTTGGCTTTTCAATTTCCATTCTGCAGCACACAAAGAACATGCAAAAGTAAGTCCATGGATAGTTTATGTGCAGGAAGGTGCAGAGAGAGAGAACTATAATGCAACTTGACATCAGATTGGGTGAATGTATAGGCACCATGTTTACATCCATAGGTTTACATGAGTCTTGCTGAATACCCATGGGTGTTTTCTGGCAAACATTCCCAACACGCCGCCCGCCCATCCACCCCCCCTGCAAGCCCCCTGCAACACAACAATGGCACAAAGTAAACCAAGGCAGCCTATTGAGGTCCCTTTATTTACTTCACAGCTATGAGGCCAGGATGAGCCACACACACACACAGGGTGACTTAGCATGGCCTTATGTATATGGTTGGAAGGCTTCTGCTACCCAAGGCCCAGAAGTACTGGCGCACCAGTGGCAGCAGCCTGTGGTACATAGGCCCATATCTGTGTACATTGCTAGCCTAGGATGTCTTGTGGATGCATAATCCAATCAGGAAGTGACATACTCAGGCTGGATCAGCCACTCTACAGTGTATGTGGCATCCAGGTGATAGATTGACTGACTAGATGTGCAATGGATGTGTCTAAGCATATATGACACATGTTGAACTGTGCATACCAACTTACCAGAGAGTCATTACGAACGACCACTGTATCATGTTGTGGAACACAAACATCTGCTGTATGGGTTGGGTCTGGAAGGATATGTATGGCATGTGCACAGTGCCAATGCACATTAGTGTTTGCCTCAAATCTTTGCCTGTATTCAGTGATCACGAGGCCAGAAAGTTTAGCCAAAACTATTCAGATTTATTCTTAGGAGGTATATGTTTGCTATTGGCATGCATCACAGTATATTTCCGATATTGAGGGTTTACTTGAACTTAGGATGTGGGCATGCATTCACACAAGATGGTCACCTGGGCATTTATTGGAATGCATCAGTGCATGGCTCCTTGACTGGAATCACCTTTCATTTAGTCACTGCTTCTGAGAAAATGTTTCATATCCAGACTCTCTGTGTTGTTTTTTTACAATCACACAAAAATGTAGTCGTAGGAGGGAAGCTATTGTTTGTATCTGAGTGCAACACACCAACACAGCAAGATACATCCCTGCCAGTTCCAGTGCATCTTTGCCTGGTGAGGCAATTGTGGCAGCATTGGCACTTTATATGTGTGATGAGACGTCACAATGGATTTGATATGTGTCTGCAGACAATGATGTAGCATATGTAGACTGAAGGGGTTGGACCGTGTCCCCATGCACATACTATGTGCCTTGGTTCACAGTCCTCAGAGTATGAGTTAACTCTCCTATCCTCCACAAGTAATGAGGCTGTACAAATGGCCAGCTGCACAACACACATACGCATATACACAGAGTCATTCCACACTATTTACTTTAGCCCACCATTTTGATTGTGGTTGGATGTCTGATGGTCATTACACTGCAACAGAGCACATTATCATAAACTGTCCAAACTGTGCCAAACTCCAGTCTCTGTTTGGTGTCTGTCTTCCCAATGGACCTACAATTGGCACAAGTTGTTCGTATGCACACATTTTTGAATTTACAAGATGCTGTCCAGCACTATTTGTTACACATTGCTACATACCTTTGTTGCATGCCAATTACTAGCATATGTAATGTGAGTGTTTAGCGGTTTACAGCAACTATGACATTAAACTGATAACACAATGGTTGTGTTCATAAATAATTTTTCGTTTTATTACATTGTTTTCATGTACTCCATTTATTTGTGAATACTTGATGTGGCTAACGCATCTGCAAACAAATTCTGAACAAATTGGTCTCTCTGCTGTATCCAAGGTACATTTGGTGTTGGCCCTCATCTTCCTTCCTCATTATTATCCTCCTGGCCATCATGGTTCTCATTCTCCTCGTCCCATGGGACATAGGTCCGCACACATATATTGTGCAAAATGCAGCACACAAGTATTATCTTACATACCATGGGGTGGGGGGAGTAGAGCAATCTACCCCTGAACATGTTGAGACTGCAAAAGTATACTTAAGGACTCCAAAAGTCCACTCCACTATGGACTGGGTCATGCAAAGTGCATGGTTGTAGCTCCGCAGGGCACCATTTGGGGATGTGCATATTGGGTCATGACCCATGGATGCAGACCATATCCTTGGTCAGCTGAAAAGACAGGAGTGGACTAATCAGTCAATGTTCATGATGGTTGATGTGCCCACATTCATGTACATTTTGTTATGTGTCCTGAATGACTCATACACTTTGCAACCAGTATGGGATGTGCAGTGACTTTTTTGACATAGACGCACTTTCATATTTGGTATGACTGTCACTGTACTACACATACAAGTGTACTGGCCTGTATGATACACTTACTATTTCTAATATTTGGCAGGACCAATGCCATGAACATGGTGAATCTTTCCTAGTATGGGGAGTCAGTTACCCATGGAGGAGACATGTCTCTCACACTCCTCTATTATGTTTGTTTGGGGCAAGTATTGGCATTTCTGAGGTAATATCTGTCCGATTTTAGAACATTTAGCCAGGGCAGATGATATTTTTTATTCATTCACATAAATCTGGATGTGACAGTAGTCGTCACTGTTGTTCATTAGCTACTGCCATGGAGAGATTAATGAGTGCATATCATTGTGGGACATGATAGTCCACACATGGCAGTGCAATGAGTCCACTGTTTTGACAGTAGACAAGGGGAGAGATATATGGGAGTCTTGTGCTGTACAGTGCAACTGGTAAACTCTCAGAACTGCATTGCCTCACTGATTGAGGACAGTGTTGGGCATATTTTTCAACATTATGCAGTGTCCTGGGTTTGCAGCCTACACTGGCATACAGTGGGCAGCATTGCACCAAGACAGGCACATTATATACATGCCGAATTTGTGGCTGTCTGTCCTAGGAGCTGTACTTTGTGAATGAGAGTCTACCTTGCTGTACAGTCTGAACCCTTGGAGGATTGATAGAGTCGGTTTGTGTGGCAGATAATGAAGTGCATATATAGGGTGTATACATGATGACTATTGTAATTTGCCATGGAACACATGACCTGGGGAGGGCCAAATATTTGAAACATTTCTCAGTTACATAGGTATTGAATACATGACATGCCTCATGACCATGGGAGTTACCTATGGACACACAGACAACATATATAGAGGCCCTTCCTTCAACACAGTATTGTGACACAGCATTTTACATGGTGTTGTATTGTTGAGGATCTCTCCCCTGTTCCAAAACACACACAGGGCTTTATTTATGGGTTATTGCCACAGGGTAGCACAAGGAGTGACTTACTTGTGCTGCCCTGTGTCACAATAAAAGGGCATGAATGTGCCAAAAATAATGAAATATGGGGCATTGGTGTTCCTTCTGCATGAACAAGATCACAGATTGGTGACTAGCACCAACACTTGCACCCATGCATCATGGTGCAGGTGTGTCCGTGTTGTGGGCTCCATTGTTTTTATGCAGGAGGAGGACACCTTCTTGCACAAAAGCAAAAAATGGAGGCTGTTTCCTCTTTGTATGTATGCTACAGAGTGCAGCACACATGGGAGTATATAACAAGGAGAAATTATGTTATTTCTCCTTGATACACATCCCCTGGGGAGGCACACATCTTTGACATACTTCCAGTGTCCCAGGTCCTTGTAATTCAGGGAACATTTCAAATCCCACTGGTGTTGCCTAGAGAAACTCACCATAATACCCATTGAACACATCCTTGATGTTGATTAAGGCAAAGCAGCACTTTGCACTGCCTTGCCTTAATCCATATCTATGAAGCCATGGAAGGGCAGGCAGGGTGACTTTGCACTGCCTCATAGATATGATTGAGAGACCTGCTCCACCAGAGCATCATGGAAATAGACACCCCAGAAGCGCAGGCCTCTTGTACATGAGGCCCACTGTGGCTTAACAGGTCTTAACATGTGTGAGTTGGAGGGTTGTATGAGCTACTAGGGTATGAGGCTTACGATGGCATCGAGGATGGAGGGGAGGAATGCGGAAAAGAATGGCTGACATATTCCTGCCACTCTGGCTGTGGTGGTTTGGAATGAGCCAGACACCAAAATGCGTAGTACTTCCATCAACTTAGTCTGCCGAGGGATGTTGGTGCACCTCTGGGATGTCTGCAGCCTTGGTGCAATCTGGTGCAGGAACTGGACAATGGACTCCCTCCTGAGCCTGTAATAGGTGATGACCTCCTCCTCCCTGAGGTCAATGAAGGTAGTCCTCTGCCAGTATGCCCACTCACTTCTTCTGCGCTGCCTTTGTGGTGGTAGTGGTGGGAGATTCCTTTGCACTACTCCTGCTTGTCTCCAAAATGGTCAGAGTCTGGATAGTGGGCCATAGTTTTATGTTTTGGGCTAAAGAGAGTGCTATAAAGAGTAGTATTAAAAGGGTTCACCTAATATAGACATTACTTGGGTCAGCCAGGGGTCCAGAGAGGGTTAAAGTGGCATCAATTGCTGCCTTTGGTTGAAAGCATTGCGGATTGCCTACATCCAACCTCATGCTTGTGCACTGTGGTGGCAAAGGCCTAGGCACAATTACTGGGGTAGGACTGGAAATCCTAATAAAGGATACCTTTGAAAAATGAATAGCACTCTTCCCACATACTGCCATGGGGTTCTCCAACATTTGCCAAAGACTGAGGTGGCAGTGGTCAACCAAATTTTGTCCGCAGATAGAGAAATCCAGTCCAGGAAACATGTCATTAAAACTGTTCCAGCATTCCTCCGAGACCACAAATTGAGCTTTATATACCATAAGCACTTACTCTTCGATATGGATGGATGACATCAAAAAGACTAAGTCCATTTCACAAACAGAGGCAACAGGGTGTTCCTCAACAAATTAAAAGGCTGCATCCTGTTCTTTGAGTAATTATTATCTACACATCATATTATTTTTGTTTTTTTGTTTTCAAATCCTTTTTTTAATTTCTCACTTGGATCCACAGAACACCCGCAGATCTCTGGCCAAATAAGGGGTCTGCCTGTATGAGAACGTGAGTAGGTGTCTAAGTGCCTGTGTGGGGCTGTGAGTATGTGTGTAATTGGATGTATATAGGGTGTATGTAGCTGTGTGAGTGCAAGAGTGAGTGTGAATGTGTGTTTGTGTGTGTGGGTGTGTGAGTGGCTGTGTGGGTCTGTGTGGTAGTGGTTTTGAAGGATCTGTGAGTGGGTGTTTGAGTGTGTGAATGGGTATGTAAGTGGATATGTGAGTGGGTGTGTAAGTGGCTATGTGGGTCTGTGCGTGGGTGTGCGTGTGGCTGTGTGAGTGGCTGTGTGGGTCTGTGACTGGGTGTGGTGGTGGTTTTGTGGGTCTGAGTGGGTGTGTGAGTGGGTGAATTGGTGTGTAAGTGGGTGTGTGACTGTGTGAAGGAGTGGTTGTGTGGGTCTATGAGTGGCTATAGTAGTAGTTTTGTGGTTGTGTAGGTCAGTCTGTCTTGTAGTAGTTTTGTAGGTCTGTGAGTGGGTGTGTGAATGACTGTGCGAGTAGTTGTGGTAGTGGTTTTCTGGGCGTGTGAGTGGCTGTGGGTGTCAGTTGTTTTGCGAATGTGTGTGTGAATGAGTGTAAGAGTAGGTGTGTGTGGGTCTGTAAGTAGGTGTGGTAGTGCTCTTGTGGGTCTGTGCATGGGTGTGTGTGGGTGGGTGTGTAAGTGGCTGTATAGGTCAGTGAGTGTGTGTTGTACTTCTTTTTGGGTATGTGAGTGTGTGAATGAGGATATGAGGAGGTGTGTGAATGTGTGTGTGAGTGGGTGGGTGTGTGAGTGGCTGTGGTAGTAGTTTTTGGGTCTGTGAGTTGGTGTCTAGGTGTGTGAGTGGGTGTGTGAGTGACTGTGTGGGCCTGTCAGTGGGTGTGGTAATGGTTTTGGGGCCTATGAGTTAGTGACTGGATGTGCGAGTGTGTGAACGGGTGTGTGGGTCTGTGAGTGGCTGTATGAGTGGGTGTGGTAGTGGTTTTGTGGGTGGGTCTGTGAGTGTGTGTGTGTTTGAAATTGGGTCGCAGGTTGGCAGAGGTATGCACCCTATCCAAGCAGGAACCACAATTCTAGTCAGAGTAATTCACAACCACACCCTAGGTTAGACCTTGCTCACCCTCTGGTGGCTTGGCACAGAACAGTCAGGCTTTTAACTTCCCGCTATCCAATCTTGTCCTGCCTAGGACATCCTGAGCAATATCAACTGCTGACTGCAACTCCCATATAAAAACTCCCTAATAAAAATCTGCGTCTCAAACAGCCAGGCCTGGTCTGACAGAAGGGTTTTGTCAATCTGCCACCTTGATCCTGCATCATCATTTAGACCTTCTAGCTCCAGATGGATATATATAATAGAGTGATCAGGGAAAGCATTGGCTGAAATGTCCGTATTCCACAGCGAAGAGTCTGAGTCACTAAGAAAAAATCAAGTTGGGATGCACAATTAAATTGGCGAGAGAAACACATATATTGCATCACAAGTGGATGGTCTACTCTCCAGGGATCATCCCAGATTATAATCCTGTTAAATTGCAGCAAGGATCGAGGCAGTTTAGGCTTGAGTTGTGTTTTGTTCTTATTGGAGGTACCCAATTTCAGGTTTTGGATAAAACTGAAATAACTCCCAAAAATCATAGGCCAAACAGCCCCTATGGCTATAATGTAAGTCCTTCAGGGGGATCTACTTCATCAGATATTGTTGTATAGTAATTAACTAGATTTAAGGGAGTAGTTTGTACTCGCACCTTCAACCAAATCCAGCTCCCATTTATCCCTTATGACCATTCACACCTCCCAGTCTGTAGATGTAGCCAGATATATCACTACTCCCCATGTAGTACACCCAGCAGATGCAAAGTATGCATGCAAATATTTCTTTTGGTATAGCAATCTTGGGGTTATTATCTTTAAAATGTGTCTCTTGTAGGAAAATAATTGGTGGAATGAGGGCAGCCACTTTATCATGGCCCCGTATTTCTGCTTATGTAAAACCCCGTTGACATTGACATTGTATGAGATTACTCTAACATTATAGATCATTAAGCAATCACACTATATGTTGGCTTAGTCCCTTCACAACACTTGTCAATCTAAAATCAAGGTCGCCTGCTCCGACTACATGAACGGGTATAGCCCAGCTGCCTTCACTGTGTCCAGAATTGTTTGTTTGCTTCCTGATGCCTCTGCTTTTTTTTTTGACCCACTCTTGCATCCTCGCGTGCCCCCCAGCCCATCCCAACAAACCCACAGCAAACGTACGAATCACACACACAGTTACCTGCCCATGCTGAAAGGGGGGATTGCTCTCCTTACCCCACCATCGCCTTTACTCTTACTGTTGGGTGCCGAGTTGCTGGACTATGCTACGCTTCAAGGAAGGGGAAACCATCACCCCCAGTTATCTTCATGTACTGCAAACACCCTACCAAAAGAAGAGCCACAATGAAAAGAACTGGATAAAAAAGAAGGAAAGACAGGGATATCCCTCAGCTTTGCAAATTTTGCATCTTTTGCAGTAGACCTTGTGTCTCTTCTCACAATGTGCATAAATGAAATTGACTTTTAAACAAAACTTTAAGCTTCAACTGTTGCAAAATCAAGGCCTGTACCCCGGCAGCTATAAAATGTTCCAATAGTCATAAAAAATCTCTTCTCCTACTCGCAGCTGCTGCAGACATGTCTGAAAAGATGTGGATCTGCCTTTTGTCAGCTGTGGTAATTACTTTCTTTTGAATAGCGAATGACAATATATTCTCCTTTATGCAATAGTCCGCAAAGTTGACAATAATAGTACGAGGGTACTTAGGGCCATATTTATACTTTTCGACGCACAACTGCGCCAACGCAGTTGTGCGTCAAAAAATCTAACGCCATTCTGAAGCGCCATGCGGGTGCCGTATTTATTCAATGACGTTAGCCGGCGTTAGCCGGCGGAGCTGCCTGGTGTGCGTAAAAAAAAATGACGTACACCAGGCAGCGCCGGCGTAGGGGAATATGGAGCTTGGGTGCCAAAAAATGGGGCAAGTCAGGCTGAGGCAAAATTTTCGCCTCAACCCGATTTGCGCCATTTTTCTTTGACTCCCAACCCCCATTAAAATGACTCCTGTCTTAGCAAAGACAGGAGTCATGCCCCCTTGCCCAATGGCCATGCCCAGGGGACTTCTGTCCCCTGGGCATGGTCAATGGGCATAGTGGCATGTAGGGGGGCACAAATCAGGCCCCCCTATGCCACAAAAAAAAATAATAATAATTACTTACCTGAACTTACCTTATGTTCCCTGGGATGGGTCCCTCCATCCTTAGGCGTCCTCCTAGGGTGGGCAAGGGTGACAGGGGGGTTCCCTGGGGGCATGGGAGGGCACCTCTGGGCTCCTTCCGAGCCCACAGGTCCCTTAACGCCTGCCCTGACCAGGCGCTAAAAAACTACGCAAAAGCGGCTGGACATCATTTTTTTTGACCCGCCCACTCCCGGGCGTCATTTTTGCCCGGGAGTGTAAATACGGCGCACATGCCTCGGAGTCACTTTTTTAGACGGGAACGCCTACCTTGCATATCATTAACGCAAAGTAGGTGTCCACGCTAAAAAATGACGCAAACTCCATGGACTTTGGCGCTAGACGCGTCTAACGCCAGAGTATAAATATGGAGTTCGTTTTGCGTCGAATTTGCGTTTAAAAAAACAACGCAAATCCGGCGCAAACAGAGTATAAATATGCCCCTTAGAGTTTGCCAGGTGCTGAGTGGGAACACGATGGGCCCTCATGATAGAAAAATCTGCAGGGGCATTTTGATGACCCACTATATTGTCTACGCCTTCAGGTATCCCACTGAAGCGCAAATAGGATCTCCTGGTAAAGTTTTCAATTTCAGCAATTTTATTTTGTGTGCTGGCAAGCTTCCTTTGGATGGAACTAATATCCTTGTCCCAAAAAAGGGAACGTTCTTCTAAGTCAGAAATCCTCTGTTTCACCTCTTGCAACCATGCTGGTATTTGTAGCACAATCGCCTCGATTTTTCTAAGATGCCCTGAGCTTGCTTATTTCTGTCAAAATCGTCTCTAAAAGAGATTGAGCCAGGTAAGGCATGCTTGATAAAGTCAAAGTTGTAGACCCAGTGGCAAGAATAGTACTGCTGTCAAGCTGTACTGCTTGCTGATCCTCACTACTACAGTACGTTTAAAAGGAATGGTTGCCTTGGCACTTTGCAAGTGAATCAATTGTGCTAGCAGAGGCTGTCCCGAAACTAAATTAGAGCTACCCAAGGGATCATTTGCTGTTGAGTGGATCAGTGATCATTCTTGAATGTCCTTACTTTCCTCTTTATGTCTTGCTGCCCCTGCAGGTAACAGCCCAGACTGGGTCTCTTGCGCTGTGAACGCCGAGAACGCTGCTAGCTCCATGTGTGCAGTGCTTCTGGATGTGTTGTTGGCGAGTCGGCTTAATTGAGGAAGCTATTGATGAAGCAGAAAATGAAGGTTTTGATTTATTAACGCTTAAACGTAATGCTGAAATAATCATGTGTGACATTAACCGAACTAATAAAGATTGTACGGGGACAAAATGTGCCCTCAGAGTAGTTTGCCATCATTTGTACGCGTGCTTTATATAACGTGGTGAATTAGAATTGCACTAATCCGACATAATCATAAACGTGTGCTATGATTTGCTTGTTTGAAATGTTTTAGCTTAGCATTACTTTAGCGGAGGCTTTGGCCTAGTTGCCTGGTCTCACGGTTTAGATGCTCGTATTTTTCCACTGTGCTAATAAACGTGTATTCTTGCTTGGGGCTGTACTTTTCCACAGAAACTGTTCACATGCTTATCTTAAAGTTAGTGCCAGCCTGGCATATTTTCTCTTTAATTCAAGGTCGACTTGCAGGTGCGGACAATGGAGGCTCTGAAAGTAAGCTAATTGGGAGACAATGTTGCAACTTGCGTACCCATCTCCAAGGATAATGTATACTTAAGTAAAAGCTTGAGAACGGTCGTTTTTGATTGGTCAATTTGAAGCTAACCTATGAACCCTCCAATGGAGACCCTACAGGACTTGAACTGTTGTCTATAAAAACCAGGTGCACGAGAAGAAGGTGGCCATTGAGCTATTATCGGGCATTACCCGGACACTACGCCATTTTGACTTCGTAGCTATTATGGCCCACTTTGCTGCGACGCCATTTTGAGAGACTTTGATTCTTTCTCTAACCGAGAGAAAGAGACTTTAAATGATTCTTGCCCTAGAGACTGTAACTTTGATTTGATCCCTTTGCATGAAGTAATAGTTTTACCTTGCCGCCGTGAGGCAATTGCCCCGTTCACCCCTGCCCCTTAGTCCCGTCCCCTGTTGATCAAGAAACGGTACCCATGCTGACCGAAGAACGGTACCTGTGAGACGAAGACTTCCTTGTATGCTGATCGTAATTGGTAAATATGAAAGGAAATTGTAAAATTGCATTGTGTTTCTTTTAGGTAACCAACTGCTGATTTTGGTAAGAGCCCTAGTTAGGAGTTTTCTAAATTAATGTTGCTAAATTGTTTTTGCATGAAGTCCCACATGCCGATGCTAATTTGAGGTTAGACGAGGATCCCATATGTCGCACGATGCAATTTGAGATCTTGTTATGCTGACTAAATGTATGCAATTAGTTCATTACAGATTATCGTATTAGTGATTTGCATTGCCATTATCGAATGCCTCGTGATTCAAATGCTTCATAGATTGCACTTGTTTCGACGTTATGGACAGCTATTAATGTTCATATATGTTTATCATTTGGTGTTGAGACACATCTATATTGTGCTAGCTTTGTTAATATAGGGAAATAAATTCACTAACTTCGCAATAAACTGGTGTGGTCATTCCTGACTGAAAGGTCAGGGTTCGCCGAAATGTATTCTGGATTAATTGTAAAGTGTTATGTTGTTCAAGGTGTTGCTTATGTTCGTTATTGATTATTGATTTTGAGGAGATTGATCGAATTAAGAGTACAGAGAGTTCCCACTTAGTCAAAAGATTCATCGGCCTAAAGAGCGTCCAAACGCAGGTAAATTATTACTAAGGACCGCTCTATCAGTAGATGGTAGCAGAGGATGGTTTCGTCTTTTGGGACCCTGTACTATTAAAGTACATGGTGTCGAATTAACGGTTACGCATTTTGAGACCCCATTCGAAAAGTTGAATTAGATTTTCTTGGGTAGAACGGATTGACAAGATGATGATGGGCTAGGTCCACCGCGACTTTCCCGGGATCTCGGAGCTTGCGGATGGAGAGAACGGAGGTGTGGAATCAGCGCTGGCGGTACTAGTGATGGTATGAGCGAAGGTAGGGGTTTGCGCTTGCACAGCTTATTGCCGCAGGGTGTGTGAAAAGGTTGCGAGGATTTTCTTTTAAGGATAGCGGAGGTGCGACTCCGGGTGTAGAAGTAGTGAAGTCGTCGAACTTCATAGAGTTAGCGGAGGTGCGGCTCCGAGTGTGAGAGTAGGGAAGTCGTCGAACTTCATGTGCGTGTGGCGCTTTGTGCATAAAAAGGTCCACGTGGTTGTTGTTGTTGAGACGGGCCCTGCGAGGTCAAGAGACTCCGGAGTATGTTGATCCATGTTGTGGTCTGGGCGGTTTAGTAGGTTGATCGGGCGTGGTCAACGAGTCGGTACGTGTGTTAGGGAGTGAAAGAAACTTCGACTTCGGGCTTTGACAAGATTCTAAGTGCACTAGAACAGATCATTGACAAGTTGAGAGTAGGTCTGCGGGTCAGATTTGCTTGCGAATGTGGGGACTGAGAAAGACGGAATAGCGGCCAGAGGCTAGTGAAAAGTCCCGAGGCTAGTGAAAGGTCCCTAAGGTCCTGAAGCGATTGTGTTACCCTTCCTGTAGTAAACCGACAGATCTGTTTTATTTTTTGGTAGCTCGCAATATATGCAAGAAGTTGTTACGAGAGGAGGTGAGTGAAGGAAGACTAGCCGCGAGGCTTTGTAAGCCGCAGTGTGAGTGAGTGTGACGTCACTAAGAGCTGCGCTGGGATAGGTTGGTTGCAGAGAAGGGTCGCGCACGGATTGGACGCAGTCCGTGGGACTCGATTGGAAGGGGAAAGGCAGGTGAAGAGTATTCCGGGAATTAAAGTCACCTATTGATTACAAATTTTGTGGAATTAAAGTTACCTATTGATTAAAGTTTGTGGAATTGAAGTCAAATATTGGTTATAAACTTGGTTAAATAAAAGACGAGAAAATGAAATTCTTTAAAGCATTCAGGAGCGCGATGAAGGGGGAGTCTTACATTAAAGCGAGCGTAGGAGAAGAGACGCCGCCCGAGGGTACACCAGCTTACATTGTAATGGAAGAAAAGGGGGTAGCTCCGTGTCTTTGGCTAAAGCAATGGCACAAGTGGACAGAGAAACATGGGAGCGTAGCGTTCCCGATACATGGGACATTCAATATAAGGATTTTAGAGAATTTGAGATTCACGATGTACGACATGAAGGTGCCTCCAAGGCCAGCACAGTTTGAGGCTCTAGCGATTTGGGAACTAATGGCCAGACAGCAACAGCAAAAGAAGTTCGAGACCAGAATGAGGAAGGTAGAAAAGACACTAGCGGATGCTAGGTGGGATAATGCACAGAAGGTGTGGAGGTCAGATGTATTGCAGGGGATAAAATTGTTCCCCGCAATTACTAAGGAAGGAGAAGAGACAGGTAAGAAAGCAACCTGTAAGACAGACAGAAAGTGTTCCAAGGATAGAGAGGACGAGGAAAAGTTGAGAAGAGAAGAGGAGTTAGAGGATGAGGAGTTGATAATGCAATTGCTGAACGACCGTCCACCGCCTTATGCAGAGAATGGACAAGGTCCAAGTACTAGTTCTGCCCCTCCAGCACCGGTACAGAACAATGAAACACAGAGTTCAGGAGCGCCATCGGGATCTAAGGACCCGAGTCTGCTGTTCACCCCGCAGATACCGCAGGTTAGGAGAATATATCCAGATGTGCCCGTGTTGAAACCAGCAGAAAATTATCAGCCGCAGATACCAGGGTACTACAGTAGTGATAACGGTGCAGGAATGATTCTAGATCCAACAGTAAGGGGAGTACATAATGGTTACAACCAAACAATGGCACCAGCTGAATCAACTCAGTTTTTGATGCCTCAAAAGCAGATGCAGGGAAACGCACATGCTCAAATGACGGGGAGCCAGATGGGCATGCCGGCAATGATGACCCATGGTGTGGGAATGAACATGCCACAGAACATGGGGAATGGACAGAACCCAGACGCGATATCCTTACCCATTACTGTAGGTCCAGCGGTACCTCTGTATAGTCAGCCTAATTCGGGTCTGAACAGTCAGGGATCAATGCTGCAGAATGGGACAGAAAGGAGGTGCATAGAAAACACTCCAGGGATAACTCCGATAGCGGCTCAGCCAACTGGGTCTGGGTCCTTGATGGAGTTTAGTCCCATATGTGCTCAGTCTACGCTAGTGAGGTCGAGCCCCCCACTGATAATACCTCTCACATCGAACACTGAAAAGCTGCCGCAGCCATCGATGGCAGTCGATGTGAACGCTACCCTGATGGGGGTGAATGCGCAACAGCTGACACAGTGGTTCAACAGTCTGAATTCTACACAAAGTTCAGCTAGTGGGAAAGGAGAAGACTATATGAATAGGGTCAGGTTGAACATGGAAGCACAAGAATTGGTGGAAGGGACTATGGGTGTGAACAGGTTAGAGTCCTACACGGAAGAAGAGCTGAGGTATCTATGTCCCAGGATTACGAAGGAAGTGAACAAGATACATAAGAGCTTGCAGGAAGCAGCTGACAGAAACGGGGTTGACATAGACAAGACGAAGCACTTGAGCAGGAGCTACAGGCTAGATTTTGGGACCACAGATTTTGAACACATGAGGTCAGCAGGCATGAAGACCCACCTTAGAGAATTGCTGCAGAGTGCACAAGTGTGGAGGTGCTTAGACAAATGGGAAAGCAGGTGGGTAAAGAGGAAGGAAAAGAGGAGGGACAGTGCTACAGAACACAATGAGAAAAGACCGCAGAGTAGTGATACAGTAAGATGTTACCAATGAGAGAGACAGCAGGGGGAAAATTAGTACATGTACCATGGCACAGAAGCGACATTCAGTCCTTTACGGACGATTTTCCCAAACTAAGAGAGAAGCCGATTGAATGGTATCAGCAGACTGATAGGTTTGTGAAGCTTGCAAAATGTCTCTGGGAAGACCTGAACACTCTGTTTGAGATTGTGGTTCCGGCAGATTTGTGGGAGGATTGCAAAAGAGCTGTAGGTTGGCCGACAAGTGAACCAGAGAGAGACAGGGAGACAGGTGCACCATCACCTATGGTGATGAGTTTGTACTATAAGGTGATTGAGCATTTGAAGACTAAGGTACCAGCGAAGAATGTGGATTGGCAGAAGATTGACCGAACTGCCCAAGAGACTAAAGAATCGATTCATAGTTACTATGAGAGGTTGTTGAAGGCGTTCAAGAATTACAGTGGCACGGAAACAATTGAGGCGAAGGACATGCTCCATTTTGTGTTCAGATTTGTGGAAGGGCTGAGACCAGAGATAAGCCAAATGATAAAGTCGCATTTGATTTGTTGGCAGTCTAAACCGATTGACGAAGTCTTGACTTATGCGAAATACTGTAGCGACGAAATTGAGGTAAAACAGAAAAAGCTGAAAGAAAAGGTGATGATGATGCAGCTTAAGGCAGCTCAAACAGGTTTGCAAGGTCTGCAAGGTTTGCAAGGTTTGCAAGGGATGCAAGGGTTCCAACAGCAGATACCGCAACCGCAATTGCAGTTGCAGGGAAACATGGCGTTTCAGCCACAGGCCAGAGGCAGAGGCAGAGGAGGTTTTGTGAATAATGGCCCGGATTTGAACACTGTTGTGACGGGTGTGCCGGCAATGAAGAAGGTGATGCCGTGTCACGTGTGCGGAATCGTAGGTCATTGGAAACGCGAGTGCCCGATGGTGGTGCAGGAAGGTGCAGGTGTAGGTGTAGGTGCAGGTGTAGGTGTTGGTCAGCAAAACAATGATGTCAATGCATTTCAGACAATGAGGGGACCGAAACTGAGAGGTCCAAGCCCAAATTTTCAAACCGTAAATCAATTGCAGGGATTACAACCTATGCAGCCGCAGCAGATGCAGATGCCTCGTATGCAGATGACGCAGATGCAGCCAATGCAACAGCAGTTACATATGGTACCTAATCAGCAAATGCAAATACCCTTGGCACCAATGAGTCAGCAGCAAGTGATGGTTCCTCCACAGGTAACGGGTCAGGTAATGAGTACAAATGGCACCGTACAACAGTTCCCATTACACAGTGAGAGTGGAATAAATAACGTATGGGAGAGTGAAAGTTCAGGAG
This sequence comes from Pleurodeles waltl, assembly GCF_031143425.1. Classification (NCBI taxonomy): domain Eukaryota; kingdom Metazoa; phylum Chordata; class Amphibia; order Caudata; family Salamandridae; genus Pleurodeles; species Pleurodeles waltl. The sequence continues at coordinate 337,524,232 of NC_090450.1, read as the reverse complement.
AAGAAGGAGATTGTGTGCTTGCGGCATCCTTGGAAGTTGATCAAAGGGGTCCGTACGTAGAGGGAAGAGTAATGGGTCATCGTGTCTCATTTTTGGTTGACACGGGAGCCACACGTTCAACAGTTAAGAGCAGTGAAGTTCCAAATTTGCCACTCTCAGGGAGGACAGTTCAAGTGGTGGGAGTAGCAAACAGACATCTGACGAACCCAATTACAGATCCGGTACCAGTCAGCATCGGCAACTATCAAGGGGTGCATCAGTTTGTGGTGTGTGACTCAAGCCCGATAGCACTGTTAGGGAGAGACCTGTTGTGCAAATTGGGTTGTTCGATAATGTGTTCAAACGAAGGGATAACAATCCAGACGAGCAGTGATGGGGAAGAAGAGGACAGTGTAGAGGGGGATGAGATGGAAACTGTAGATGAAGAGTATCCTCTGATTTGTCTTTTCCCGATGATAACTGAAGAAGATATCCCAGCTGAATTACGAGAAACAGTCGGAAAGGAAGTGTGGGACATGACAGGGAAAGAGGTGGGATTGATGAAAGGAGTGGAACCAGTGAAAGTGACTGTAAAGCCCAATGCAATCTTTCCCCAGACCCCACAATACCACATGCCACAAGATACCCTCATGAAAGTTGCTCAACTCATTGACGAATTTGTAAAGCAGGGGGTACTGAAAGAAGTGTTAAGCAGCCCATGTAATTCACCAATAATGGGACTAATAAAGCCGAGCGGAAAGGTCCGACTCGTGCAGGATTTGAGGAAAATAAATGACATCATAGTCAAGTGCTGCCCTGTCGTACCGAATCCAGCTGTGATAATGTTTCAAGTTCCTTGCGATGCTGAATGGTTTTCAGTCATCGATTTGTCACAGGCATTCTTTTCTGTGCCTCTTCATGAGGACAGCCAATTCCTCTTTTGTTTCAAATTCCTAGACAGAGTGTACAGTTGGTGTCGAATTCCTCAAGGGTTTTCTGAATCACCGTCAATATTCAATCAGATTCTAAAGAAAGACCTGGAAGCATTAGAATTGCCATTCGAGTCAATTCTAGTACAGTACATTGATGACTTACTGGTTGCATCAAAGACAGAAAGTGGCTGCACAGCCGATACCATTGCTCTGTTGAACCATTTGGGAAGGAATGGACATAAGGTGTCTCCTTCCAAATTACAGTTCTGTCAGAAGAAAGTGAAATACTTGGGTCACCAAATAGAGAAAGGGTCACGGAGAATAATGAAGGAAAGAATTACAAGTATACTCCAGATGAGTCCACCAAAGACAAGGAAGGAGGTGAGGAAGTTTTTGGGAATGGTGGGATATTGTCGCCAGTGGATTCCCAACTTCTCGTCTCTAGCAAAGCCTCTACTGAAATTGACCCAGAAGGATGCCTTGGATGAAATTGAGCTGAAAGGAGATGAGATGGATGCTTTTGTTGAACTAAAAGAATGCATGTGCAGGGCTCCAGCTTTAGGTATGCCTGATTACACGAAGCCTTTCACATTGTTTTGTCATGAACGTGATGCATGTTCTTTGTCTGTCTTGACCCAAGCCCATGGTGGCGTAAACAGACCAGTAGCGTATTTTTCAGCTACTTTGGATCCGGTTGCAGCAGCACTCCCAGGGTGTTTGCGCGCCGTAGCAGCAGTTGGTATCAGCCTCACTCAGAGTGAAGGAATAGTGATGGGACACCCAGTAACAGTCATGGTCCCTCACTCAGTTGAGATACTTTTGACCCGCTCCCGAACGCAACACATGACTGGAGCAAGACTCACAAGGTATGAAACGATAATACTGGGCTCACCGAATGTGCAGCTGAAAAGGTGCACTACGTTGAATCCAGCAACCTTGCTTCCTGGAGAAAATGCTGAAATTGAGAACGCTGAAGACGTCGAGCATGACTGCCTTCAGGTGACTGAATTTTGCACAAAACCCCGACCGGACATCAAGGATACCAAGCTTGATGAAAATGACCAAATTCTTTTTGTTGATGGTTCATGTCTAAGAGATGGGATGGGGATTTTGAAAGCAGGATATGCTGTATGTACTGTAACAGGAGTCTTGGAAGCGGGATGGCTTCAAGGAGTCTATTCTGCCCAAGTAGCAGAACTTGTAGCCCTTACAAGAGCATGTCAACTGTCTGCATTGATGAAAGTCACCATTTACACTGATAGTCAATACGGGTTTGGGATTGTGCATGACTTTGGACAACTATGGTCACAGAGAGGGTTCCTGACTTCTTCAGGATCCCCAGTGAAGAACGGGGAGAGGATAAGGGAATTGTTACATGCCATTCAAGTTCCAGCTGAAGTTGCAGTGGTAAAGTGTAGTGCTCATACGAAAGGACAGGACTATGTGTCTCTGGGAAATGCATATGCGGATCAAGTCGCAAGATTTTGTGCCTTGAACTGTATATTACTGAGGGATGATTGGAATACGATAAATGAGCCAGAACTCGAACCAGCTGAAGCATTTGCCTTGAAGGTTGTAGATACAATAGATGAACTAAAAGCATTACAAAATAATGTCAGGGAGGATGAAAGAGATTCCTGGATTAAATCACAATGTATAAAGAGACAAGACGAGTTGTGGGTCTCACATGAGGGAAAATATGTTTTGCCAAATAGTCTCTTATCACAGCTTGCGCGGTTCTATCATGGGCAAGCTCACCTAGGGAGAGATGCCATGATAAGATTGTTCAAAACTGATTGGTTTAACCCCAGATTTCGTCAAGCTGCAGAAGCAGTTTGCCATCGATGTGTCACTTGCCAGCAGATGAACCCAGGAAAGGGAACGGTTGTGAACGCGAGTCACATTGGTAGGGCAAGCGGGCCTTTTAGTCGAATGCAGATGGACTTCATTGAGATGCCTGTGCATGGGGGTCTGAAATATGTGTTGGTGATTGTGTGCATTTTTAGTCACTGGATTGAGGCATACCCTACACGTAGAAACGACAGCCTTACAGTTGCCAAGTTATTGTTTAGGGAGTTGATACCACGTTTCGGATTCCCGATCTCTTTAGAATCAGATAGGGGAAGTCACTTCAATAACGAGGTGATAAAGTTACTTTGCGAAGCGCTGAACATTGAGCAAAAGCTGCACTGTAGCTATCGCCCTGAAGCCTCAGGACTGGTGGAGCAGATGAATGGTACGCTGAAATCAAGAATGGCAAAAATATGTGCATCGACAAATTTGAAATGGCCTGACGCATTGCCCTTAGTGCTAATGTCAATGAGAAACACTCCTGATAGAAAGACTGGATTGTCTCCGCATGAAATTCTCATGGGCAGAGCTATGAGACTTCCTGCAGTTCCCGCAAACATGCTTTTGAATATTACAGATGATATGGTGTTAGACTACTGCAAAGGACTGGCTGACGTGGTTCGCTCTTTCTCTCACCAGGTGGAAGCGACCACCTTGCCACCGATCCAAGGTCCAGGACACGCACTGAAAGTAGGTGACTGGGTCGTGGTAAAGAAGCACGTGAGAAAGTCGTGTCTAGAACCCCGTTGGAAAGGCCCTTTTCAAGTGATCCTGACGACAACTACCGCTGTGAAGTGTGCGGGGGTTCCCAACTGGATTCACGCCAGTCACACAAAGAAGGTGTTGTGTCCCACAGATGAGGAAGTTGAAGCGCTGAAACTACCAGTGCCTGATAAAGCAGTGCCGAGTGCTGAGACAGAACAAAAGCGAACTGAAAGCGAACAGGCAGAAGCAGGAGAGAAAGAGATATTCTCCGACGACGAAGACACCAACTCACTTGGGGGAGACCAAGGAGAAAGTTCAGACAGCGACGAAGAAGCTGCAGGTGACAAAGAGCCTGAAGCAGCTGAGGGTAGCAAAAAGCCTGAAGCAGCTGAAGGTGACAAGGAGCCTGAAGCAGCTGAAAGTGATAAAGAGCCTGAAGAAAATAACGGTGACGAAGGGCTCGAAAAAGGTGAAGAGGCAGGAGAGCCTGATCAGAGGAGGGCTTTCCCAGAAGCAGACGATACAGAAAAAGAAAAGGAGAACGTGATCGATTCCCCGGAAGAAGGGGACAAAGCAGAACAGAACGAAAAGGTTCAAGCTTCCACAGAAAAGACAGCAGGTCCATCAAATGGACATGGTGCAAAGAGAAGACTGAGTATCTCACCAATAAAAGAAAAGGGTAAAGAAAGTTTGAACGAAGGAGGAAGGCCAAAAGTGAAAGAGAAAAGAAAGGAAGTGACTGTCGTGGAACAATCGTCAAGTGAGGAAAAAGACTTGACAAAAGAGGAAAGTGCCAGCGAAGCAGAGTCGAAAAGGGAAGCAAAATTGAAAAGAAAAAGGATACCAAACAGGAGGTATTCCGGTCCTGAATGGGCATATGCAGTCAATGATGATTGGACTGACGAGTTTGTATCTCTAAGCATCGAGAACGAAGAAGAAGAAGAGATACCAATAGAAAAGAAAAGTTTCATAGACTCTGTCGATTGAAAGAGTAATAAATGATCTAAACTGATAAAGACTGAGTTATTGCCGAATTGAGACAAATGCTGCTAACCGATAAGTGACTGGCCTTTTGAAGAAGACGGTGTGAACATTGCGCTTGTTCAGCTTTGTAACTGAATTGCTAAATAGTTTCATTTATAAGTGCTTCTAGCTCTCTGATTCTATACAGATCATGACTAGGTACGCTACGCAAAATAATAGAAAGAGATATTGTAAATATGTGTGTATAGGCTTGGTAATTACATGTGTAATAATAATAATGGCAATTGTGATTGGAATGCATGGAAAGGGTGAAAGTGAGAATATCGAGGCTTCTACTACTGCTCCTGTTACTGTCACTGAACTAACACCATTGAAAAGGCTAGCATTGGATGAGAGGCTCTTGCACGATTAGAAAGAGCTTTCGTATAACGTTTTCTATCGCTTGCTAACAGAGTATGTTGAGACTATGGATGCGAAGGACTGTTATGTGTGTACACAGATACCGACATCAGTAAAGGAAGGGGTGACTTATCACCACATGCCTCTTACATATGGGATTACGTGTAGTATAGTAATGTCTAGGTTTTATGGTCAAACTAACATACAGTATTTTTACTCGAATTATGATGTTACCTTTGCTTATGTTCCTATAATAGCGCAGCTTAGCCAGACGGCGAAAGATTGGGATGCTAAAATAATGAGAGAATTTTTCGAGCCAATGCAACCTTTTGAAACGGCTCATGCTCATAGGGGAACCTTACTTGCTCAGTCTCTGCTGTAGAAATAAGCTTTTTAGATCGCACAGATGATAGAAGGGCACAAATGAATGCGAAATTAGAAAAGGAGTTAAATAAGAGGACTTCAGTAGATAATTATGATTTTGCTGCTATAAAGACACAAGGGAAAATAGCTTTAGATGCTTGGCATGTAGGGAAATTTTGTATATATCGAGGTGAATCCTATTATGACAATATTTTTGTAGGAGCGAGTGAATGCAAACATACGTTTATTTTTAAGGCCAAATGGACATTCATGATGAACGGACTTGACCCTGTCATTCCAGGTGTATATTACATTTGTGGGCATAATGCTTATTATCGTCTTCCAAAGGGATGGTGGGGGAGATGTTATTTGGGTATAGTGTTCCCAAAGGTTTATCAACTGGATGACGTATCGATGATTCAAAAGACATCTGGATCCCATCGTATCCAGAAAAGAGAGACCGCAGCTGCTGTGGTAGGTGATATATTTGGAGCCATGATTCCTTCATTGGGAGTTGTGCTGAATTCCATCAAGATACGAAAGTTGTCTACTATAGTGGATAACATGTTGACAAAGTTTTCAGGTGCTATAATCCTGATAGATGCTGAGCTTGCAGCGGAAAGAGCTATGACTCTTCAAAATAGGCTTGCTTTAGACATTCTTTTAGCAAAGGATGGAGGCGTTTGCAAAATGATTGGTGCACGTCACTGTTGTACCTATATACCTGATAATAGTGTGAAAATTAAAACTATGCTTGCTAATCTAACAAAAGAAAGTGCAGATTTGAAGGAATTGAAAGAACCAGGAGTGTGGGAGAAGGTTGGAAAGGGACTTGCTTCAGTGGGACATTGGATTGGGGGAATTTGGAATGGAATATTATTGAAAATAATAGAAGGAATATTAATAGTGATAATTTGTGTATTTGGAATTTGGGGAATAAAAAGGGGAATAATAATGATTATGGAAAGAATTAAAAGAAGAAAAGAAGAGAAAATTATGAAAAGAATGGCAGAAGAATACAAAGCGCAAACTAGGGGTACTAAAAGGAAAAGGGAACTGACAGAATTTTAATGGAATAAAATTTGTGGGCGTGGTTTGGTGTGATGACAGTTAGTCATCAGAGGAGGGATTGATGAAGCAGAAAATGAAGGTTTTGATTTATTAACGCTTAAACGTAATGCTGAAATAATCATGTGTGACATTAACCGAACTAATAAAGATTGTACGGGGACAAAATGTGCCCTCAGAGTAGTTTGCCATCATTTGTACGCGTGCTTTATATAACGTGGTGAATTAGAATTGCACTAATCCGACATAATCATAAACGTGTGCTATGATTTGCTTGTTTGAAATGTTTTAGCTTAGCATTACTTTAGCGGAGGCTTTGGCCTAGTTGCCTGGTCTCACGGTTTAGATGCTCGTATTTTTCCACTGTGCTAATAAACGTGTATTCTTGCTTGGGGCTGTACTTTTCCACAGAAACTGTTCACATGCTTATCTTAAAGTTAGTGCCAGCCTGGCATATTTTCTCTTTAATTCAAGGTCGACTTGCAGGTGCGGACAATGGAGGCTCTGAAAGTAAGCTAATTGGGAGACAATGTTGCAACTTGCGTACCCATCTCCAAGGATAATGTATGCTTAAGTAAAAGCTTGAGAACGGTCGTTTTTGATTGGTCAATTTGAAGCTAACCTATGAACCCTCCAATGGAGACCCTACAGGACTTGAACTGTTGTCTATAAAAACCAGGTGCACGAGAAGAAGGTGGCCATTGAGCTATTATCGGGCATTACCCGGACACTACGCCATTTTGACTTCGTAGCTATTATGGCCCACTTTGCTGCGAATGGCCAAAACCATCAGCTGGTTTTGTTGTAATGCACACCCCGCCTCGAGCAGCTGTGGAAGGAATGCCGACGTTATATACAGATTCGAGCTTGCATTAGGCAATTTCCCCCTATTGTCTGCCGCCCGCTGCTTGCTTTCTGCTGCTGAGTGAATGACCCACCAGGTTTCTTGTAAGTGCAGCACCCTGCAATGAGGAGTTAGGTTTGGGGTTGCTTCACTACCCGGTTGAGGGTCGCTGATTGATTTCCTTTCCACTTGGATTATCAGTCCAACCTCATGCTGCAGTGGGTGTGTGATGTAATGCCAGCAACGTAAGACCTTCTAAAAGCTCACTAGAAAAACAGGTCTGTCGCTTGGGCCTGGTAAACCAGCAGTTATAACTAGGATTAGAAATGCAGAAGCTTTATCTCATTGGGGGTAACAGCAAAACTACTGGCTCAGCACCTGTGCCTCACAAGCCTAAGCATCACGCTGGACCATCTCGCTTCACTGGGTCCAGCAAAGAGAAGTTTTCAGCTTGTCGGGAAACTACTCAGCATGTCACCATGATTGAACATACTCTGGCAGCTGCTACAAGGCCCTTTAATCAGGTAGAAGGGTCTAGCGAGGAGTCATTAAGCATTACCCCATATTATAAATCTAGCCACGAGGCAACTTTGCTATCTTCTCAGAAAGTCATTAACTCCAATGCTACTGCATCTAATGCCAGCTTAACGGTGAAGGCTGAAAGCTAGCACAGCCACCTAGATAGAAGGGGACGGGAGTTTACCACAGTCCAGACTGCACAAAAAGTCAATAGGGAGTTAAAAGAGTGCCCTCTGTTTGCAAGACTTTCTAAGAGCAGTCAGGCTTAACTTAAGAGGCCTTGTGTCAAGTATTTGAGCAACACTAAAACAGTGAAAACAACACACAAAAATAATCCACACAAGGCAGTGTCATTTAATAAATAAAACAAAGTCAAAATGAAAAAATTCAATAAGTAGAAGTTGAGATAAGAATTTTTAAAGAATAAAACTAAAAGAGCACTTAGAAGCAATAAGTGCTTAAATGGAATATTTGGTCATGCTGGACCGAGGCAAAGTCAAACTTTGAGGCCAATCACGATAGAGTGTGGGCCAGATACAGGGACCCATTTGGGCCTGCTGAACGAAAGTACCTTGATGTGGGATGCCTCAAGGAAGATGCGAGGTGCAGCTGAAACGATGCGTTTATGTCGAGCTACACAGTAGACAACATGCGTTGATTTTCTCCACACAACTGTGGCGATGCGTTATTCCCCAGTGCGATGTGCTGGTTCCTAATGCAATGCGAGGCTGCTTTTGCCATAGTTGACGATGTGTCGGTTCCACAGGCGATGCACTGGTTCCGAAGGCGACGTGGCAGGTCCGCTTCATGCAACAAGAAGGATGTGCTAGTTCTGACTCACTCACAGGCGAAGGTACACCAGTTCAGGTGAGGATGCCTGGGCTCTGATTGAAGCCACACTTTATACCCAATTCCAAGTGCCCAGGACTGGGTTGGCATCACTTAGCAGGGCAAGCCTTGCTGCAAGCAAAGTCCAGATGCAGTAGCAAGGTGAGGTGAAGTATTTTGTGTTCCTTAGACGTCAGAAAACAGGAGACCTGTCAGCTGAGACTTGGAGTCACTCTGGGTTCTGGGATGTAGAGGTGTTGGTCCAGTCCTTTTCACTTCCAGGCAATAGGGCAGCAGGTCAGCACAGCAAAGCAAGAGTTCAGCAGAGTTGCAGCTCACCAGAGTGGTAGTCCTTGTAGTAGCACAGCTGTCCTTCTTCCTGGCAAAGTATCCACAAGTCCAGAAGTGTACTGAGTTGGTGGTGTAAGAGGGCCAGCACTTATACCCAGTTGTGCCTTTGAAGTGGGGAAGTCTTCAAAGAAAAGTTTTTGAAGTGCACAGAAGTCCTCCCTTCCTGCTCTGGCTCCAGACTCACTACAGGGGGAATACTGAGTCGAGGCGGACACTGCCTAGTCAGGTGTGTTTGCTCCTCTCTCCCATTCTGCCCAGGATGGCCCATCAGGATGTTGGTGGCCCAACATTCACACCTAAGCTCCCTTTGTGTGTAGCTGTCTAGCGGGAATGCACAAAGTCCAGCTGTCACCCCACCCCAAATGTATATTGGAGACAGGCAGTAGTTGCTACATCTAAAAGTGCAATTTTCAGAACTGCAATTTAAAATCCAACTTCACCGTAAGTTGTGATTTTATAATACGAGTCCAGAAACACCAAACTTGACAAATGTACCTCTTCCAGATTGTGAGTTACACTTATAAGATGTAATAAGGTAATTCCAATGCTATCCTATGGGAGAGATAAGCCTTGCTGCAGTGAAAAACTACTTTGGGAGTTTTTCCCTACCAGGACATGTAAAACTTAAAAATATATGTCCTACCTTTTAAATACATTGCACCTTGCCTTCTGGGTTGTCCAGGGCCCACCTTAGGGGTGACATATGTATAAAAAGGGAAGGTTTCCCTGGCAAAAGAGTTATTTTGGCAAGCCAACCTGGCAGTGTAAAACTGAACACGCAGGCTCAGCAATGGCAGATATGAGACATGTTTAGAGGGCTACTGAAGTAGCTGGCAAAGTAGATGCTGCAGGCCCACAAGTAGCATTTAATTTATATGTCTGTGGCACATGTAGTGCACTTTACTGGGGACTTATAAGTAAATTAAATATTCTAAATGGGGTTAAACAAATGTCACTATGATTTAGGGGAGCGAGCACAACGACTTTAGCACTGGTTGGCAGTGGTCAAGTGCGCAGAGTTCTAAAGCCAGCGAAAACAAGGTCAGAAAAGTGGAGGAGGTAGGCAAAAAGTTAGGGGGTAGATCACCCTAAGGCTGTTAGGTCTAACAGTGCAGGTAGTGGGCTTGTGGGCTTGTAAGTTGGTGTGTGAGCGTGTGAATGAATATATGAGTACGTGTGTGATTGGGTGTGTGAGTGGTTGTGTGGGTGTGTAAGTGGGTGAGGCAGTGGTTTTGTCGGTCTGTGAGTGAGTGTGTGAATTAATGTGTGAGTGGCTGTGTGTGCGAGAGAATGAGTGTGTGAGTGGGTATGAAGGTGGCTGTGTGGGTCTGTGACTCTGTGGTAGTGGTTTTGTGTGTCGGTGGGTGGGTGTGTGAGTCTGTGAATGTGTATGAGTAAGTGTGTAAGTGTGTGAATGTAGGTATGTGAGTAGATGTGTGAGTATGTCAGTGGCTGTGGTAGTGGTTCTGTGGATCTGTGAATGTGTGTGAATGTGTGTAAGAGAAGGTGTGTTTGTGTGTGCATGCATGTGTGAGTGAGTGTGTGAGCGGCTGTGTGGGTCTAAGAGTGGGTGTGGTAGTGGTTTTGTGGATCTGTGATGGGCTGTGTGTGAATGGGAGTAAGATTAGGTGTGTGAGTTTGTGAATGTGTGTTGGGAGGGTGTGTGAGTGGCTGTGTGGGTCTGTGAGTGGGTGTAGTAGTGTTTTTTTGGGTGTGTGCATGAATGGCTGTGTGAGTAGGTGTGTGAGTCTGTGAGTGGGTGTGGTAGTGGTTTTATGGGTGTGTGAATGTGTGAATGGCTGTGTGAGTGTGTTAATAGGTGTGTTAGTGTGAGTGGCTGTGTGGGTCAGTTAGTGGGTGTGGTTGTGGTTTTGTGGGTCTGTGAGTGGATGTGTGAGTAGGTGTTTAAGCGTGTAGGCGGGTGTGTGAATAGTTGTGTGGGTGTCGGTGTGGCAATGGTTATATGGTTCTGTGAGTGTGTGAGTGTCTGAATAAGTGTGTGAGTGGGTGTGTGAGTTTGTGAATAGGTGAATGGGTGTGGTAGTGGTTTTGTGGTTGTGTGAGTGAGCATGAGTGGGTGTGTGAGTGGCTGTGGGGGGCAGTGGCTGGGTCTGATAGCAGTTTTGTTGGTTTGTGAGTGGGTGTGCGAATGAGCGTGTGAGTGGTTGTTTGAGTGTGTGGATGGGTATGTGAGTAGGTGTGGTAGTGGTTTTGTGGGTGTGTAAGTGGGTGAATGGCTGTGTGTGTGTGCAAATGGGTGTGTGAGTGGGTATATGGGGTCTGTGAGTCAGTGTGGTAGTGGTTTTATGTGTCTGTGGGTTGTATGAGTCTGTGAATGTGTATGAGTAAGTGTGTGAATGTGGGTGTGTGAGTGGCTGTGTGGGTCTGTCAGTGGTTGTGGTAGTGTTTTTGTGGCTCCGTGAGTGTTTGTGTGTGTGAATGTATGTGAGAGAAGGTGTGTGAGTGTATGCATGCATGTGTGAATGAGTGTATGAGCAGCTATGTGTTTATGAGTGGGTGTGGTAGTGGTTTTATGGGCCAGTGATTGTGTGTGTGTGTGTGTGAATGGGTGTAAGAGTAGGTGTGTGAGTGCGTGAATTGGTGTGTGAGTGGTTGTGTGAGTGGCTGTGTGGGTCTGTGAGTGGGTGTGGTAGTGGTTTTGTGGGTATGTGCATGAATGGCTGTGTGAGTAGCTGTCTGAGTCTGTGAGTGGGTGTGGTAATGGTTTTATGGGTGTGTGAGTGTGTTAATGGGTGTGTGAGAGAGTGTGAGTGGCAGTGTGGGTCTGCGAGTGGGTGTGGTAGTGGTTTTGTGGGTATGTGAGTGGGTGTATGAGTAGGTGTTTAAGTGTGTAAGTGGGTGTGTGAGTGGTTATGTGGGTGTCGGTGTGGCAATGGTTGTGTGGGTCTGTGAGTGGGTGTGTGTCTGAAAGGGTGTGTGAATAAGTGAATGGGTTTGGTAGTGGTTTTATGGGTGTATGAGTGGCTGTGTTGGTCTGTGACTGGCTCTGATAGCAGTTGTGTTGATTTGTGAGTGGGTATGTGTGTGAATGAGTGTGTGAGTGGGTGTTTGAGTGTGTGAATGGGTTTGTGAGTAGGTGTGGTAGTGGTTTTGTGGGTGTGTGAGTGAATGTGTCTGTGAGTGAGTGTATTTTTTATTGGGGTCTGGATCCGTGGATCTATCACAAATTCACATGGGGAGTCGCACTGAGTGCCGCAATTGATCCGCAGATCCTCATGTGCCGCAATTGATCCGCAGATCCTCATGTGCCCCCAAACATAATATCTAAGCGATTTCTTGCCCATGAGGGGTACCTAACAGACCCCTCTATTAGTTCTATGGGGTCTGGATACCTCTATCCTGAACCTTTATATCTTAATTTATTTTTATTCCACTCCCCTGCCTCTGGAACATGTCCCAAATCACAATATGCTGAGCGCAATTTTCCCGTCAGGTCGTATTGCTGTTGGCGCATGGATCCGCGGATCCAATGCAGTGGAACTGCATCTCTAGAAATACATAAATCTTTTTTCTTTTTTAACTCCCAAACTAGTGAACAGGTTTACACCGAATTACAACAAAAAAATCTTTCTGGACTAAGATCTAGCTTTCTGCCAAATTTGGTGTAATTCCAGCTAAAGGTTCAGGCTGTAGTCGTTCCTGAAATCCCTATGGGAAATTGCCTAGGGAAAGTGCATTTTGGGACACCCCCTTTTTCTTGCCACCTTTTAACAAATCACCCCGAAAGTTTCTAGACAGCAGATGAATCAACTGGTACACTAATTTAGAAAAGTTTGTGCAGATTTATCAAACGACGATTAAGTTATTAGCAAAACATAAGATGCTTTTCCAATAGAGATTAAGTCCTAACTATAGCCAGTAGGTAATATATATATCATATGCAAATCAGTCTTGACCCTGCTCCACATAGGTAAAGTCCAGCCCGAATTATCAGGCCAGGTCCTCTCTGGCCCAGAAACAAGCATCCTGGGGCTGGTTTTGGGGTATCACCTCCTCATCAGCCAGGCTATCTTGAATCCATGGCGCAGCGAGCAAGGGACTCCCGTCTGGGCATACCCTAGCCACTTAGGCCGCACAAAGAACACCACAAAATAAAATGATGGATGGATTGTTGAAACTTTTGAAACACTCACCCACAGTCACAGATCTAGGTTTAAACCATTGTTATTTTGCTCAGCACATCACCCCAGTTTTGACCCAGCCATATGCAGATCAGTCTTGACCCTGTTCACCATGAAAACAGTCCAGCCCAAACTGCCAAGCCATGTCCTCCGTGAACTGAAAACAAGTATCCTGGGACCGGTTTCGGGGTATCAACCCTCATCAGCCAGGCTAGCTTGAATCCAGTGGCGCAACGAGCAAGGGACCCACATCTGGGCATAACCTAGACACTTGCGGTGCACATAGCAACATCACAAAATAAAATGATGGACAGAGTGTTGAAACTTTTCAAAACCTCACCCCCAGCCACAGATCTGGGTTTAATCCATTGTTATTTTGCTCACCACATCACCCCAGTTTGGACCCAGCCATATGCAACTTTGGTCCCATGCTTGCTATGCCACCAGATTCAAGCTAGCCTGGCTGATGAGGGGTGATACCCAGAAGTCGGTCCCAGGATGCTTGTTTCTGGTCTCGGAAGTACTTGGCCTGGCAGCTTGGGCTGGACTGTTCCCATGAGGAGCAGGGTCAAGACTGATTTGCATATGGCTGGGCCCATAGTGGAATGGCATGGCAAGCAAAAACTCTGATGGATTAAACCCAGATCTGTGACAGGGGGTGAATGTTTGATTTGTTCTGCATTACATCCATTTTCATTCTTTTCACATTTGTCGCCCTAGGTGGGAAGGGTGTGCCCAGACATGGGTCCAGTGCTCGCTATGACACCAGATTCAAGCTAGCGTGGCTGATGAGGGTGATACCCCAAAACCAGTCCCAGGATACTTGTTTGTGGTCTGTCCAGGAAGGAACTGGCCTGGCAGTCTTGGTTGGACTGTACCTATGGGCAGCAGAGTCAAGGCTAATTTGCATATGGCTGGGTCCAAACTGGAATGGCACGGAGAGCAAAAAGTCTGATGGATTAAACACAGATATGTGACTGGGGATGAATGTTTGATTTGTTCTGCATTCCGTCCATCTTATTTTAAATTAATTTCTATGTTGTTTTACAATTCTATTTCCTAAATAAAACATCCTTGTAACGTTTCTTTTTTTCAGTAATTTTTTTTAAAGTAAAGTAATTTTGATTATTATACATTAATTCAACCACTGCCATGCATGCCCTTTGGCTGTCCACGCGGAGGTTGACTACAGTGCCTGGCCTGTGGGCAGGCCCTGCGGCCAACCCCCTATAACCAACTGTTGGACTTGGCCCTTTGTGCAGGGTCATCCTCAATCTTTCTGCCTCCTTCCTCCTATTTTGTCTGAGCTGTTTTTGTTAGCTTTAGGACTCTGGACACTTTACCACTGCTAACCAGTGCTAAAGTGCATATACTCTCTGTGTAAATTGTATTGTTGATTGGCTTTCCATGACTGGCATATTTGATTTACTTGTAGGTCCCTAGTAAAGTGCACTAGAGGTGCCCAGGGCCTGTAAATCGAATGCGACTAGTGGGCCTGAAACACGGGTTGTGCCACACACATTAGTAGCCCTGCAAACATGACTCAGTGTGTGCAGTTTTAAACTGCCAATTCGACTTGGCAAGTGTACCCACTTGCCAGCCGTAAACCTTCCCTTTTTATACATGTCAGGGACCCCTAAGGCAGACCCTAGGAAGCCCCACGGGCAGGGTGCAGTGTATGACAAAGGTGGGACAAATACTTATGTGTTTTACATGTCCTGACAGTAAAATAATGACAAATTCGGTTTTCACTGTTGCAAGGCCTATCTCTTTCATAGGTTAACATGGAGGATGCCTTTAAATGTGAATAAAGCGCAGATTCCCTTTGGGAGCAGATAGACATATGGAGTTTGGGGTCTCTGAACTCACAATTTAAAAATACATCTTATAGTGAAGTTGTTTTTTAGATTGTGTGATTGAAAATGCCACTTTTGCATTTGGCTGGGTCTACTTTTAGAAAGTAGGCATTTTCTTGCTTAAACCATACTGTGACTCTCTGTGTTTGTGGATTCCCTGTCTGGGTCAGTTTGACTGTTGTGCTGTTTGCACCTCTCCTCTAGACAGGACACAAAGGGAGCTGGGGTGTAGCCTGCATATCCTGATGGGCCATCTGGGCTGAGGGGAGAAGTGGTCACTTACACCTGAAAGGGCTGTACCTGCCCTCACACAATGCAGTCTCCAACCCCCTGGTGTGTGTCCGGGGCCTGGCCTGGGCAAGGCAGGATCTTGAAAAAAAAACAGAGACTTCTCTTTGAAGTAGGCCTGCTTCAAAGGCAGAAAGTGTATAGGAAGAGCACCCAAAACCCCTGAAAATCAGATTACTTCTGGAACCAAGTGGAACCTCTGCCAAGGAGAAGAGCTGGAGAAGCCTGAGGAGTACTGCCCCTTTGCCTTTCACTGTTCTTCTCTGGGTTGGCCTGCAGTAGCTGCTTCTGCCTGAGAGAGGGCAAAGAATGACATTTGTGTGACTTCCCACAGGTGAAGAATCTCTAAGGGTTTGAACTGAGCTTTCCTCCTGTTGTTGAAGTCTCAGGGACAACAAAGACTTCTCTCCGCCAACACTTGGGCCTTCTGCTGAGAGTCCTGCCTGCCAAGTGGTGCCTTAACCTGTCTCTGGGCCCTTGATAAGTGCA
Source organism: Pleurodeles waltl (assembly GCF_031143425.1). Taxonomy (NCBI): domain Eukaryota; kingdom Metazoa; phylum Chordata; class Amphibia; order Caudata; family Salamandridae; genus Pleurodeles; species Pleurodeles waltl. Next base: position 337,508,634 of record NC_090450.1, on the reverse strand, counting down.
GCTGGTGGAAAAGGACAGAAACCACGCAATGACCACCGTGAGGGGAAACTTTCGACCCACCACCCGCTTCGCAGCTGCTAAACGGCGCGGCGCCGGCCTCGCGGCTAAAATCGATGCTCCACCTGCAACATGGCTGGGAGATCGACAATGCAGCTGGAGAAATGGCGCGCAACACCTTCAGTGGCTGCTAACAATGCAAGCCCCACGCAGCGCGGTGTTCTTGACACCGTGCGACCAGATTTTGACACAACAATGCTGGCCGCAGAAAATCAACGCAAAGCCTCCCCGGACCCAAGGTGCCCATTCGGATCGACGCATCGCTCTCTTGTGGGAGAGAAGAAACGCCGCACGCCGCACTCCGACCCGACCGGAGGAGGAACTACGCACGTTCTTGCTTGAGAAATTTACACATCACTGGTCTTTTTCAACGTACACTCACCCGTGTGGCTTTATTTTGACGCTACCCAGGTACAGTTGTGCGCTAACAGCGTTCTCACTATTTTCTAAGGATTAAGGCTTTTATTCTTTTTTAAATTTATAACTTGACTTGTGTATGTTAGATTTTTGTCATTTTGGTTTTGTTTTGTTTAGATAAATATTACCTATTTTTCTAAACCTGTGTTGTGTAATTTTGTAGTGTTTTTCCTGAGTTACTGGGCTTTGGTACTTTACATATTGCTTCTGAAGTTAAGCCTGCCTGCTCATGCCAAGCAACCAAGGGGGTGAGCGGGGATTAACTGAGTGTGATTCTCCAACACCACCCAAGCCCATGCCAAGCACACCTTTGGCCGTGCACAGTGGGTGTTGGCCACAGGGCCTGGCCTGCAGCCGACCGCCTTTATTCACCCAACCCCTCATGGGTTGGCCATAAGACCTGGCCTGGGGTTGGGAGGTTATGAGGGACTGGACACAACCCAAAGATTTTGCAGGAAACCCTCAACCTACTGAGAGTCAGTACAAGAGCTTTACCAGAAGGCCACAAGTGACTCTTCTGTAATGTGCATCAAACTATAGCTATAACATTCAATCCAAAAATATTGCTAGTGTGACACTTTGAGTCATTGTATATAGAGAACATTGCAATACCAATCTCTCTCACTCTTTCTTTCATCCCATTATTGGATAGAAGAGAGAGAGATACTTAGAGGAAGACTTAGACAAACAGAAGTTGAGAGGGAGAGAGAGAGAGAGAGTTTATTTCTAGACTTTGATGAATGATAAATTCAGATTGAGATATTGTAAGAAAAGAAAAATGTATTTGTCAATTAAAAAGAGTGAGATGACCTTACAGTATGTACCTTAAACATTCAAACTTTAAAAGAAATTCAAGCAGGCAATTGACCACAGACATACCTCTCCTAGAATAATCAACCTTCAATGTGAGTGTCTAAGACCTTAACCACTACAGCACAGGTTATTCCTGATTATGAAGTGTCCAGACATTACTATGAGATTCAAACCAAAGACTTTGCCGGAAAAAAGACTTCAATGTTTCATCACAAGGAATGTTTACCATTCAAAACACTAGTAAATAAACAGACACACTGCCATGAGATACCAAGAGTTGAACCTTCAACCAACAGTCCAAGAGCTTTACCAATAGGCCAAAGGTGAGTCCGTTCTGCTGTGCATCAAATTGTAATTAAAACGTACGTACTAAACATTTTGCTTGTCTGCCGCTTTGAAGTCATTCAAAGGAGAGACCATTGCTATTATTATTGCAATGGTCTCTCCATAAAATGACTTCAAAGCGGCACACAAGCAAGATGTTTGCTGCCAGTGGAGGAACGCAGAGGGAGCCTGAAGACCCTCACGGTCCCTGTGGGCTACCGTCTCCTGCGGGAGCCTGCATTGCTCCCACAAGCACGGAGGTGCTTTAAATAGCAGCTCACTGCTTGTGGGAACAATTGAGCAAGCAGGGGCTCTTTGACAGCTCCCGCTTGCTGAGAGCGGATTTATGTTTGCTTTTGCTTGGTGGGAGCTCTCAGTTCTTTCCGGTCAGGAGCTGGCCCTGGGGGATTGCGGTCCCCAGGGCCATCTATGGCTCCACCAGGGGGGCATGCCCCCGCCACCTATCGTCACATTTTAGCCCTGGAGAGGTGGTGTCCGTGACCGACTATACACATAAAGGGTTTGGAGCCCCGGGGAGGTGGCAATCCGCGGGGCTGCGGGGTAGGTGTGTGGGCCCCCGGCATTCATTTGAGTAGATTTACCCTGGGGAGGTGGCAGTCTCCAGGGCTGTGAGGGGGCTGCACAGGCCCTTCCACATTAATTTCACAGGATTTGCCCTGGGGAGGTGGTGGTGGTCCCCGGGGCTGTGGGGAGACACAGGCCCCCCCTACACTTATTGAACTAGATTTGGCCTGGAGAAGTGGTGGTCCCCGGGATTGCGGGGGAGCTGCTCAGGCCCCCCCACATACCTGCAACAACAGTTGGCCCAGGGAGGTGGTAGTCCCCGGGGCCACAGGGTGGGCGCGTGCAAGGCCCCTTCACTCATTTAATTCATTAATTTAACACTTTTTGCCATGGGGTGGTAGAGGTTTCCAGGAAGCGGATTGGCTGAGCGGACTGCCCGCATACACAATGTGCAGTTCCCAGGGCTTTGATAAGACCTAGGAAGTGGTGCCCCTGCACCCCCCTCCTATACTTTGGCAATGCCCCCAGGACCTGGCCAACGTGGGGGCAAAATAAAAAGCAAGCACGGGAGACTGCACTTGCTTCCTTTTCTGTTTTTTAATCATGGTGAAATTTGCAGATCCACTGTGATTTTCACCTTGATTTAAAAAAATAAGTACTTTTAAGCGTTGGGCGGGGGTAGGTGGGGGACCCCTGCCCCAAGGCAAAGGGCTCAGGTATCTTGACCCAGGCCCCTTTTCTTTTTTTCAATCTTTCTTTTTGAGACTCGGCTGAAGACAAGTCTCACAATGGCTGCCAACACTTCCTTGTTGAAATGTTGGCAGCCAATCAGATATCAGCACTGGGACAGTTGGATCTCCGGATCCTCTGCATCCCTAGATATCTATATTTGTTAACCTTTAATATATCGATACTACTGAATGGATTTACACCAAATTACTATCTGCTGACCAGGATCTAGCTTCCTGCCAGATATGGTGTAATTCCCTTCAGCAGGTCGGGCTGTTGGTGTTTTTAAAAAGCCTATGGAAAATGAAAAGGGAAAATGTGTTTTGGGACCCCCCCTTTTTCTCAGCCCCCGCTTGACAGATCACCTTGAAACTTTCAAGACATCTGCTGAACCGACTTGCGTACTAGTTTTGAAAATTTTGTGAGGATTTGTCAAGTGATGGCAAAGTTAGTGGCAAAGCACAAAAACGCATTTCCGATGTAAATTAAGTCCTAATTATAACTACCTACTGGCAACCACCTGTAGGTAATATATACATATATATATATATATATATACATATATATATATATATATATACATATATATATATATATATATATATATATATATATGTATATATATATATATATATATAATTATATATATATATATTTATACACACACACCCAGTAGGTTATATATAGGATATATATATATATATATATATATATATATATATATATATATATATGTACACACGCACACATAAGTATATATTCACATACACACACTCAATTGCCTGAATTACCTGATTTATATACATACCATTTCGTTGTAAAGGCATACATGGTAAAGGCATACGCATGGTAATGACTGGTGTGGTGAAGGCGCTGCATGCAAAGACTACATTGTTAAGGATGTTTCCCTTCACAGGCTGTACCGCACGTTTAGCAAGTACTCCAGTGTTATGCCTTTTCACCTGCATCAGTCATCCCAACAATGTCCAACAGCATCCAAACCAATGTATCTGTCAGTACAAGGGCAGTGGCAGGTCCAGGATGTCACAATGGTCAACCTAGACCTCCTTCTCCCCTTCCTCCTCCCCCACTCCATGTGCAAAACTGCTTTAGCTTCCCTTCAGTAAAACATGCACTGCATGTGTGAGGAAGGTGATTACCCCACTTGAAGTTTTGAGAAGCAATCACGATGGACCAGTGGGTAGTCTGAAACATAAAAAAAGGGTTATGCTCTCTTTTTCCAAGAATTCCTCCTCTCATCCCTTCCATCCTTTCACCCAAGTCTTTGCTTTGCTAATAAAGGTGCTGTTGAGGTAGTCTTAGAACAAGAAATTGGACAAGGATGTTAATCTTGCTATTTTCCTGTGCACGAGAAGGACAGCAGGCTTGGTTCTTTTTTTCAATCCCTGGATCTTGAATGCATTTCTTCCCAAGGAGAACTTCAAGCTGCTGTCTCTTGAATAGGTCTTGCTGGATCTAGGAAATCGGAAGGTGTCCCTCAACTTGTAGGACATATGTTTTTATCTCCTGTTCCTGGAGTCACACAGGAGGTACCCCCCCTTTGCCTTTGTGCTAGGCTCCACCCATTACCAATTAAATACACTCCTATCTAGACAGACATTGGCACCTCAGATTTTTACCAAGATGATGGTGGTGGTGGTGGCATATTTTCCCATGGAACTGCATAACTGTATTCCTGTTCCTGGACCACTGGCTGCTAAAGCCAGACTCACCACAGCTGGTTTGGACCATCTGAGTAATGGTGTGTCTTCTTTAAACCTGAGTTTTTCTATCAACTTACCCAAGTCTAACCTGCAGCCTTTGCAGCACCTTTTTTTCATTGGTGGGTTGCTGGACAGAACATCCCTGATGGCCTTGAAACCTCCACAGAGGATTCAGGTCATCCAGGATGCGATTTTAGTGTTTCGAGAGGCAGCATTTCTCCTGGCCTACCAGGCCTTCTCCTTCTAGGTGTTCTGTCTTTTTGCAGCCTTCTTATCACTTAGACTCAATTGCACATGTGTAGCCTTTGGTGGTGTCTCAGCTGCTGATGGAGTCAGCATTGGGGCACACTGATGGACAGAGTCCAGATCAATATGGAGACAGCAAAAAAATCAGTGCTGGTCATTAGGGGAGAAGCTCTCTTGTGGGAGCCCATATTGCCTTCCACCACCAGTCGGCCATGGTGGTGACGAATGCCTCCACTCTAGTTTGGGCTCCACATCTGGAGGATCAGATGACTTTGGCCTTCACCAGAGCAGACGTGACATATCAATCTGCTGAAGCTGTGGGCGATATGCTTAGCGCTGAAGCCATTTTCATCCTCCATTCACAGTTGGTTCATACAAATTCTTAGGGATTCTTGGCAACTGTGTTGTGCTATGTCAACAAGCATGGTGGTGTGAGTTCACACTCTCTGGGCCGAGAGGTGTTGAGATTGTAAGCTTGGGCTCAGGGTCACAAAAACTGACTGGTTGTCAACCACTTGCCAGATTCCCTGAATTTGAGGGCTCACAATCATTAACAGAGTTATTGTGCCAACCAACCTTGATTCCTGGATCCAGAAGTAGTTCAGTCCATCATTGCCCTCTGGGGAACATCTTCACAGCTCATGAGAATGTGCATTGTCCATTGTTCTGCGCTCTTCTGTTTCTCTTACAAGGAGCTATAAAAGACACGTTCTGTCTAATCTGCGATTTTCCTCTGCATTATGCATTCCCTCCTATTCCTTTGATTCCTCTTGTCCTTAGGAAACTGCTCAAGGATCTGGCTCTAATCATTCTGATTGCATCAGACTGGCCTCAGAGGGCGTGGTTTGCAGACATGTATGTTGTACCTAGCTCTGGGTCCCGTTCCCCTTCTGCTTCCACACAAGATTAACCTTCTCTCACAGTTGGAGGGGCCAATTCTGACCCCCAGCCTCCAGAGTGTCCAGTTTCATGCCTGAAGATTGAGCGTAGCAGTCAGAGTTCCTTTCATCCACTGTCTGAAGTGGCGAATGTCATTCAATTGGTGGGTTTTCCCTCAGGAAAATTTGTCTACTGTGGGCATTGGGGGCAATTTGTAAGGTGTACAGGGGAAAACAGTTTCTCTATTAACATGCATCATTTAGATGTATTTGTTTGTGTTTTCTTTAGTCTGGCTGTGTTTCGCGCTGGCTACAGTTAAGGGCTACACTTCATCTGTTTCATCCTTTTTCTTCCAGACCAGCTTTCAATATTCAAGCCCCCAGCTGTGATGCTTTTTCCCAAAAGGTTATCCTACATGTGTCCTCCCTCACCATTCATTTTGCCTCAATAGGACTCTAACTTGATTCCTATTTTTCTGACAGGCCCTCTATTTGAACACAGCTGCAAAGGCAGTTGACAATAATAACAGTTTTCCTAAACACCATTACTTTGGATTTACATCTGAGTGAGCTGTGGGCATTGTGTTTTATTAGTCATGTCTTTCTTTCCCAGGCAAGCTGGTTTTGATTGCAAAAGCTTTGATCCTCACAAGATTTGTGACCCCGCTCCATGTGGGCCAGTCTATCACACCACATACATTCTATCCCGTCCTCATGCCTCGAAAGTGGAGAAGAGTCTCCACCATTTGGACCTTTGTCGGGCTGTCATCTTTTACATGAACAGAACCTGAGAATTTGATTAATGATCAGTTGTTCATTGGCTGTATTGGTGCTAAAAAGGGGAGGGATGTCTAGAAGAGGAAATTGTCCAGGTACAGCATGCCAAGCAATAAAATTTGCTGTGTGCTTGGAAGGTAAGAAACTTGTGGAAGTATCAGGACCCACTTCACAAAGGCAAAATCAGCTCTGTCAGTGCTCAGAAGTGTCCCTACATTGGAGATCTGAAGGGCTGTGATGTCTGCCTTGGGACCATCACAATAAAGGACAGATGATGGATGGAATGTTGAACATATTAAACATTCACCCCCAATCACAGATTTGGGTTTGATCCATTGTTTTATTTTTGCCCACCATGCCACCCCTGGCAGTTCGGGCTGGACTGTTCTCATGGGGAGCAGGGTCAAGACCGATTTGCATATGGCTGGGTCCAAACTGGGGACGGGTGGCTCCTTTGCAAAAGCGCCAGCAGCTGAAAAATAAAACAATATTTAGTTTTATTTTTCAGCTGCTGTCTCAGCTGAGCCAGTATGTGAAGGGAGGGGCGAGGCTGGGCCTTGGGAGGGGGTTGGAGGTAGGAGGAGGAGGAGTGGAGCGAGTGCACTAAGGCCCATATTTATACTTTTTTAGCGCCGCATTTGCATTGTTTTTTGGCGCAAAAGTGGCACAAACGTACAAAATACAATTATAGTTTGTAAGTTTGCACCACTTTTGCATCAAAAAATCATGCAAATGAGGCACTAAAAAAGTATAAATATGGGCCTAAGTGCGTAGGTCAGTTTGGCCGGCCACCTTAGGCCGGCCAAACTGACACATGCACTTAGGTTTCTCCAACCCAACTGTGTTGTACAGCCAGGTTGGAGAACTGATTCCAATGCAGTGTCAGAGCAACAGACCAAGCCACTCAGACCAATCCTGACGCTGCTCTCATTGGAGGTATAGCATGCAAGCAGCACCAGGATTGTGTGGGCGGGGGCCTGTGCTGGTGTCCCAGGGACACCATCATAAGAGGAGTGTGAGGCGGCCGGTGGTATCGGAACAGGTGTTTTAAAAAAAATATATATTATTATTATTTATTTGTTTATTGCTATTTATTGTCCCCTATCCACCCACCCCTCCCTCCCCTTGAGATTTGCAGCAGCTGCCACTGAAACTGGTGGGGTGGTGAGCAAGAAAACAATGGATTAAACCCAGATCTGTGACTGGGGGTGAATGTTTGATTTGTTCAGCATTCCGTTCATCATCTGTTCTGTTTGTTTTGGTTACCCTAAGCGGAAAGGGTATGCCCAGACGTGGGTCCCGTGCTCTCTGCCACCGGATTCAAGCTAGCTTGGCTGATGAGGGGTGATACCCCGAAACTGGTCCCAGAATGCTTGTTTCCAGCTCAAGGAAGACCTGGCCTGGCAGTTCAGGCTGGACTGTTCCCATGGGGAGCAGGGTCAATACTAATTTGAATATGGAGGGGTCCAAACTGGGGTGGCATGGTGAGCAAAAAAACAATGGACTAAACCCAGATCTGTGACTGGTGGTGAATGTTTGATTTGTTCAGCATTCCGTCTATCATCTGTTCTTTTTTGCTTTTGGTTCAAACCATGGGCAGATATTGTTTGACTTGGAAGTTTGTACAGATGGGATGGCTGTTTTGCAAGATCAGTACTGCAGTATTTGCTGAAGTAATCATCTTCTTAGACCCACCACCTAAGATGGACATTGCTGTGGTACTGATTCAAGAGTTGAGAAATCTACAAGTAGAAGTATAGATCAGAAAGACAAGTAATACACCTTCTGGAAAGATCTTAAGTTTCCACACCAATCCCACCCACCTTCTCTTTCTGAGGAGTGGTTTTTGGTCTAATTTTAATAAGGTTCCTTTTTAGAGTTTTTTTACACAGTAGAACTAATTGTGGAGTGGCACCTATAGTCGTCCATTGATGTCATGTCCTGGATGGGCTCCGGCGTTGCGACACAGCCAAGCCCCACATTCCTGCACACTAAAGCTGTTGTGTCTTTTCGAATTCCAGTCTGGCACTAAGGAAAATTCAACAGGCAAAGATTCTGCTGACAGAGAGGGAATTATCAGAAAGAATATTTTATTGAGCACTGCAAGGCAAACAAGATAAAACACCATTTCATCGATCAAACATAAAACAGTCGAATTACATTCATTATTGATCATTAGCATCATCCACTGTGCATTAATAACATCCTAGGCAGTGCCAGAATAACCTGATAAAGTGCACATTGCAAATGAACTAACTTTTATCCAATTTGGTGCAACATAATGCTATGGAATAGTTATAAAGTACACTTTACGAATAAAGTGTATTTGAGATATTTGAGAACCTGTCAAGATTAGGTAAGGGATTTATTAAGAAGTCAGGCAACGCAACACAGCAAGACAACTTGCTGTATTGGGTGGCATGACAGAGAGAGAGAGAGCAGAAATATGCCATATCTACTAAGATATGACACATTTCTGCCCTGTGCTGGTGCACTGTGTGCTGCCTAGTGCCAACACAAGCACCCTTGTGCCATGGTTCAAGGGTGCCTGTGTTACAGGTTGAATATGTTTTTTTTACAGGAAGGGACAATTTAGAGGCCTTTTACCTCTTTGTATGTGTGCTGCAGAATGCATACAAAGAGGAAATAACAAGGAGAAATAAAGATACTTTTCATTGTTATGCCTCACTTCGGAAAGCATAACCTCTTGATGCATTCCCAGGTTTACTGATCTTAGTAAATCTTGGACTGGGTCAAAATCCATGGGTGGATTAATGGGAACATATATGCCCCACCCATGGAATGCCTTAACAAAACAGAGTAACGCAACAAAGCGACTTGCAGTTGCGCTGTCTTGCATTACTCTGGATATACTAAGCTACGCAAAGCCACACAAGATGTTTTTTTTTATAAATCATTTTTTTGGTTTTTAAATGCTATCAAAAACAACCTTCTCTCTCCTACTCCTTTGTCCCTCTCAACTTACCCCAAGTCGCCGAGAACCCGATTGTTCACATATCGGAAGTCCATCTTTTCCATACTTTAAAATTTCTTGGGACATCCCCTGCCTTTATATATTCCTTTTTCCTATATATAACTCAGATCCATTTCTCTTCCCCAATCTTCTGTCTTTGGAGTCCCTGAAGCTTTTGATTTGTGAGGTATCTCCCTCTTTGCCAGAGGAAACCCTAGATTAATAATTGTTTGTTGGTATAAATTGGCATCAGAATTGGTCCATATTCCTAATAGTGCCCGTGGTGCCTCTTTTTCAACTCTAGTGCCATCGATAGCCTATGGTGTACCTACCTCCAAAAAACTGTCAATATCGGGCAGTCCCAAAGCGTGTGGAGGAAGGTCCCTGGTTGCCCACACTGTCGTAAACAGGAGGTATCAGATATTTTCCCAGTTGTGTGTAACTGCGTTCTAGTATAGTAGACCCTATATAGGATTTTTTATTGTATTCATTTATAACGGACCTCATTCGCTACTTGTTTGGGGAATTGTAAAAAATCTGTCCAATCTTTATCATCCATCTCCCCAGTGTCAATTTGCCATGTATTTCTTAGTGTAAGTAAGGATCTGATTTACAGTTTGGCGGACAGGTTAATCCATCACAAACTTGACAGATATCCCGCCCGCCATATTACGATCTCCATAGGCTATTATTGGATCATAATAAGGCATGCAGGATATCCAACACGTTTCTGACGGAGTAACCCCCCTCTGCCAAACTCTAAATCAGGCCCTTTGTCTTTCTGAATATTTCTCATATGAATCTGGTATGTGAGCGATAACATTTTCGTGTCTGATAGGCCATTTAATAGTCAATAGTGTCATCCCCAGTCGCAAACTGCACTTTCAAAGTATGTCATAACTGGAGGTATTTAAATATATGAGAGGGTTGCATTTGATATTCCAGTTGAAAATGTGAGAATGGCGTCAATTGCTGGCGTCCCACATGTCCGCCAACGTACTTATTCCTAACAGATTCCATTATTAAAAAACATTCAGTGTTGTGACTTATTGTAGCCTAGTGCCTAACCATAATGGGGTCCCTGGAGTCAATGTCTTTCCAGCCCATTGCATTATGTAGCTTGTGCCATAATGTCACTGGCAGTTTTGTGGCTGGGGGAGCGTCCTGTCTCAATTTCCCTCCACATAAGACATGTAGGTAATCTTTTTCCCCCATAATTTCTCTATCCATCCTAAATGTTGTGTGGCACACCGGTGCAAAGGCCAAATTGTTATTTGTTGACAATTGTGCTGCTTCATTATAGCTCTCCACACTAGTTAGGGCTATCCCTCCTTCATATGTGGAGGGCTGTAGGTTAACACGTGCTATTCTCGGGGCTCCTCCCTGCCAGAGGCCTCCAGCAATATATCTACCTCAGTAAAAAATTGTTTAAGGAGGCGGGGCCAACCAACATGGCCATCTGGACATGATTCCCGGAGCCTCCGCTCAAATCCCTCACAGACACGTAGAAAACAGTGTCTTGGTGGGGGTCTACCACTGGCGATGCCCCGGTGAGGGTGTACTGAGTACCGGGGTCGAGGTGAGCCATGGTGGGTGTGTCTGGTGGGAGCGCTGGCTGCCTCGTGCCTCGCGGAGGAGGGGCGGGTCGAGGTACAGGCCGGGACGGCCTGTTGGACACGGCCCGGCGGCAGGTCGCAAGGAACGGATGAAGGCCTGGAACCAGGGGCGTGGCAGCCCTCCTTTGATAATTGGCGGGAGCCGCAAATCTCCCCTTAAGCGGTGAGCCCGTGTGGAGGCCTGGCGTGTTCCTGGTGAGGAGCGGCGGTCGAGACCCACCTGGAGTGCGCTGGTGGGGGGCCATCCTACCGCCCCATGGTGGAGAGTGGGGGCGACAGTGGGCCCCCTGATACGCGGAAGGGGGGCCCGCCGGTGACTTTGCCTGACTTCAAGATGGTGCCCAGAGGCAGGGCGCGAAGGAGTTCCAGAGGGAACTCCGCTGGCGGCTGTGGCCGGTACGCGGCATGGTAAACCCCCCTCCCCTTTAACAGCGACTCAATTGGCAGGCCCTGATCGGTGAGACGAGATCAGGCAGAAGGAGCAGCAGTTCCAGTGGCGGGCAACGCGATTGGTGGCGGTGAGAGGAGCACGAGGACGGCAAGACCTTGGGGGGCGCCTATGCCTCGACGGAAACCGCAAGCTAATAGGGTCTCCAACTACTTTGCCCCAGCTAGAACAGGTGGGCTCTTCTCGCTGCAGGTGTCGAGACGGGGCCACTCACCTGAAAAGCTGGATGTCTGCAGGGGTAATGGTATGCCCACCGACCTCCTGGAACACCTCTTGGCACTTCCTGGTGGATACAGAAACCCCGGCAGGTGTCCCAGAAGTAAAGGGGGAGTGGAAGAGAAAAAGACAAAACACTGCCATGTCTTGTGGTCCAGCCAGGCACCCTGTATCTTCGGGGAGGGCAGGTCGTTGTTGACAGAGTGATAGTAGAGTTAGTGCACTCAACTTCCTTGAAACTGAATCTCTCTTTCTGATATGGGCACGGGAGCGGTAGAAGAACACCGGGATGCTCCATCACTTTTCTTGGATAATAATAACTGTTGGCACAATAACTAACACTGCATTACCAAAAACCCAAACTGAGTACCATAACAATAAGTACTGCGACACTTGGGCTGGCTTCACAGAGACTTGCTGTTGCACACTACAATTAGAACTGTGGTTGCACTTATCATGCACAAGAAAAACAAATAAGGGCATTAATTATATTGTCGTAGTTTGGCCTCTTGCTCTAGGCAAGACTGCTGGTTTAAGGATGACAGTACTTTTGTTTGTAGGCGACTATGCCTATCCTACAACAAGTCGCAACTGTCGTCCCAACCTTACCAGCTCACTAGCAGCACCTCACCAAAAACACAAAAGGTGATTTGTGGCAACCTTTACCCATGGACTCGAGAGTAAGACATCTCAGGGAGTGTCGTGGTTAAACAGAGATTACCCCTTTCTCATAGATACACTATGCCTCATTCAAACACAGGCAATAACAAAGATGTAGTAAAGTTTCAATAGTTTTTATTTGACACAACTGCAATTTGTGATATGCTGCATGGGCTGCAATGATTAGGATAATGAACAGTGCAAGAAACAGAATTGTGAAGACGAGAGTCATTATTACAAAGACCCCCAGCATCTTGCAATAGCATGTAAAGACATAAGAGGTGTAATATGCCCTAATAACCTAATATGATAGGCCTAACCTCCTACCTAAAGGAGAGCTGGGTTTATTAAACCTAATCTGCCAATACCATGTCCATGAGCGGAGCTCCCAACCCTCGTTATCTTGGAATGAGGTCTCTATCTCAGACTCTGCAGGGACACGAAGACTGGGTCAGCATCAAGACGACGTGCAGCATCAATATCAGCGATGGTGGCGATGCCCTCTGGTAGGAATCCCTCTGATTATCTGTCTAAAGTGCGATGTATTTATACAGATCTACCAGGACCCCTGACGTAGGTGTGTTCCCAAACAATAGATAACAGACATGCTTGGGACAGCAATTATTATAAACAATTCCCTCAAAAGTATAGAGAGGGAAAATCCCTAGGTGTGAACACCTACTGTTTGTTTGTCTTTGTCGCTTGATCTTGACGCCTTAGCGCGGAGGCACTGATAATGCAAAGCATAACAAGTGGCCTAACTATAAACAAGGCAGCCATCTTAGATTAATTAAATAGCTAAATGGGCTAAGACAGAGCAAGATAAGTAGGTTAAAAGTCACTAGGTGACGGGGGCACGAGTCTGCAAGCCAAAGGCTAAGCTAACTCCTGTTATCCCATTAAAACAAACTAGCATTCACTACACCTTCCCCATTGCCGTAATAGGTATGACGAAGGTACAGGAACCCAAATGCTAAAATTGCTCTGAACTAAAAAGCTAAAAGCATAAAAACTGGCTAAAAAACTCTTTAAAATGTGTTAAAAAAAGGAATAAAAACAGTTCAGCTAAAATACATACAGAGATGTTAATGTCAACCATGACAAGCACAGCGTGCCAAAGCAAAGTTAATTTAAATGCATAATTTGAATGGGGAAATGGCAAGCCAATTCATCAACTTTTTTGCTGTAAGCGTGATCTCAAAGAGTGTCATCAAAGTCACCAACCAAGGACCTCAAGAATGAGTCCACATCACCTTATGTTAAGTCGAGTGCTGGGCTGACAAACGGATCCACAGAGCAGTAGTGAGCAGTAGTCTCTAGTGTAAAGTCATCCGCTGCAGTGCCGTCATCCATGGTCGACCTTAAAACGGAAGCCTCATAGGTGGCCTCGCGGAGCAACCTCAGTCTCAAGGGGCATGACCGTGTATGAACCCTCATCGGGGACACCAGCAGTTCGTGGTCCACAGGAGATGTCGGTGCAACAGCAAGGCAGACCATAGGCAGATGTTCAGAGAGGCACCACACGCAGCTGAAAACTGGTTGTACGCACCAGAGAAGGGGCCAAAATGACAACGACCAATCATGCTCCAATTCCACCAGCAAGGGTGCACCGAAGATCCGAACCATGCGTTCACGGCACAGCGGACTTGGTGGGAGCGGCTCCATTGCTCTGCGTAGCTGGAAAGAAACAACCACTGCGAATCAGAAGAAATATCAGTAGTAGTCCAGCAATCAAAGCCAAAATAATTGGAAAGCCACCAAACACACTTGAAAAGAGCGAATGGATGGCTGACGGGATGACTCCGAAGACAGTCTGGAAGATGGCCACGAAACCAGACCCGACAGCCTTAAAGAAGTGGACAATCCCAGTAGTGCTTGAAGCATTGAATATTGTGAATACCAGTTCTCCAAAGTGCTTGGGGAAGTTGGTATTTAATAGGGATTGTATCTCGGCTAATGATCTCACAATCTGGAGAGCATACGTCTCTCTGGCGGATGTCAAGGCGACCTGTTTTTGAAACAATAGCGACTTTAGCCTGCTCAGCTTGTCATAGTTTACATTAATAGTATCTATGTGGGGCCACATGTCAGATACTTTTATCTCTCTTGTGGGGGGAATAAAACATGTCCGCAACACGTAATGACCTTTGAGACCGAGATTGAGTAGGCAATTCCTGGTCGCATGCCGCAACAACTTTGATCGCTCAGTACCACATAACTTCCATTGGAAAGTACACTAAATACCGGTCGAATCAAAGGGACAGGAGTACCCTTCAGAAAACAGGCCAGGTTTGTGACCCCGCAGTACAATGGCCGTGAAGGGACACCTGCTTATATATAATTGAATGACTAACAGTAGTCTCACATTCGCTTCCGCTAAGAAAGACCTCTGTTTCGCCGTTCAGACATTTATAATCAAAGGGCAGCTCCCACTCTTCCTTAATATAGCTATCGCCTAGTTGCTCATACCTCCCCACTGCAAGATGTTTCAGGCAGCTTGAGAAACGAAAGGTCGAAATGGGTAAATTAATTATGCCATGTAAGAGCCAAATAGTTGAAGGACTCTCTGCTACAGTGAAGGGCAACTTGTCTAACTTCTCTACGTGAAGCATGGTGAAACTAGCTTCTCTTTTAGCCATTGTCTGTTGTTCCCCGGAAAAATTAAAAGCAGTGAATAATTCACTCCCGTTTATATATTTCCATGGAATGCAGCTATTTTTCAGTGTCTGTAATGTCCAACCCAGCTGCATGATGGAACGGAGCTGTGTCTGTCCATGATATAACCGGGACAAGTCTGTCTGAGTGATATCAATAGCAGACAACACTATATTTGATAGAGTGTTCATGCCGTTGTCGACAACTGCTAAAGCCTTCTCTAAGTTTTCCTTATCCAATTGCCTTAAACGCGCAGCAGCTTCAATCTGTGAAAGTTTCCAAATGTCATTATACATAGCATATAGGAACGGTTTCAAGCACTGTTTTCTAGGACCTAGCAGAAAATCCTGCAAGTCTACATCTTCAGAAAGAGTGTTCAGATGTTTCTTAACTGCGGCTAACATGCTAGTTTGTACCCATTGTTGGCACAGTTTACCCATACTGTATGTCATAATTATACCTGTATGTTGACCCGATACAAAGCGAGGGTCTGGCCTGTTAATTGAAAAAACCCCTGAAGAGTTAAAAAAATGCGCTTGACACTCATTAGTGTCTGTTGGCCATATTAACCACCTGCCGGGACTGGAAAGTGAAGAATTATAGGTACCAGCCTTAACCATTGCATCTAGTCTTTCCCCGATGATATTGCCAATCTTTAAACCTTGCCAGAGTGGGCATACTGGGCGTATTCATGTCTTTAATTTTTGCTAACCCCAGACAGGACGTCTGCTGAATAGTGTCATTTAAGAAAATCATTTGCACAGGAATCAGGCATGCTCGAAATAAAGCCTCTCTCCCCTGTATCTGCCAATCTTGTGTTCTCCCATACACTTTTCAAATCAATCAATAGTGCTCTTCCAGTATTCGTAACCTTCAACTGAGAGCCGGGATACAAAGGGATCCTAATAAATCAGTTTTGTATCAGTTAGCAAAATTTTCCTAATTTGTGCTGGAGGTAATTTAAAATAATACGACTCCGCGTTTTTTGTGTCATGCCCAAAAAAATATGTAAATTTATCACTATAGTATTTTGGACTCCCCACTGGTGGCGTTGAACAGTTTTCGCACTGTGTGCAGTTTAATACTGGTCTGTGTCTAGTGGCACGGTGTAGGTAGTAATGTCCCCAATTGTTATAACAGAACATTTCCCCATAATTCATTGTATGTTCATATACATCATCACTTTCAAAAGCGGAATAGACCTTCATTTCAGTTAGCATGGAATCAACTGTTTGGACATCCCAATCATCAGAGCCAACATCAGGTGTAATTACATCTGTCATAGATATTTTGAACACGTACGGTATTTGAATAATCTCTGTAGGCCCATATATATCAAAGGGAACTTTGTTCCACACAATCCCATCAGAAATCGGTATTGCTGTAATATTTACAAGGGACAAGTCTCTTCGTACCTTATGCCATGAATGATAAGGAGTTAAAACTTCATCAACAAGCTCAACAGAGGAGCGGTCAGGAATATAGTGACCCTTTATGAGCAAAAAGAAAACAGTCACAAAACCAACCCATAAAAATAATGCTGAAACTGTCTGACAGAACCATAAGTAGTTCCACTGGTATATTAAATAGTTCTTTTTAAGCCACTGATACAGCTTACTTCTTGTTGGAATATTGTCAATCACAGTAGTGGATGAGTCTGAAGAAAAGTCATCAATGTCTATAAAATAGCCAGAGGTAGTCTCTGCAAAAACTGGAGCCGGTGCATTACTTGTACTTTGGTCCACTTCGCAGGGAGGCTCTTGGTAGACAGTGACATCATTCTGTGAGGTGTTGATGTAAAAAACAGCCAAATCTCGGACAGGAGTAGTCATTGATGTGGTGACTGGAACAAGTAAAAGTTCATTTTCCGCCCTCCCCATGGTCGAGGAGGTGTCTGGAACAGCATTGGACATTGTTGCATAGTCCGTAGTAGTGTTGTTCATCCGACTATGTAGATATATGTCCTGTTGGGTAGTGAGAGGGGATCGGGAACCACCTCTTGGTCCACTGTGATGGATCGGCCACATGGTGTAATTTGATATAATCAATGGAAATTAATCTGTTTGTTCGAGAACCAGACAGTGGTGGTAAGATGACAGTCCTGGTACCTTGAATTCCCAAGACCGGTACAGGTGCTCTGTATGATGGACCGAATTCCTTCTTCACAGCGATCTTCTCACGAACCAGATCCCCAACTTTAGGAATCCAGCCAGTCGAAGTTTTCGCTAAATCCCTTATTCCTAAGGTGGCGGCACTGGTAGATGATTTATCATCACAAATTGCTGAAGCTCCTGTAAGACAGTGAGACATTCATTTATGTCAAATGGTGTTTCTGCTGCCACCAAACCAGAGGCATCAAGATCTGGGACCTACATAGGTATCCCAAAGAGAACCTCATAAGGAGTGCGCCCCCCAAGGACCGTCTCGGCAGATTATTCAGTGCTCTCTGGACCCCATATAGGTGATGTAACCAACTGCAGCCTCAACCTAATACTCGAGCTGTTAAGGACTGCTTTAGATCACGATTCAGCCTCTCCACAACCGCATTTTCCTCGGGATGGTATGGTGAGGAGTAAAGGAGTTCAACACCCATCGTCCCCATGGTGTCCCTGAATGCCTTAGAGGCAAATGCAGGGCCCTGGTCCGAATGGAATGCTGCAACCGCATATGTACAGATAAAGATCAGCAAGTCTTTTATAGCAGTTCGAGCGTCAGCCGACCGCTGCGGCCATACCCACAGGAATCTAAAACAAGAATCTACAGCGACTAAGATGTATTTGTTTGCACCATCTAGTTGGAGTGGACCGCAATGATCCAGGTACACACATTGTAGCGGCCTGCTGGACACTAAGAGGGATGTCTGTGGTGGGTGTTTGATATTGGGGCCCTTTATTTGCTGGCATATGTCACAACAAAGGACATATTTCTTTGTCTGCCTGCATAGACCAGGCCACCATAAGCATTTCTGTAAGAGTGTTATTGTGGTCGATATACCAGCATGTGCAGAAGCGACACCCTCATGCACTGCTTTTATTAGATCTAATCTCTGGTCTTCGTTGGGGATCACTCGATGTCTAACCCCAGGAATTGTTGCGCAGGCAATATTCTGTGCACTAATGTGGTAAGAATAGTTTGTAGGGTATCCCTTTGGAAGGGGCTTGCCTGCAGCTGAAGCTTTCACAGCAGTCAGTATTTCATTATCCAATCTCATTTGTGAACGAGTCACTGCAGCCACAGAAGCCGTAGCTACTGCTGCTTTGGCCGCTTCATCAGCCAATGTGTTTCCAGTGACGTGTACTCCTACACGTTGGTAGCCCAATGTATGTACTACATGGACACACAGTAGCTTATCCTTAAGATCAGCCACCCTCCCCCACAATGTTTTGTGTTTAAAGACTCCATCTTCTATCACTCCGCTTACGGCTGCACAAGCAGCTGTGTATTGATGTTTAGTACCTACAGCCTGTTGTGCTGAACCATCAGTGTATATGACAGTATGGTATCTGTCTAATGGCAGTATATTTAGAGGAGTGGGGTACTCCTGTTCGTACTGGAGCAACTCTTTTGTCTGAAGTTTTGAATCAAAAATTTATTTGACATCAGTGGCGGTCAGAGACGTTGCCCATTGTATCCAACGTGGATGTAATGCTTCAGCGTTAGGAACGCTTGCTTTTGTGACAGCCTCTAAGGCCGGCACCGGGGAAACAACAATAATACGTTTCCCCTGGGCAAGTGGCCTCTCTTTTATGACAGCCATCTGAACTGCCGTCAGAATCTTTTCTGTAGGTGCAAAACGCTGTTCTGCATTAGAGTATAAATGTGATTTATATGCTATGGGTACCGTGTCACCCTCGTTGAAGGTGACATAAGTAAATCCAATGGCACCAGCAATTATTCTGATGACCAAATTTGTTTTATTGTCACTTGTGTGTAGGTGTTGAGCTTCTAGCATGTCCTGTTGCATTTCCCTAAGGATGAGTGTGTGTTCAACTGTCCAGTGTCTGCTAGAAAAATTGGGCTGAACCAAGTCATAAAGTGGCTTGATACATTGTGTATAGTCTGGAATGTATGCTCTGCCAATCCCAAAATGATCCGATCGACCCTTACAAGATGAATGTTGAGGTCGTCATCTGTGAGATATATGTCATCCACATAGGATAACGCCTCAGAATCAATATCATGTGATATTGATGTAACACGGGCTGAAAATAGCCCCGGGCTGTTCTTATAGCCTTGAGGTAAACTACAAAAGCGTTTCTGAGAGCCAAATGAGAACGCACTCAGGTCCCAACTTTCATGTGCTAAGTTCTGGCAGAAACAGCCATTAGATATGTCTAATGTTGTTTTATATTTTTTGTTTATTAGTGCCGTGCTATGTGAATTTTGTATAGCATATGTACATATATGACTATTTAGGTGTCTGTAATCAATGACTATTCTGTATGAATGGTCTAGCTTTGCAACGGGGAATAACGGGTTATTCATTGCAGACGTACAGGGCTCAATTACTCCCTCGTACTCGAGCTGGGTGAGGATCTCCCTCACCAGAGCTTTTGCTTCATGTTTTACAGGATATTGTGGCTGTGGTTGGGTGTGGACCTAATGGGAATAACAATGCAAGGAGACTCCTTGTCCCAACCTACATGATTTCGGTATAACGCAGGTGCCTGCGCTAAAGCCCATTCAGCAGCAAAGGCTTCTTTTTCTGCTTCCGGAACAAGATCGGAGAAAGAAGGCAAAATGACATCTTGCTCATGCGGGAGCTTACGGACGTGCTCAGGTGGCCAGTCTCTTTCGGCCAATAGGATATCACTAGTAAGTTCATCCCAGAATATCACACCAATGGTGCGCTCCACGTCTCCCTCTATTTGAATTTTTAAATCATAAACCCTGTCGGGTGGGAGAACGCAACCGTCTGCAGTTTCAACTGCAATAAAATCGCTAGTTGCTGTCGCATGCAGATGATCTTTTAGACTCTGACGATATATCGTAACCTCTGCTGCCCTGTCTAACAGAGTCACTGCCCACGTCTTGTTCTTCAACAGTGTTCTCAAGTGTACTGCCATTTTTAGCTGACAGTGCTGACACCTTTTTCTTTTTAAACTGTGGCTTTTGCTGATGAGTCTTTTCTTCTTTTTTAATGGTAGACTGCGGTGAGTCTTTCTTTTGTTCACGTATTCAGGATGTCGATCAGGATGGCACCCCTCTCTCGCTACGTCATCTGGTGCGTCCTGAAAGGAAGGAGAGGGACGTGAATCAGTATATCTGTCAGGAGTTTTGATATTCTCCCTATTTCTGAGATTGTATCTCCTTTCGGAGTTCTCCGGGTGTGGAGAATCAGCTCTCTTATTTCTTCTATCTTTGAAACTTTTTGTTTTTCCCAGTGCTTTTTAGAGCCTTCTTGTGCCTGCTTTGTACTCTCCTTATGGGAGGTACCTTCTAACTCCAAAGTCTTTGGTTTGGCTCCCAAACTATCCCCCCCTATACTAGTATAGGTGTCGGAAATTATTTTTGGTAGCTGTCTCTCTTGTTCCAGGTGTGGAGTTTCCCGGAGACGCAGGGGTATTGCCAGTGCTACCGCTTCCCCTTTAATATTGCTGAGTATTATTGAGGAAACCGCGTCAAAGTTACGCATTAATTTAATCGCCAAATCCAAGGCTGGTGCAGCCCCGTGCTCATTCTGTATTTGTTTTAACACTTCCGGTAAACTGGTAAGTGTTGGGGTACCATGTGTGGTAATATATATAGCAGCGAAGACTGTACCCCATGTGGCGCAGTCATCCACAGAGAGAACCATCCCAAAGGGCAGGCATATAGTGAGCAGTCTATGTTTTTCCTGCGGTCCCCTATGGGGATACACAGCGTCCAGCTGATTAGTTTTCTGGGCAATCCAGAACGGTATTTTTTCCTGTTCTCTGGGTACTTTACCTATGATAGTATGCACTGTTTGTGGATTAATCCCAATAGCCAATTGGTAACCACCAGGTGCTGGCGGTGTTGGACGCACTGGTACGGTGTACAAAGTTTGCATTACGAACTGAACTAGTCGTCTATATAATGTCACTAATTCATTATATAAATCTTGGAGATCTGCTATTGGCATATTCTGTATGCCTGGGTGAGGTGTGTATGTGGCAAACAAAGGCCACGTTGGTCCATCATTACTAGACCTAGCCTCACTCTTTGTAATATGTGTGGTAGTGCGCCTTCAAACCAATTCTGGTGCTCTTGGAATGTGAGCAATATTTCATGATACTGGTATGCTCGGTACCATTGAGATACGTTCGCAATTTTGTATGTGTGGAATGTATGTGTTCTTTGGTCCCCATCGGGAAAGGTGACCCAACAATAAAATGTTTCTGTTTGGTATGCTTTATTAGCTTCTATTATAAGAGTAACATCCCCGCCCTCATCTGTAAGGCCATGCGCTAATAAGTGTTGTGTTAGTGCTTGTCTAGCATTCTCAGGAATATCAATGGCGTTAGCCATATTTGTTTAGAAAAACGGAACACCAAAATGGGGAGTAAAGTCCTTTTATGAGTTTGAGCTCGAACAACCTACAGCTTAATCAGGTGTTGCCTTTTCAGCTGAGGAGGAATTTCCCAAAGACCACGGACGTCTCCGTTTAATGGTACTTATGGTACCTGTTGTCTGTGAGACAGTGATAGTCGGGGTATCCGTAAATTAGTGCCTAAACACCATCGTTGGTGTCGTAGTTTGGACTCTTGCTCTAGGCAAGACTGCTGGTTTAAAGATGACAGTACTTTTGTTTGTAGGCGACTATGCCTATCCTACAACAAGTCGCAACTGTTGTCCCAACCTTACCGGCTGACTAGCAGCACCTCACCGAAAACACAATAGCAAAATGTGATTTGTGGCAGCCTTTACGCATGGACTCGAGAGTAAGACATCTCAGGGAGTGTTGTGGTTAAACGGGGATTACCCCTTTCTCATAGATACACTATGTCTCATTCAAACACAGGCAATAACAAAGATGTAGTAAAGTTTCAATAGTTTTTATTTAACACAACTGCAATTTGCGATATGTTGCCTGGGAAGCAATGATTAGGATAATAAACAGTGCAAGAAACAGAATTGTGAAGACGAGAGTCATTACTACAAAGACCCCCACCATCTTGCAGTAGCATGTAAAGACATGAGAGATGTAATATGCCCTAATACCCTAATATGATAGGCCTAACCTCCTACCTAAAGGAGAGCTGGGTTTGTTAAACCTAATCTGCCAATGCCATTTCCATGAGAGGAGCCCACAACCCTCGTTACCTTGGAATGAGGTGTCTATCTCAGACTCCGCAGGGACATGAAGACTGGGTCAGCGTCAAGACGACGTACAGCATCGATATCAGCGATAGTGGAAATGCCCTCTGGTCGGAATCATTCTGATTATCTGTCTAAAGTGCGATGTATTTATACAGATCTACCAGGACCCCTGACGTAGGTGTGTTCCCAAACAATAGAATAACAGACATGCTTGGGACGGCAATTATTATAAACAATCCCCTCAAAAGTATAGAGAGGGAAAATCCCTAAGTGTGAACACCTACTGTTTGTTTGTCTTTGTCGCTTGATCTTGACGCCTTAGAGTGGTGGCACTGATAATGCAAAGCATAACAAGTGGCCTAACTATAAACAAGGCAGCCATCTTAGATTAATTAAATAATTAAATGGGCTAAGACAGAGCAAGCTAAGTAGGTTAAAAGTCACTAAGTGACAGGGGCATGAGTCTGCAAGACAAAGGCTAAGCTAACTCATGGTATCCCATTAAAACAAACTAGGATTCACTACAATATCACATATATCTTTCCTGCATGCATAGGGTTAAACTAAAAGGAACAAAAACAATCCAAGAAATACAAATGTCCACTCTGGGTTTAAACAGTTAGGGTGGTACAGTTTGGTTTCACTGTGTGTGTGAAAAACCCTTCAAAAGCAAATTCCTCAAACCTGAAACACAGGCATGAATGACACAATTTAAATCCAAAAGTTATGCTATTAGAGAAAGAAAAGTCACGTAAATGCTCTTTTAAAATTGCACTGTCACTTTTTGTAGTGCTTGACCTCAAGCAGATTTCCTGAAGCACATTTAGGCAAGTAACTACAATAATAATGTATAATGTTCAGAAATGCATTTGTCTCTTCAAGATAAGCACTCTGCCAAAATACGAGGTCTGAAATACACCAGCTGTTCTAGGAAAGCGCGGCGTTCAAAGAACAAACTCCCTGGAGAATACTAGTCACTTAGCTGCAGTCTTTTCCGGAGTGCTGGAGGAATGCCTGGTGTCAGCTGGAACAGGAACGAAGAAAAGAATTGCCTCAAAAGTCCTGAATACGAGGATGATAGCAGGGGCTGGACTGTAAAATCAGATGCTGAGATCAGGAAGCAAAACAAAGCCAAACAGGGAGTCATGCTTCACTCTGCTATTTATAGCCAGGAAAGCAGTTGAGTTTCCACATGTGGATGAGTCACCACACCCAATTAAAAGCACATGTCTACACCACACCCAATTAGAAGCACATGTCTACACCTTCTCACATTAGCAAACAAGCATTGATAAAACAAATTGTGTAACACAGCACATTATGTTTACTTAGAAACATGAAGGTTTAACCAACAACAGAGATATGATTGAAACCTAATCCCTGGGGATGCTGACAGATAATGCAGGAGGCACCTTGGGGATTCCTGACAGTGCTCCCCACCAAGGACCCTTTCAAAGGGCGGGGCTTGGAAGGGTGCAGGAGATGGAATCTTTTAGTAAGATGTGGAACATAAACTGTGGACCCGGGTTCCCAGGAACTGTCCTCAGGCCCATAGCCTTTCCAAGCCAATAAATAGTGTAGAACACCACGGATGCGCCTGGAGTCAAGAATTTTTGCCACTTCAAATTACCATTGCCCCTGTACTTTTACCAGGGGAGGTGGTGGGGCATCGAGGGTATCAGTGGAATAGGGACGGAGTAACGACACATGAAACACGGGGTGTACCTTGAAATCATCTGGCAATGTCAGTTCTACTACCACAGGATTGATGATTTTGGCAATAGGAAGGGGGCTTAGAAATCGGGGGTTTCATTTTCTGGATCCTGCAAGAGGGAGCAGGTCTCCTTCTTTTGTCTGCTTGTTTTTTTACTTGAGCTTGGTACAGTTTTAAATGGTGTTGTACTTGTTTTTGAATCTCCTGTAACTATTTATGATGTTTCTGTACTGATGGGACTGTTGTGGATGTTTGGGACCCAGTTATAGGTAGCATTCTTGGGTGCAGACCAAACAAACAGTAAAATGGGGATACTCCAGTAGTCATGTGGACACTGTTGCTATATACAAATTCAACAACAGGTAAAGCCTTATCCCACTCAGTAGACCATGTGTCAATGTAACATCTCAGGATTTGCTCCAGCAATTGGTTGGCACGTTCCGTCTGCCCATCCGTTTGTGGATGATATGCAGAGGACAAGCGGACGTCCATACCGACAGATGAACAGAACTACGCCAAAACCGTGATATAAATTGTGGGCCACAATCGGAAACAATTGTGGTAGGCAACCCATGAAGCCGTACAATGTGTTGGACAAACAAATCCGAGAGCCTGGAAACTGCAGGGAGGCATTTTAATGGAACAAAATGAGCCATTTTAGTTAGGTAATCTACAACCCCATATGACAGTGTGTCCATTGGAAGCTGGGAGATCAGAAATAAAATCCATACTTATGGTATGGCATGGGGCTACCGGAATTGGCATGGGAAGTAACAATCCTGTGGCTGGAGTATGTGGGGTTTTAGCCCGAACACAGGTGGAACAAGTCTGGACGTAGCTTCTGACATCCTGCACAAGTGTGGGCCACCAAAACCATCTTTGACAGAGATCTAACATCTTTTTCTCACCCGGGTGACCTGCGAGGACAGAATCATGTCCCCAATGCAACACTGTATCCCGTAATTCTTTGGTAGGGACGTACAACTGATCGGCATGGTAAAGTAAACCCTCTTTTTCATACACATCAGTTGAACAGGAAACCTTGTGTTGGGCTACCCGTATTTTCTCAAGGAACTCTTGGGAAGTGCACACAGCCCTGATTTTTTCTGGGGGTATAATGCTTCTGACCTGTTCTAGTGCAACATCAGAGGAGAAACCCTTCGTAGACAACATGTCTGCCTTTTGTTGTGTAGTACAGGGTTTATGGGTGATTACGAAGTCAAACTCTTTAAAGAATAGAAGCCAGCGTAATTGACGAGGTGTCAGGGCCTTTGTTGCTTGAAAAAACTGTAAATTACAGTGATCTGTGTAAATAGTTACAGTGTGTATAGCTCCTAGTAGCTGGTGATGCCATTCCTGGAAGGCAAGCTTAATGGCCAGAAGTTCCCGCTCCGCCACCGTGTAATTTTGCTATGCGGGTAGCAATTTCTTTGAGAAGTAAGCTACTGGATGGAAATGCCCAGACTCAGGATCTCGTTGGGATAAGACAGCACCCACTGCCATTTGGGAAGCGTCTGCTTCCACGAAAAATGGCTGAGCCGGGTCGGGATGATGGAGATTGGGTGCTTCAGTGAATGTGTTTTTAAGATGTTGGAAGGCTTTTTCAGCTTCTGCATCCCAGAGGAACTTAACCACCTTCCGTAGGAGACGAGTTATGGGCAATACCACGGTAAAAAAGTGGGGTATAAATCTCTGATAAACATTTGCGAAGCCCAAAAACTGTTGCACTTCCTTGATGGATCGTGGGGCTAACCAATCCAGGATGACCTGTATCTTGGACCTATCCATGGAAATTCCATCGGGAGTGATCACATATCCCAGGAATCCTACAGTTGTAGAGTGAAAAACACATTTTTCCAGCTTGGCGAAGAGATGATGCTCATGAAGCCGTTGTAAAACCACTCTTACATACCCTATATGTTCCTCAGTGGAAGACGAATAGATCAAAATGTCATCTATGTATACCATTACACAGATATCCAGAAACTCCTGCAGCACTTCATTGATGAAAAATTGAAACGCTGCAGGAGCGTTACACAACCCGAAGGGCATCACTGTGTACTCGAAGAGTCAGAATTTAGTTCGGAACGCCGTCTTCCACTCATCCCCCTTCATCACTCAGATCAAGTGGTAGGTGCCCCGGAGGTCGAGTTTAGTATAAATGGTCGACTGACGTACCTGATCTAAAAGTACTGGGATCAATGGAAGTGGATACCGATTTTTTATGGTCACTTTGTTCACTGTACGATAATCTATACGGGCGTGCAGCTCGCGATTCTTCTTGGGCACGAAGAACAAAGACGATGATACTGGTGAAGTTGAATGACGAATGAAACCCTTAGCCAATAGATCATTCAGGTAGTCTCGCAGGTATTGAGTCTCAGGCTCAGAAAGAGCATAAACCCTACTACATGGAGGTGTTGCCCCTGGAATCAAGTCTATACAACAATCGTATGACCTATGTGGCAGCAGCTGGGTGGCCTTCTGTTCACTAAAGACATCATGGAAGTCTTTATACGGTGCAGGAATGGCCAGTGTGTCCTCCGGCTTGATAGCCGTACTATGTGTGGACCCACAATGCAAGGGTGTCACTAGTAATGATTTGTCTTGGTAACAGGAGTACCAGCAATGTTTAGAGTCTAATGTAACTGTCCTTGCTGCCCAGTCAATTTTGGGATTGTGTAACTGAAGCCAGGGTATTCCCAAAATGGCTCCAAATACTGGGGTATCCATGAGGTCAAACTGAATTTGTTCTGTATGGTTGTTTGCACAAAGCACGGACAAGGGTGTTGTTTGATAAACGATAAGCCAGGAGGACAATTCTGAGCCATCCACAGCTTTGACTGGTTCAGGGACGTCTTTTCCGACAGTCGTAATATTTAGGGTTTTAGCCAAACCCAAGTCTGAAAAGTTTCCGGTAGCCCCAGAGTCAAGCAATATGGGAATGACCTTACGAACCTGAGGGGACAACACTAAAGTCACAATAAAAGTTAGATGTCGAGGTACTGGACTGGTGGTATTAGCCAGAATAAGTGAGACCATATTGAAAGAAGCGCTCAATAAAATGGTCTCAGAAGTTATCGAGCCAGTTAGTTGTCCGCCTAGTCAGGAAGAGAGAATTCAGGCCCTGTTACCACTCTGATGGCTTTCATTGGAGCAGTAGGCTTGTTAGGACATTCCCGAGCAAAATGCCCTGCCTTACCGCAGTATAAACACAGTTTCAATTTTTCCTACGTTCTTTCTCTTCCTTAGATAGTGGGCCCCGCACACTGCCAATTTGCATGGGCTCAGTTGTATCATGAGTGGGAATGGTGGACTCCTTTTTCGCAGTTTTGAGCACCACTAAGCGTATGTCACCCCGGAATTTTTCTCCCTTATGTTCACTCAAGCGGTGATCCAATCGTACCACCAGGTCAATGAACTCGGAACACTCCGTAGGAGGGTCCACAATTTGGGCTAGAACATCCTTGAGATCGTTCCGAAGGCCATGATAGAAGAGGGAGGTCCTCTTCTCCTCGGGCCACTCAGTCTCTGCCACCAACCATTTGAAAGAGGTGATATAGGACAGTAGATCCTTGTTTCCTGGTGCAAATTTAGCATCTCATTGTCACTGGCTTGCACAAAGAGGTATTTGGCGAACAGTTTCCGCAAGGCTTCCTTGAACGGGTTGAAATCATACAGTATAGGGTCATTGCACTCCACCAGCGGAATAGACCAATTAGCTGTATTGCCTCCCAAATAAGAGATAATAAAAGCTACCTTTGCAGCATCATTGGGGAATGAATCTGCCTGACACACAAACTGTAGCTGGCACTGGTTAAGAAAAATGTTGATCTTGGCATTATCTCCAAAACACCTTTCTGGAGGAGCTAAGGGCACAGAGGTTGGTGTTGTGACCATTACTTGCATGGGTTGTGTGGTGGAAGTCGTTGGGCCTGAATCAGGTCTAGGAACATGATTAGACAGGTCAAACCGAGGGGCCTGTAGTACTGGAGATCTTTGTTTTACTTTGACTCCTCCCCAGTGGGTGTCTTGTGGTTTATTCCGCTGTAGTTCAATGTGCAACTCCAGGCTCTCTTGCTTTAAGGAAAGAACTTCCTTCTGTAATCCCGCTAGGGTCCTAGTTAAATCTAATAAAGATGGAGCATCCTGATCAGCTGGTAAAGCCTGTGCTAAACCTTTGAAAGTACCCATTGAGGAATCTATCACCCAGGCAGCCTTGTATGTTGTGGCTTGGCTTTATGTCGAGGCAGGGCCACTCACCTGAAAAGCAGGATGTCTGCAGAGACGATGGTATGCCCCCCGACCTCCTGGAACACCTCTCGGCACTCACTGGTGGACACAGAAACCCCGGCAGGTGTCCCAAATGGAAAGGGGGAGTGGAAGAGAAGGAGACAAAACACTGCCACGTCTTTTGGTCCAGCCAGGCACCCTGTATCTTCGTGGGGCAGGTCGTTGTTGACAGAGTGATAGTAGAGTTAGTGCACTCAACTTCCTTAAAACTGAATCTCTCTTTCTGATATGGGCACGGGAGCAGTAGAAGAACACCGGGATGCTCCAACACTTTTCTTGGCTAGTAATAACTGTTGGCACAATTACTAACACTGCATTACCAAAAACCCAAACTGAGTACCATAACAATAAGTACTGCGACACTAGCGCTGGCTTCACAGAGATTCGCTGTTGCACACTACAATTATGACTGTGGTTGCACTTATCATGCACAAGAAAGACAAACAAGGGCATTCATTATATCACATATAACATTCTTGCATGCATAGGGTTTAACTAAAAGGAACAAAAACAATCCAAGAAATACAAATGTCCACTCTTGGTTTAAACAGTTAGGGTGGCACAGTTTGGTTTGGTTTCACTGTGTGTGTGAAAAACCCTTCAAAAGCAAATTCCTCAAACCTGAAACACAGGCATGAATGACACAATTTAAATCCAAGAGTTATGCTATTACAGAAAGAAAAGTCACGTAAATGCTCTTTTGAAAATTGCACTGTCACTCTTTGTAGTACTTGAGCTCAAGCAGATTTCCCTGAAGCACATTTAGGCAAGTAACTACAATAATAATGTAAAATGTTCAGAAATGCATTTGTCTCTTCAAGATAAGCACTCTGCCAAAATATGAGGTCTGAAATACACCAGCTGTTCTAGGAAAGCGCGGCGTTCAAAGAACAAACTCCCTGGAGAATAGTAGTCAATTAGCTGCAGTCTTTTCCGGAGTGCTGGAGGAATACCTGGTGTCAGCTGGTACAGGAACGAAGAAAAGAATTGCCTCAAAAGTCCTGAATACGCGGATGACAGCAGGGGCTGGACTGCCAAATCAGATGCGGAGATCAGGAAGCAAAACAAAGCCAAGCAGGGAGTCATGCTTCACTTTGCTATTTATAGCCAATCAGGAAAGCAGCTGAGTTTCCACGTGTGGATAAGTCACCATACCCAATTAGAAGCACATGTCTACCACACCCAATTAGAAGCACGTCTACACCTGCTCACATTAGCAAACAAGCATTGGTAAAACAAGCATTGATTAAAACCAATTGTCTAACACAGCACATTATGTTTACTTAGAAACATGAAGGTTTAACCATGAACAGAGATATGATTTAACCCTAATCCCTGGGGATGCTGACAGATAACGCAGGAGGCACCTTTGGGATTCCTGACAGCAGGCAGGTGAGATGGCGCTAACGAAAGACGACCTCCTGTCATCCCTCCGTACTTTTAAGGCGGAGTTGCAAGAAGAGCTCACAGCCAATATCAAGGCTACATTGGATGCATTCAAAACTGATATTAACTCTCGGTTGTCCTCTCTCCAAGGTGATTTGGACTCAGTGGGGACTTGTACTTTGGATCTAGAAGTGCAAGTCCAGGAGATGAAACAGTAAGTAGATCCTAAGGAGAGAGAGGTTTCACACCCTAAGTCGCAACTCCAGCTCTCAATTCTTAAATGCGAAGACTTGGAAAACCGGTCCCACAGAGACAACATTAAAGTGAGGGGGCTGGAGGAATGCAGCGAGGGAGCGGATCTGGAGGCCTTTGTGGTGAGTCTCTTTTCCACCCTCCTGGGTGATCATCATCCAGAAGTACAGGTGGAGAGGGCACATAGGGTGGGGATCTGCTCCGCCACTGAGGGGAAGAGGCCCAGAGACATCCTTGTGAAACTGAGCTCATTCAAAGTCAAGGAACGCATCCTCCAGCAGGCGAGACAGCGGGACTTCGTCTCCTTCCATGGGGCAAAATTCGCCTTATTCCAGGATATTGCTCCAGCAACGCTGATCCGTCGGTGCAATTCCGACCAGTTACAGATGTACTGCGAAAGAAAAATGTAAGGTACAGATGGACATTCCCCTTTGGCTTGGCTTTTGAGCTTAACAACAAGTCATACCACTTCACAGACCTCGACGAGGCAGCAGCCTCGCTGGGTCTACAGGAGAAAGGGGCAGAGGACGTGACCAAGGCACCAGGAAAATCACACCGGCAGGAGAATCCTTCTTCCTCAACAGATCAGTGGAAGCAACCGAAGAGGGGGAAAAGGACTCCCAAGATATAAAACATTCCACCTGGCACAAGGCCACGAGCAAGACAATCTGTTGGCTAAGCGTGAAATTCATGCAGAAGTCACACAGGATCTCTTAATGAGCCCGGGGGTGGGGAGGGACCCCCCAATGAATGGAGCCCAAGAAAATACGAATGGAGACATATAGGACCGCAAGATGAATAGTTAAAGCGTTCTCTGTTTCACACCGCGTACAAGAAATAGTGGAGGACCTCACATTTGACGCTGTCATGGCTTCCATAAGAAGTCTCTGTGGGGGATGAAAGTGGATGGATGCTCATTCCCCTCCAGGAAGATTACAGGGAGGTTTGAGAACCAGCGACTTTATGTTTATGGGTTTATCTCTGTTCTGAGTTTAAAAAATATATATTTTGTTATTGTTTGTTGTCCTTACTCGGCGTGGGCAGGATGTCTGGGAGGAGCACGATGTCTCCTGGGGCCTGTGGAGGGGGGCAGGGGTGGGGGGTTGTCCGTGGGACAACCTAGGGGAGACGCTTACTCAGGTGAGATGGTAACGGTCAGATCGGCAGGATGTTAGAATTCCTATCATGGAATGTTAAGGGGCTAAACTCACCTAATGAGCCGTCGCAGTTGAGAAAGTTCTTTGATGATCACCATTATGATATTGTTGCCCTGCAAGAAACGCATCTCAAGAGGGGGAGGGTCATCGACTACACCACAAACAATACCCGCAGGTATACACCGCCTCAGCAACAACAAAGCATTGTGGGGTCGCTCTGATGTTCCACAGATCCATCCATTTCCAGATTTTGGATATGAAACAAGATAAAGAGGGCAGATTCTTAATGGTCAAGGGCAATCTTGGAGGGAGGGCCTGTACGGTGGCCACTCTATATGCCCCAAACAGTGGACAAATGCAGTTTCTTTTGGGTTTTTCGGATGGGTTGGAGGGCTTTGCTGAGGGGGAGATTCTATTATTGGGTGATTTCAACTTGATATGGGATATCACCCAGGACACAACTCACCCCCAGAGAACGCAAACAAGTGCTTTTGAAAAATCAGTTAAAACGTCCCTCAGCAGTTTAGGTCTCTTTGACACTTGGCGTACCCTTAACCCCACGGTCAGGGACTATACCTTCTTCTCCCACTCTCATAGATCCTATTCAAGGATAGATTATATATTTATGAGTAGACTCCTTCGGCAGGCTCTTAGATCGGCAGTTATCCACCCAATTATCATACCTGATCATGCCCCGGTGGATGTGGGTCTGGATTGGCCCATCTCGTGCTCGAAATTCAGATGATGGTATTTCCCAAACATTTTAACCCGTGACCCAATGACTCAAGACGATTTGCGGAGGGCTTTTAGAGAACTGTTCCAGAATAATATTGCAGCGGACACTCCCCCCCATCACTAATTGGGATGTGTTCAAGGCAGTCATCAGGAGTTCATGCATTTCACTAGAGACTTCGCTACACCATTTAAAGATCAAAGAAAGACAGGTTTTAGAAAACTAACTGAAGGTAGCTGAACAGGCCCATAAACTCTCCCCTTCTTGGCAGTCCCAGAAAAAGGTGACTTCCATTAAAGGAAAATTGCAATCCATATACACGAATAGAGCAGAAATTGCATTGTTGAGACTTTAGAAAACTCATTATGACAAGGGGAATAAAATAGGCATACTTCTGGTAAGGCAATTACGCGCCAAACAAGCTAAGGACTCTATAGATCATATACATGATGAGTCAGGAGAACACTATTCAGACGAGGAGAAAGCTCGAGCCTTTAGAGATTTTTATACCCGACTATATAAATTGGATAGGCCGGACACCCTTACTCGAGATAGTTACCGAAAACAAACAAACCTTCCACGGGTGTCCTGGGATACCAATGACTTCCTGATGGCTCCTTTCACAACGGATGAAGTACAGGCAGCTATCAACTCTCTTCCTCTACACAAAGTGCCAGGTCCAGATGGGTTTAATGCTCTTTTCTACAAATCCTTTAGTGCAGAACTAACACAACACCTCACTGACTTGTTCAATTATGTAAGAACAGAGCATACACTGTCCCCCACCATGAGAGAAGCCCTTCTCACACTCACCCCCAAGGCGGGGAAGGATCCTCATCTCTGTGCCTCTTATAGGCCTATCGCCCTACTCAATCTTGACGCAAAATTATACTCTAAAATCTTGGCCAGGAGACTTGAG
Organism: Pleurodeles waltl; assembly: GCF_031143425.1. Lineage (NCBI taxonomy): Eukaryota > Metazoa > Chordata > Amphibia > Caudata > Salamandridae > Pleurodeles > Pleurodeles waltl. The sequence continues at coordinate 337,475,840 of NC_090450.1, read as the reverse complement.
GAAGTGTTGCCGGACTTGACCAATCGGGCTTCATCAAGGGTCGCCAAATGTACGATAACTTGAGATGAGTCATTCATCTGATGGAAAAAGTGACAAAGAAACAGGTACCGGCATTGCTACTGGTGCTAGATGCCGAAAAAGCTTTTGACAGGGTAGAGTGGTCCTTCCTGGTAGCTACTCTGTGGCGGTTTGGGTTCAGGGACCAGTTTATAGCAATGGTGATGAGCAACTACTCCTGTCCCCGATCACGAATACTGGTAAACGGGGTGGTACTCGAATTTTTTGACTTGACACGGGGAACGAGGCAGGGTTGCACTCTCTCCCCACTGCTTTTTGCACTTAGTGTGGAACCTTTGGCGGCAAGGATGAGGGCTCGTCCGGATTTTCAAGGAATCTGGTTTGGCCCGACCAGCATAAAATCTCATTATTTGCGCAAGACATTTTGCTCTTTGTTACTGAGCCGCGCACGACCCTCCCGACAGTCCACTAGGAGCTCGCTCTTTATGAGCGGGTGGCAGGCTTTAAGGTGAACAAAGGGAAATCATATATCCTCAATTTGACAATTCTCACATCTGAGATGGGGGAGATCGCGTCCGCATCTCCATTTGTTTGGGCCAAAAAGGAAATTACGTACCTAGGCGTCAAACTCACCCCTAGGGTCGCTGACCTGTTCAGGGCCAACTTCCCGCCCCTTCTCAAGACCCTGTGAACAGACTTTAAGAGATGGTCCTCACTTTGGCTTACTTGGCTGAGCCGTATCAATACCATTAGGATGACGGTACTCCCACGTTTTTTATATCTGTTCCAAAGCCTGCCCATCAACATCCCTAAAGGCTTTTTTATAGAGGCCCGTACAATGTTCACCCGGTTCATATGGCAAGGTACTAGGGCCTGACTTTCCAATAAATTGCTTATGTGCTCCAGAGACAGGGGAGGTTTGGCACTCCCAGATCTCCTCATGTACTATAGAGCGGCCCAACTCCGTATCATCGCTGAGTGGTCACTCCGTGAGTCGGACAAGTTGTAGTTGCACATGGACAGGGGAGTGACGGGACAGACATTATGGGATGTACTGTGGAAACCCAGATGGGAACGACCAAAGAACGCTTACCTTAGTACCCCTACCGCTACCACCCTTAAGGTGTGGGGCACAGTGACAAGAGCTTATGAGGTGACAACTTTTCCTTCACCGCATACCCCCATTCATTATAATATGGCCTTCCCCCTGGGAATGGCACCAGGACCATTTGATAGATGGAGGCAGGGAGGGTATCTGCGGATCGCAGATTTGTATCATGGGGAAAATATACGCACATTTGTAAATTGTTGCAGAGACTTTCAGATACCCCAATCTGAACACTTCCATTACACTCAATTGAAACATTGGGTTACTCAGCCTCACATGCAACTCTCGGCGACCAGGGATCTTCTTCTGATTGAGAAGTTTATCCAGCAGGGAGAGGTGGCGAAAGGTAGCATCTCCACATTGTACAAATTACTGACTTTGGCACAACGCTCGTTTGCCCCCTGGCATATTCCTTTTTGGGAGCAGGTGTTGGGCTTCACGGTAGAAGAGGATCACTGGAACCAACCGTTTCACGATATAACTAAATATAACCGTTCAATAGGGGCTAGAGAAGCACACTATGGGGGTCATTCTGACCGGGGCCGGGGATGCGGGAGCACCGCCAACAGGCTGGCGGTGCCCCGCAGGGCATTCTGACCGCGGCGGTTTGGCCGCGGTCAGACCAGGAAAACCGTCGGTCTCCCGCCGGTTTTCCGCTGCCCTGGGAATCCCCCATGGCGGCGCAGCTTGCTGCGCCGCCATGGGGGATTCCGACCCCCTCACCGCCATCCTGTTCCTGGCGGTTCCGACCGCCAGGAACAGGATGGCGGTGAGGGGTGTCGTGGGGCCACTGGGGGCCCCTGCAGTGCCCATGCCAATGGCATGGGCACTGCAGGGGCCCCCGTAAGAGGGCCCCACTTTGAATTCCAGTGTCTGCTTTGCAGACACTGGAATTCGCGACGGGTGCCACTGCACCCGTCGCACATCCTCCACTCCGCCGGCTCCATTCGGAGCCGGCTTCCTTGTGGGGAGGGGTTTCCCGCTGGGCTGGCGGGCGGCCTTCTGGCGGTCGCCCGCCAGCCCAGCGGGAAAGCCAGAATGGCCTCCGCGGTCTTTCGACCGCGGAGCGGCCATATGGCTGCTCCCTCCAGGCGGGCGGCTCCCACCGCCCGCCGGGGTCAGAATGACCCCCT